>NC_091466.1:16056493-16422743 GCF_027789765.1 Dendropsophus ebraccatus | reverse complement strand
TGTCGGCCTAGCGAGCTCCACTTACATCGCCATTCTCTGCTTTCAGTAAAGTAGATGTATACCAAGGTGTTAGGAAAGTGAGGCAATCTGAAGATGATACGCTAACAATTTGTAGGTCACATCATGGTTCAACCTCTCCTCACTTTTCTATCTGCTAAACTACTACTTTAGATTAAAGTGCTTATTTATCGTCATGTTATAATGTTACACGTTACAAAAGGCCGATTGTTGGCACGGACAATCCAGCAAATAGGCGGTGGATCAAATGTGCCCATGCATCAAAGATGATGAAAGTGAATGATTCCAACCAAAACAATTGTCTCCGCAGCTCTCCGCTGAAAGAATTGACATGTCATGGAGAGCGGAGGTGCCTATACTTAAAGGGGTATTCCGGGAAAAATGAACTTTTCCCCTCATGGCTGCCCAGGCATGAAGGGAGTTGTAGTTTTGCAACAGGTGAAGGGCCACAGATTGGGGAACCCTACCTTAAGGGGATATTCCACTCGAAGATACCTTCTGATGTGTTGCTGCCCATGGTGAGACTAACAATTCCTTCCATACTTATTATCTATTCAGCCTCCTTCCCCCAGTTCTGAGCTGCTGCTTTCTGCTAAAAACACAATAATCTGTGTGTGAGCTTTTCTCTCTGTCTCCCCTCCTCCCCCCTCCCTTCTGAGACAGCTGAGGTAAACAAGTCTCTGGCTGGCTCTATCTGCAACATTCTCTGAATCACCCCGTGTACTAGGGGCTTAAAGTAGTGATGTTCTTCCCTGTACCTATTCCAAAAACTATAAAGCATCTGACGTGGCAAGAAAGTGGTGTGGGCATCCATGACCTCCATTGTGCAGTGTCATCACTGCCTATACATTAATATGACACCTCCTCTCTGACAGCATCAGTACACTAAACACTGTATACAAAAAGCAAAAAGGTATAAAGCCCTGGCTGGCTTTATCTGCAACATTGTAGCTTCTTTGTAAGGCTGGGAGGGTTATTCTGAGGTCGAATTGCTAATGAACTCACTGGGATTATTCCTCCCGACATTACAAAGAAGATACAATGTTGCAGATAAAGTCAGTCAGGGACTTTTTTTTTTACGTCAGCTGTCTCAGAAGGGAGGGGGGAGGAGGGGGAGACAGTGAGAAAAGCTCACCCACATTTTTTTTGTGTTTTGAGCAGAAAGCAGCAGCCAACAACTGGAGGAAGGAGACTGAAGAGATAATAAGAGGTCTCTATTCCACGGAGCGATAATCGACCGAATTGATTATCGCTCTGTGGAATAGAGACAACGATCAGCCGATGATTGTGTCATTGGCTCATCGTTTATTTAGGTGCAAACCAAAAATCATCACGCACCGACCGCGCATCGCTACGTGGAATAGCGGTGACCGACGATTTAAAAACATCATACTTTACCTATCCAGGCTGCAGGTCTTCTCCTGCGCTCCTTCTCCCGATCCCGTGTACAGCAGCAGCTTCAGAGCGGCCTGTCTGAGCTGACAGACTGCTCAGCCAATCATTGGCCTGGAACAATCATTGGCGGGCACTGATTGGCTGAGCGGTCTGTCAGCTCAGACAGGCCGCTCTGAAGCTGCTGCTGTGCGCTGGACCGGGGGAAGGAGCGCAGGAGAAGACCAGGAGCGTGGATAGGTAATGTATGATGTTTAAATAAGGGCTGCAAGGACGTCGGTAACGATGTCCCAGCAGCCCTCGCTAAACGACTATCGGGCCGTGGAATAGACCTAGTAACGAGCGCCGATCTAGCAGATCGGCGCTCGTTTACATTGTTGATCGGGCCCCCATCGGCCCGTGGAATAGGGCCCTTAGTTTCACCATGAGCAGCAACCTATCAAACGTTATATATATGAGAGCAATAAAGGGATTTAGAAGGTGCACGTGTTTGAAAAAAACCAAAAAACCTCAGCTACATGTTGAAACAGCTTTTACCTCCTTCCCTCATTTAACAAACCTCTTGTCTGCACTAAGCCGAGTAGTCTCAAGTAAAACGCTCTTTTATTAGATAAATCAGTGAGTATCTCAGATGTGCAGCTGCAGAGTTCTCTGCAAATCCCAGGCTGAAGGGCTGGAGGGTGAGCAGGATCCATCTGTAAGTGATTTTATGCTGCGCAGGTCACAGGGTTAATCTTTAACTGAAACCGCACTGCTGAGCCAGCAAAAGAGGGTTCTCTACAGTATGAAAACAGGAGAGTCCTCCTCCTCCCCCTCACTCCGCCAGCACCCTGATAATACCACTACCTCTTTGTGGAGTTTACTTATCGCTCTGCGCTATAAATTATAATCCACCTGGGATCTAGATTCATTGTAGATGTTGACTATATATATATATATATATATATATATATATATATATATATATATATATATAAATATACATATATATATATATATTCAATAGTGTTGAATATGAAGGAAAGTCACTATCAAGTGACACCGGATCAGTCAAATAGTGTAAGTCTATTTCTCTATACAATCGCCTTCTCTCTTGTATAAAATGCAGGAGATCAAGGAAGCAAATCTCTACAGATAAAATAGATCCTGCTTATGTAGCCATTGTAGGATTTAAAGGGATTATCCAGGATTAGAAAAAAAACATAGTTACTTTCTTGCAAAAACAGCGCCACTCCTGTTCCAGGTTGTTTGTGGTATTGCAATTCAGCTCTATTCACTTCAATGGGACTGAGCTGTATCTAGCGATTGTAATATGGTCTTTATGCTGGCCATACAAAATAGAAAGTACTGGCAGACCCAGAAAGACTGTGCAGGGTGACCTACCGACTCCACATTTTATTGGCTGAATATTTTTGTTTATATATGTGCCAATAATAATGGCAAATTACAAACAGCACCTTTAACATTGATAAACTGGCTGTATCAACAATAAGTTTTTTTATTGAGTGAGCAACAAGGCTGGAGCCACATGCCAGTTCCCATATTACAGTGGCTGTTTGTCTCCTCTTCCTGCTCACTCATCCCCCTCAGCTCCTCCCCCCTCCATAGACTAAAATGGGCAATGCAAACCCATCTTTACTCGGCTTCTCTGTGATGTACACAGCTTTTTCTTGATAATGAACCTCAATGTACAGAAGGAAGCTGTTTTGCCTAATAAAAGCTATAACTATAAATTACTATTAATTTCTGCAAAATTGATACAAATGACAATTACACTTTAAAGGGGTTATTCCATCAGGTAAAATACATGTTACATCATCCCCCTACTGGAGACTAACAATTCATTCCATAAATGTCATTACCTTTTCTGTCTCCTTCCCCAGTTCTGAGCTGCTGCTTCCTGCTGAAGACACAAAAAACTGTGTGTGAGCTGTTCTCTCCATCTCCCCCGCCTCCCCCTCCCTTTAGATGGCTCATGTAAAGAAGTTGGCTGTTTCTGTACTCTGTGAGGCCAGGAGGGCCAATCACAGTAAAGTCACAAGTAGCTTGACCTTAGATTAACTCTCCCGCATTACACAGTGACAGCCAGCCAAGAAAACTGTTTACATGAGCCGTCTCGGAAGGGAGGGGAGAGAAGGCAGAGATGGAGTGAACAGCTCACACCGTTTTTTGTGTCTTCAGCAGAAAGCAGCAACTCAAACGGAGGGAAGGAGACATGAAAGGTAATGGCATGTATGGAATCAATTGTTAGTCTCTAGGAGGGGGGATGATTCAACATGTATTTTACCTGAGTGGTAAAAGTTTTTACGGCTTCATGGTCAGTAGGTTGATGGTGGAACAACCGTTAAAAAATAAACCAGTAAACAATCATTTAAAGGGCAACACCAGTGAAAATGTTTTTCTTTTAAATCAACTGGTATCAGAAAGTGCCATAGATTTGTAATTTACTTCTATTAAAAAATCTACAGTCTTCCAGTACTTATCAGCTGCTGTATGTCTTACATATCTATGTCTATGTCATACAGCAGCTGATAAGTACTAGAGACTGGAGATATTTTTTAGGAGAAGTAAATTACAAATCTATGGCACTTTCTGGCACCAGTTGATTTAAAAGAAAAAAAACCTTTCACTGCCCTTTAAGGTTCCCATACACCTTAGGGTACTATTACACGGAACAATAATCGGCTGAATCGGTCCTGTCCGGCCGATTATCATTCCATGAAATAAACACAACGATCAGCTGATGGTCGTTGTCATCGGCTGATCATTGACATAGGTTTGGACCTATAATTGTCGGGGGCATCGCTACGTGCTGAAGATATGCAAACAGAATACATTACCTATCCATGCTCCAGGGCTCCTCTAGCGCTCTGCTTCTCCCCGAGTCCCGCACGCTTCTGCTTCAGACAGCTTAGCCAATCACAGGCCGGGACCACCGCTGCCAGTGATTGGCTGAGCGGCCTGTCAGCTAAGATAGGTCGCTCTGAAGCTGCAGCACGTGGGACCCGGTGAGAAGCAGACCGCAAGAGGAGCCCTGGAGCATGGATAGCTAATGTATGCAGTTTAAGCAAAGGCTGCAAGGACATCGGTAACGATGTCCATGCAGCCCTTGTTAAACGATTATCGGGCCGAGCGCTCGTTTACAGTTATTATCGGCCCGTGTAATACCACCCTTATACTAAAGTCTGCTGACATTATAGGTAGTATCAGAACTGCTATAAGAACTAAGCAGAGAGAGAATACACCCAGGACCTGATAGACCCCCACCGGTACTGATAAGCTTATAGCGTATGTTATTATTACACTACTACACCATTATTACGTAAATCACTAGTTGTTTACTGGAGAAGTATTAGGAAATTGCCAAAGGTCAAAGCCTAAACTTGCTTTGTCATGTTCCTACTAGACAGGAAATCCGCCGGTCACCCAGCAACCAGATAAAGCGTTAGGCAAGACCGCCAGACTTGTTACTATGCAAGGAAATAAACATGAGATTTAGTCATCTTATCACAATAAGGAAAAATTGGAACGAGATAAGCAAAGATGACACATCTTATAACGTTATATTGTAAAAAGTTATTGCAGGGTGTTACCGTTTCAGCAAACAGATATTTTTGTAGAATTAAAGGGGAACTCTGGTGAAAAAAAAACAATACCAGAAAGTTATATAGATTTGTTAATGACTTCTATTTAAAAATCTCAAATCTTCCAGTACTTATCAGCTGCTGTATGTCCTGCAGGAAGTGATTTATTCTTTCCAGTCTGGCACAGTGTTCTCTGCTGCCACCTCTGTCCATGTCAGGAACTGTTCAGACCAGAGGCAAATCCCCTTAGAACATTATTATTTCAGATAGATCATGGAAGATATAAAAGATATATACTCTTCTCCAAAACTATATACTATATAAAAAAGCTTCTGTTGTTTATTGTAAAAATGAGGTTAGAGGTTTTTTTCCCACAAACAAAAATTGTTGAAAAAAAAAATTTAGTGTGCAAAATGTGTGTGTGTGTGTGTTTTTTTAAGGGATTATCTGGGATTAGATAAAGCATGGCTACTTTTTTGCAAGAACAGCGCCACCCTTGCCATCAGGCTGTGTGCGGTATTTCAATTTAGCTTCATTCACGTCAATGGAACTGAGCTGCAATACCACATCCACACTGAGGACTAGGGTGGTGCTGTATCTGGGAGAAAGCGGCCATGTTTTTCTAAAGCTGGATAACCCCTAAATATGACTACAACTTTTTCCATCCACTGACAGCAAGCACACATAGGACAACTGAAGAACTTTTCCCCAGTCACTAGCTGTACGTAACAGCAGTGTTTTTGTTACAGTGTATTCTTTCCTCGGTCTTTGTGTCCTGACGTGCAGTAAGTGTTTACATAAGAGACCGAGCACGAAAAGTTCAACTAAGTAAAAAGAAGAAGAGGCCATGAAACCAATTCAATGTCCTGAGGGTATCTTTAATTCAGCTCGCTGGAAATGCATAAAAAGGCAGTAGTCAGGTGCTGGCAGTGCATTGTGGGTAGTGACATATCTCATGACTCAGAAGCTAATTATAGAAAGCGATATAAACAGGGAGGGGACTGCAGCCACAAAACACACACGGCCCTGCTGTCCGTTGTCTCCTCACGCAATGCCTCCACCTCCTCCCCCACCACCCCACCATGCTCTTATGTTGTGTGTCACCCAGTACAACCCCTTTAAAGACTGCTGCAAAGTTGTCAGACTGGTAGACGGAGAAAAACACTGTGCCCTCTCCCCCCTCATTCACAGTCCTGATGTGTATTATGACATTTTACCTGGAAATCTATGGCCGGGGGGTTTGGTGCTATATGAATGTAACTGTGGTTGGGTTGGTTCACGTCTCTTTCCTTGTTCTTGTTGTTCTGCTGCATCGTAGGAGTAGAATAAGTATAACTGTGGCGGCCGATTTGTTACATGATCCATGGTGCTGCCAGACTCCATTGACTTTAAAGCGTTATTGTCATGTATATAGACTCTTAACATGTCAGAAGTTGCTGATCGCAGTGGGTTTCACTCCTGAGACCTGCTGTGATCCCATGATACAGCCAGGAGGAGTGCGTAGCAGTACACAACACTCCCCGGTTGACTGTTTTGGTTTATAGAAAAAGTCAGATTTGACAGCTGGGGAAGGATGCATGCTTCCGCGCACTCCCCTTGGCTGTATCTTAGGATCGCAACGGGTCTCAGGAGAGAAACCCACTGTGATCAGTAATGGGGCATTCACACATTCAGTGCATGGGCCATAAATAGGGACAATGTGCTATGGACTGTAGTTCATTATGATGCTGTGAGCTCCGAAACACAGTGTGTCAGTACAGTAGCGCAAAGATTTAAACAGTTGCGAAGCTCCTGGCATCATGAACGATGATGCCTGAAGTTCCGAATTGCTGTCCGTGCACATACTGAAATTACAGAACATGTGAATGCCCCCTAATTTTTGACAAGTCGAGAGTTAATACAAATGACAGTAATGCTTTAAGGGCTATGGACACCTTTCCACTGATCTGCCGTTACAGCGGGGCGTATATCCATACAGTTCCCCCGCTCCCAGCAGCATATCAGAGATGGGGGACAGACTCCGGTTCAGGCCTTCCACGTCTGTGTTCTGTGCAGAACACGAAACGTGTGAATGCTGCCTTATAGATTGGAGCCAGAAGCAGAGTGAGTTACACACCAGCTCAGATGTGAACAGGGAGGAAAGAAACCTAGGAGGACAGTATATACAGGCTGAAAAGAGAGAGGAGAGCAGAGACAAGGCAGTCTGCACATGACATAATCATATAGCCTGTGTTCAAGTAAAGAGAGAAAATAGAGCAAACAGTACAGGCTGTAGAAAATACTATTTTAGCTCACACATAGTATTTCCGGTAATCTTTTGGTCAGTCTTTTTTCAACCAAAATTGAAAATACAGAAACTGTGTAAATCTTTCCAATATCGTTTTGCTCGGTCACCTCCGCTACTGATTTTGGTTGCCTAAGAATTTACATATCAAATATGCAGCTACAGTATGGCCCTTAGGGGTCCATCATTTCAGATACGGGACATGCTGATCACAATAAGAAACAGCCTGGCAATAAAAACATTATCACAATAGCAGAAACAAATAACAAATAATACATAGGGTAAAACATAACTTTTTTTTTTTTTTTTAGCTGCTTTTTTTCCCTGCTAACCAGGATGCAGTGGGCACAATGACTTTAGTCATATATAGATATGGGTGATATCTAGCTGCGACAGATGGGGACCCTGAAGAGAGGACAGATGCGGTTTATCAACATTGCACCTTATATCAGAGAGCGTTGAGGCAGAAACAAAGCTCACATGATCACCAGGTGCCTTCTGGCATGGCAGAGATTCTAAATCTTTTGTAGACCCAGATCAGCTGTTCCGATATCTAAAGTCACCACCAGAGGCTGTTATTCACCCTATAATTCAAGAGGATTTTATTTAATATAATTAAAGGGAACCCGTCACCATGAAAATGCTACCTAAGCTATCGGCATCATGTTATAGAGCAGAAGGAGCTGAACAGATTGATATATATCTTTATGGGAAAATTGATTGAAATCTCTGATGTTTCTAGGCTAAAAGTCCAGTCCCTTGAGTGACTCCGCCCACTGGACTCCTAACATAGAATGATCAGGGATTTCCCTCAACATGTTACACATTATACTGAATCTTTTCCCACAATGATATATATCAATCTGCTCAGCTGTTCCTGCTCTATAACATTATGTCTATAGATTAGATAGTATTGTCTTAGTGACAAGTTCCCTTTAAGTTAAACCCCTATGTGCAATACAACTGTCTGGTCATTTAGAATGGGGCAGTGCTTTTTGCTATGTATAGACGTTGTGTAACCTCTTGAGTAATATTTGTTATGTTTGAAGCTAGCTTATAACATACAATATAACAATACTATATATACACCAATGTCATTGGAACCGTTCACAATGAAAATGCATCCAATCTGCAGGCAGCATGTTATAGAGAAGACTATGAAGGATGACTTGTCGTTGATTCATGGAAATTCAAAAGTAAGCAGACAAGTGGGCGGTGCTACTCAGTGACTAACTATATTCACACTTATACACAGAGCTGTCAATCACTAATTAGCACCACCCACTTGACTACTTTGTTACACAGACTCAGCTACTCTTCTGTACAAACTCATTAAAGTGAATAGAGCTAAGCTGCATTACCAGGCACACGCACACCAATACTGTATGTAGTTGGCACCCTAGGGGGTCAGACCCTGATCACACAATGATATCCTATTCTGAGGGTCAACCATTATTCTGTATGTCCCATAAAACCCCTTTAGGGTGAACTATGTTAAGGCAGAGTGATTACAAAAATGTTTTTGACCGATGAACAATGATTTTATGGTCGGCTCAGAAGATGCGATCAACGACATAGGAATGAGTCATTTGATCGTTGCCTGCATACACACGGAAAGATTATCGCTTAAATCCGAACGATTTAACGATTTTTCGCACATTGGGGGAGATTTATCAAACATGGTGTAAAGTGAGACTGTCTCAGTTGCCCCTAGCAACCAATCAGATTCCACCTTTCATTCCTCACAGACTCTTTGGAAAATGAAAGATGGAATCTGACTGGTTGCTAGGGGCAACTGAGACAGTCTCACTTTACACCATGTTTGATAAATCTCCCCCAATAATCTTTCCGTGTTATAGGGCTCTAACATCTAACTGGAGTTTACAGAAAACCGTAACCCCCCGTATAAGAAAAAAAAAAGTCACATGTGCCCAATCGCTCACGTCAGTTTTCTGCCATGTTCTGGCTTTCCTGTTAAACATGTTCAATAAATCTGGACGGTGAGCCTCCACTGACTAGTCACCGCTCTCTGTCTGTCAGCACGCAGTGCAGGAATGACTGACAGGCAGAGGAACCACTAACGGGTCTCTCTGCCTGTCAATAATCCCCGCATTGCGTGATGACAGGCAGAGAGCGGTGACTAGTCAGGGGAGGCTCCCGGCCCAGATGACTAGTTGCTGCTCCTCTACCTGCCTCGCACGGCGTAATAACACTTCTTTTCCCCCTTTTTAAAGCTCCTGCTGCAGCCACGGCTTGTATGCTCGGCAAGCTGCACAGTAGATCTATACACTGCTGCAGGGAACCTTATCATTACAATCGAGCTGATTGGTTCTCTTTAAACTCTACGTGCTTATCTTCCCCCAGGACTTTATGAAATGTACCAGATGCTTAGACAGACATCACAATATGAACAATGAGTGAAGATATAGAATAACTAGCCAGGGGCAAGTGCAGGTTCACTCAGAAGTTCAAGTGCAGGTGCGGGGGTGAATTGTTCAGGTAAGACTGACAGCAGGTAAACAACATGAGCTAAATCCACAACAGGTGTCTGAGGTTTCAAACTTGGGTTCATGTAATGGATGTGTCTAATGGTCCTTTTACACGGAACGATTTATCGTTCGAATTTGCACCATAACGGTAGAATTCGAACGATAATCGTACGTGTGAACGCAGCGAACGATCAAACAACGAGCGAGAAATCGTTCATTTTGATCTTTCAACATGTTCTCAAATTATCGTTGGTCGTTCGCAAAGAATTCGCAGATCGTTTCGTGTAAACAGTCTTTCAACGATTTCACCTATGTGTGAGATAGGCTTAAGCGATGGCAAAACGATCGCATAACGATTTTTCCGTACGATGTATGGTTCTGTCTAAACGCTGATCGTTATAAAAAAAACATCGTTCATTCAAAATCGTTAATCGTGCGATCGGGCGAATTATCGCTCCGTGTAAAAGTACCATAAGGGTGCGTTTACACAAAGATTTATCTGACAGATTTTGGAAGCCAAAGGCAGGAATGGATTTGAAGAGAGGATAGATCCCAGTCTTTCCTTTATGACCTGATCCCTGTTTATAGTCTGTTCCTGGTTTTGACTTAAAAGATCTGTCAGATAAATCTGTCTGTGTTAACGCACCATTATGCTGCGTTTACACGGAATGATTATTGTTCGAATTTTCACAAAAACGATCACATTGAGCGATAATCGTTCCATGCAAACACAGCAAACGATCAAGCGATGAGTGAAAAATCGTTCATTTTGATCTTTTAACATATTCTTAAATCATCGTTCGTCGTAAAAATTTGGAGATCGCTTCGTGTAAACAGTCTTTGAAAGATTTACCCTATATAAAAGATGGGCTGAAACGATCTTAAAAACGATCGCAATAACAATTTTTCTTACGAATTTTCTAACAATTTATTCGTCTAAACGCTGATCGTTATGAAAACCAAATGGTTGCTACAAAATGGTTAAACGATCGATTGGGCGAATTATCGCTTCGTGTAAACGTAGCATAAGGGTATAAACACACACACCGTATACGCAGCGTATTTACTGCTGCGATACGCAGCAAATACGCAACAAATACGCAACAAATACGCAGCAGATTAGATCTAAATAACTGAACACAGCATCAAATCTGCACCATCAAATCTGCTGCGTATCTGCTGCGTATTTGCTGCGTATCTGCTGTGTATACGTTGTGTGGGTTTGTACCCATAGGCTATGTTCACACTATGTATGTGTGCGGCTGTATTTTTTATGCGGCTGGAAATGTGCGGATGAAACTACGGCCGTGGGGAAAAATAGACATGCGGCTGAAAACATACGGTCATTTACTTGGAAATTTGGTTCAACTAAAAATAACAAATAAAATCTTAAGAAAGTGATGCAAACACCTCTGGATGCATCTGGGAAAGCAGGGAAACAGTTTACATGAATTGCTATTACCGGGGTTTGCGATCCTCTGCAGTATGCCGATGTCTCTCATGGTTAATATATTGAATTTATAAAACACATTTTCGTTGTAATAAATTCCTTTTCATTGTTCAATAATTAAATTTAAACGATTCCATCATTTTGCAATTAAATATACCGTTAGGGTACAAACCCACTTGACGTATTTGCTGTGTCAATCAGTCTTAAAAATTAGCAGGCAAAACGCAGGTTAGCTTTATACGATTGTTCTGCGTTAAAATACGCAATTGCGTATTTTTGAAGCGTGAAGCTTGTTGTTAGCAAAGCATCAGTTGTTAACAACCTGTGCGAAAAACGCATGTAGCTTCACGCTTCAAAAATACGCAATTGCGTATTTTAACGCAGAACAATTGTATAAAGCCAACCTGCGTTTTGCCGGCTTATTTTTAAGACTGATTCACGCAGCAAATACGTCAAGTGGGTTTGTACCCTTAAAATAAATATAAATAAATGTATATTTATATATATATTTATGTTTTGACAGTATATTTAATTGCACAATGATGGATTCGTTTAAATTAAATTATTGAACAACGAAACTGATTTTATTTCAACGAAAATGTGTTTTATTAATTAAATATTAATTAGTACAGGAAGCTCCATTAAGCCGTTAATTCATATTGCCGGCAAAAGAGCTTTCTGTACTAATCATCACTTTACTTTAATTAAAACATCAAATGTTTCTTCTAATTATGTTATCACAATAGTATTATTAGAAGAAACATTTAGAATTATATGTGCGCTCAGCTGATTGGCTGATCGGCTGAGCGCACATATAATAAGCCGGTCCGCAGTACAGTGACTTCATTGTGCTGCGGACCAGCGAAGAGGACACATCGGGGTGAGTATAGAGCTCTCCCCACCCCCTCCCCAGCACTGCACCCCTCCCAGCAAAGAAGGGGGGTCACTTAACCCCTTCCTTGCTGGGATGGGTGCAGTCTGACATCAGTCTGGCCCCCAAGGGGTTAAGGTGGATGCAATACATCCTCCCTTAACCCCTTGGGGGCCAGACTGTAAGCAGCGATCTGTAAAGATGCTGCATACTGTAAGGAGCACAACACCGCTCACAATGATGGGTGTTGTGCTCCTGTTTGTGTGTTTTTTGTGTGTTTCTCCCTTTTTGTTTTTCAGATATCGGTATCCTGTGGATTACGTCGGATTCCATGGACTACGTCGATGACCAGTGGTTGATTGTTGTTTTTTTTTTTTTAATAAAATGGTCAATGAGGGGTGTGGGTTTTTTTTTTTAATTTGAATAAAAAATTTTTTTAACTTGTGTCTTGTCTTTATTTCTTTACTTTATAGACTTAGTAGTAGAAGCCGTCTAATAGACGGAATCCATTACTAAGTCGGGGCCTAGTGTTAGCCGGTATAAAATGGCTAACACTAACCCCCTATTATTACCCCAGTACCCAATGCCACCAGGGGTACTGGAAAGAGCCGGGTGCCAGTGGTCCCGGAGCGTCAAAATTGGCGCTCCTGGACCGGGCGGCAGCAGGCTGGTAAGATTTAGGCTGGGGAGGGCCTAAACCAATGGCTCTTCCCACCCTGGTGTTACCAGGCTGCTGTCGTTTGGTTTTTAACCCGGCTGGTTATAAAAATAGGGGGGACCCTATGCGTTTTCTTTTAATTATTTATTTATTTAAAAAAAAAACGCATAGGGTCCCCCCTATTTTTATAACCAGCCGGGTTAAAAACCAAACGACAGCAGCCTGGTAACACCAGGGTGGGAAGAGCCATTGGTTTAGGCCCTCCCCAGCCTAAATCTTACCAGCCTGCTGCCGCCCGGTCCAGGAGCGCCAATTTTGACGCTCCGGGACCACTGGCACCCGACTCTTCCCAGTACCCCTGGTGGCATTGGGTACTGGGGTAATAATGGGGGGTTAGTGTTAGCCATTTTATACCTGCTAACACTAGGCCCCAACTTAGTAATGGATTCCGTCTATTAGAAGGCTTCCACTACTAAGTCTATAAAGTAAAGAAATAAAGACAAGACACAAGTTAAATTTTTTTTTATTTAAATAAAAACACCCCCACACCCCTCATTGACCATTTTATAAAAAAAAAACAACAAACAACCGCTGGTCATTGACGTAGTCCACGGAATCCGACGTAATCCACAGGATACCGATATCTGAAAAACAAAAAGGGAGAAACACACAAAAAACACACAAACAGGAGCACAACACCCATCATTGTGAGCGGTGTTGTGCTCCTTACAGTATGCAGCATCTTTACAGATTGCTGCTTACAGTCTGGCCCCCAAGGGGTTAAGGGAGGATGCATTGTGTCCCCTTAACCCCTTGGGGGCCAGACTGATGTCAGACTGCACCCATCCCAGCAAGGAAGGGGTTAAGTGACCCCCCTTCCTTGCTGGGAGGGGTGCAGTGCTGGGGAGGGGGTGGGGAGAGCTCTATACTCACCCTGATGTGTCCTCTTCGCTGGTCTGCAGCACAATGAAGTCACTGTACTGCGGACCGGCTCATTATATGTGCGCTCAGCCGAACAGCCAATCAGCTGAGCGCACATATAATTCTAAATGTTTCTTCTAATAATGCTATTGTGATAACATAATTAGAAGAAACATTTGATGTTTTCATTAAAGTAAAGTGATGATTAGTACAGAAAGCTCTATTGCCGGCAATATGAATTAACGGCTTAATGGAGCTTCCTGTACTAATTAATATTTAATTAATAAAACACATTTTCGTTGAAATAAAATCAGTTTCGTTGTTCAATAATTTAATTTAAACGAATCCATCATTGTGCAATTCAATATACTGTCAAAAAATAAATATACATATAAATATACATTTATTTATATATATATTTATTTTAACAGTATATTTAATTGCACAATGATGGATTCGTTAGAATTAAATTATTGAACAACGAAAGGGACTTTATTACAACGAAAATTTGTTTTATTAATTTAATATATTAACTATTAGAGGCATTGGCATTCGGCATAATTGCCGGCTATTTTTGAAGTACTCAGTACGGACCGCCTGTCAATCCACGGCCGCATTTCCAGCCGCAAACAATGGTCTTGTTCATTTTTTACGGGTCCGTTTACGATCGGGCCGTAGATTCATACATAGTGTGCACTGTGCAGCCGTATATTGTATACTTTCCAGCGTACGCATAAGGCGGAAAAATCCGGCCGATGATTTACCGCCCGCAATACAGCCGCACAGATACAGAGTGTGAACCTAGCCATAGGGTGCGTTCACACCTACAGGATCTGCAGCAGATTTGATGCTGTGTTCAGTTATTTAAATGAAATCTGTTGCAGAAAATCAGCTGCAGATCCTGTAGGTGTGAACGCACCATTAGGGTACAAACCCACACACCGTATACGCAGCAGATACGCAACAAATACGCAGCAGATTTGATGCTGTGTTCAGTTATTTAGATCTAATCTGCTGTATATTTGCTGCGTATTTGCTGCGTATCGCAGCAGTAAATACACTGCGTATACGTTGTGTGGGTTTATACCCTTGTGCTGCGTTTACATGGAGTGATAATTTGCCCAATCAAACAACTAACGATTTCGAAGTAACGATCAGCGTTTAGACTGAACAAAATATTGTTTGGAAAATTCGTCATTGCGATCGTTTTGAGATCGCTTAAAGAGGTTGTCCAGCGAAAATCTTTTTCTTTCAAATCCATTGATATAAGAAAGTTATATAGATTAGTAATTTACTTCTATTTAAAAATATCAAGTCTTCCCATACTTATTAGCTGCTGTATGTCATGCAGGAAATGCTTCATTTTCAGTCTGACACAGTGCTCTCTGCTGACATCTCTGGCCGAGACAGGAACTCTGTCTTGGTTTTCTATGAATCCCCATAGAAATCCCCCCAGTCTGACACAGTGCTCTCTGCTGCCACCTCTGTCTATGTCAGGAACTGTCCAGGGGTTATCTGAATGCTTTCAATGAGGTCCCTGCTGCTTCCCGCTACCTGATGATGTCCCAGCATTCAGGATAAGCCCGCTCAGGCCATCTCTGCCCATGGTGAATGACCAAATAGATAACCTGGCTGCCCCGTGCTTCCCATGATGGCAGTGCTTGGATTGTCCGTGAACCTACAGACAAAAATCTGATTTCTAGGACCAGTGAAATGTTGAGTACTCCTTTGTTATTTGAGCCCATAGAAAGTAGATGTAATGGTGGACGCTCGTCTATTCTCCTTTGTATTCTTGCCCCTCCCCCCATTCTTGTTCCATTCCTTCGCTCTCCTCCTGGCCTCCATAACCAAAATTCATTAGGATATTGTGCAATTACATTTTTGCAAAACCAGTTCTACAACTTTTTGTTTAATTTCTTAAAGGGCATTAAAATTGGAAAGAAGTATACAAGGTGAGTGCTTTCACCGGCTGCCCGAACGCTATTAAAGTCTTAGTGATGGTTCACAGCTGGTGTTGCTGTTCATATGGTAGTGTAGTGACAGCAGGGTTATCGAAGGTTGTAGGCTTGTCAGAAAAGATGTTTTGTTTTTGTTTTTTTGCTTTTAAAGAGTTCGATAGTAGGAAACAGTCTGATATGTTGGGATAGTGTGAACTGGAGTATGGGAGATGTATAGGCGAAATGCACGGCCCCATGGATATAGGCACAGTAGAAGGGGACCATACTGACTTTTATGGGAGAGTTTTGTAGGCATGCTCTGTGACCTGTGTGAAGGTCATTGTGCAGGAAGGGGAAGGCTTTGAACAGCCTATTCCTGTCATATCTATATACTGTTGTTACCTTTCACTGTAATCCGGTCTAAGATGATAAGGAGGAGACTGCTGAAGAGTTTTCTCTACAGAACAGGAAGTGTCCGCTTATTATTAGGCTTAGGGCCTAATAATAAGCAGCAAACAAGTGTCGATCATTGAGATCTGTGCTCGTTTACACAGCCTTCACAAGGCTCAATCAGATACTTAGCCAGGCTACACAAACGATGGGTGGATTGTTTGTGCGGCCCTTTAATTTCATCATAGCAATGATTTTATAGGTTGCACAAAGATGCGATCAGCCGGCCTACAAGCATTTTCTCATTCAGCAACATAAAAGGGCCCTTGGCAGCCACAGTAAAAAATACAATATTTCAGGATTATTTTAAAATATAAATAGTGAAATAGAAAAGAAAATACAAAAAAAAAAAATCACAAAAAATTCCTAAAAGTTTGCTTTAAACAATAGGTCAATTCTGATGACACATGGGTGTGATGGTTGTATGCATAACTTGGAGGAAGCCAGCGGTTAGCAATAGGTTTAGCACATTAAAAAATTATTGCCTTTTAAATCAACTGGTTACTGAAAGTGCCAGAGATTTGTAATTTACTTTTAATAAAAAAATATCAAGTCTTCCCGTACTTATCAGCTGCTGTATGTCCTGCAGGAAGTGGCAATATTTCCAATCTGGAAAGCAGGAGAGGTTTTCTATGGAGATTTGCTATTTCTCTGGACAGTTCCAGAGGTGGCAGCAGAGAGCACTGTGTCTCTCTGACTCAAAAGAATACACCACTTTCTACAGGACATACAGCAGCTGATAAGAACTGGAAAACTTTGAGATTTTTTTTATAGAAGTAAATTACAAATCTCTGTCACTTTCTGGGACCAGTTGATCTAAAATAAACAAAAATGTGAACCACCCCTTTATAAAATTGGTAATATTAGTATACTAATATTGGTTGATATATACATCGATATTGCACATAAGAATTTACCTGTTGATAACTGATAGTATTGGTTGTATCTCATGACTATTAATATAAAGAGATTTTTACCCTCTGTAGATGAAGTCTGTGGAACTGATCTCCAATGCACTGTAACTTCCGAGCAATTCTCCGCTCTGCAGTCTGCTCCTGCCTGACACGACCTGCCCCATTACCGAACCGCACGGAGAAGTTCGTGGACTGGTGTAAGAGATATCCTGCATGTCCTACAAGACAGAGACACCATTACTGACATAAGAGGAGGATAGATCCCAGGGATAGGGAACCTAAGGCCCTCCAGCTGTTGCAAAACTACAATTACCATCATGCCTGGTCCAGGCATGATGGGAATTGTAGTTTTACAACAACTGGAGGGCCATAGCTTCCCCACCCCTGATAAATCCTAATCTGATACTGTTAACAAATTGTACAGAAATTCAACAAATTTAAACATTATTCCTAATTTCTAGTGCCAAAATCCAGATTTTTGGAATAAACTTTTTCTTTCTGATCTAACAACCAGGTAAGCATCAGGCCACATGTTAGGCTCATTCTGACTAGTTCCAAGGATTGTAAAAACCTATTATAATAGGCATAGATTTTTCTGCGTGCAGTGGGATACTTTAGGACCATGCATTTGAAACCAGTAGTCGTGTGGTCTTGCCAAAAGTCCTGGCCAATGCGTGGTCATTGGAGAACGGAAATGGGGAATGGTTTCAAACATATGCACCCTTAAAGGGAATGTGTCACCTAAATTTTCTTTTGATTCAGATATTAAAACTTGTTCTTTTATTCTAATCTATTCCTATTTTTTTTATTTAATTTTACTTTTTGTACGTTGTTATGGGGGCGGCCATCTTGCCTGAGCTATTCTTAACAGCATTTAGTGACATGCTTTACAGCAAAACTCATGGACATAGACAAAAATAGAAAGAGTCTGTCCCCTTGAGATGAATGTGAAACATCATTGAGCGTGCTCTGTGACCTTTGAAAAGCTCATACCACAGGGAGCTGCTATTGTCTCCTCTATCTACTGGTGTCACATATTGCTGCATATTGCTGCAATGCTGTACAGATCACTTTACAGCAGCCTCCTCTTATCACCACAGACACAACAGGAAGTCTCAGCTTAGTTTTAGCCCCAGTGGTGTGAATGAGAACTGCAAGATTTCAGGATTGTTTTATAATATTGATTGAAAAATAGAAAATTAGAAAAAAATGTCACCAAAAATTCTTTAAAAATATATGTTTAACATAAAAACATAATTTAAACAATAAGTCATTCTTGATTACACATTCCCTTTAAGCGTATATGATTTTTTAATAAGGAGACGGGAGTACGTCACTGTAGGACTCCTCTAAAAGTAGATTATCTCCCCGAGAACAAAAAGATTAGTAGGTGAAAATCAAGGGCAATAGTGACTGCAGTATCTAAGCAGGTATGAAACAGGTGGCACCCCGTCCTATGTTCGTTGTGGATGCAAATACATGCGTTTGAGGCCGCACCCCTTTTTGCTTTCTCCAATGGCCACACAATGTTGCCGGGACATTCAGCAAGACTACTTGGCTATTGTAGACTGCAAGGGGGCATGGCCTCAAAGGCATGCATGCATGTGGAAACACAGCTTTGGGCTATGTGTCCACAATGGAAAAATCACATACGTCTTTCTGGACGGCCATCATTTTAACATTAAAAGACAGCTGTCTATTGGTAATGACGGACGTAAATAATGATCATGAACGTTATTTGCAGCGGTTATAATTAATAGATGGTCACCTTTTGATGCTCAAAGACGGATGTCATTTTCCGGTTGTGGAAACATGGTCTAAAAGTGGCATGAAAACGAAAGTGATTCCAATTAAACTAGAGCTCATCCCGCAAAAAACAAGCAAACCCTAAAACAGCTAGGTAGATGAAAAATTAAAATGTTCTAGGGGTCTAGGGGTTTAAAAGTAGTAAATCATGACAAAATTTATAGAAATTTGCCTCTGCTGTCACCGTACTGACCCTGAGCTGAACACTGAGACCCCCACCCAGCAAGAGAACGAGCAGGGGGAACATTCCACCACCAACTTGCAGCAATCTCCATCCATACAGCTCCATTATATGTCTATTGGAGCCGAAGAGCCTAGGTGGAAGAGACAGACAGGGGGAAGTATACTGCGCTTCTCCCCACTTCGATCCTGATTGTTGACCCCCCCCCCCCCCTAAAACTGTGTCCCAATTTTTATGATGCGTGCATATAAGAACCCTGAGAATGGTGAGACTATTCTAACGACATTTGACACTGATTATTGGAACTGTGCAACACAAACGTATAAAACATGAGGAACTTGATGTGAAGTTTGTGCTTGGCAGGGACTTTCCTTATTTTTGGCAGTTGTGGTGGAAGCCCTTTCCAGAGCGTACTGCTCATATTCCTAAAAGGGGACATGCACCTGTAGGGACTGATGGTAAAAATAGATTTCATGGAATTTTACCTAATAAAAATAAAACATATAATTAAAAAAAAAAAAAAAAAAAACACTCAGTCCCAGGTGGTCTCTATAGCAACAGCCAGGTCAGCCAATCACTTGCTGGGATGCTGTTACACCTCGGTCAGTGATTGGCTGAGCGGGTTGTCACTGCAGAGACGGCGGGGGATGCACAGACACGGCAGGAGGACACTGGGGGAGTGTGGAGAGATCACCCTATCAATTATTCAGCTGTGTAATAGACTCGGTAAGCAGGCAATGATCTAGCAGATCGGTGCTCGCTAACAGTGCAGGGTTGGACAGTGTAATACAGCCTTAAATGGGAACTATCAGTAAGTCAGACGAATCTAACCTGCTGATAGCCCGCTATTGTGCATGGGGCGCTGAGGAAGAGGGTAAGTCTCTTACCTTCCTCCTCTGCGCCGTTCCTGTGCTGTAAGCAGTGTAATCCTTGGTCCGGAGCACCGCCATTGTGCGGCCCCCTCCTTCTAATGATAATCAATAGAGTGGGTGGGCCGGATCGGAGCTCTGGGAGCGGGGCAGCGCTCCTAACAGTGCTCCAGGCCGAAGTTTACACTACTTACACACATATCTTCCTCCTCAACACCCTGTACACAATAGGGAGCCATCAGCAGGTTACATTCGTCTGATAGTTCCCCTTTAAGAAGACCATCATAATCAGGATGAATTTTTGTGGAAAAAGGAAATTTTCTGTTCTGCTTAATTTTTAAAAAGGTTGGAGACAGTTCAGGGTGTGAGCAGTCTAAGACCCCAATAGCTGCCAGCTGTGAGAGCTCCTTTAAGAAAGATGTAATCTATTCCCCCAGGGGTCCCAGCTTAGGGAAGAACAGGTAATGCTAGCCTGTGGGAGCCATAGTGAACTCTGTACTGCTGGGTATCGACATGACACAAATAACGGGAAACCTATTCCTGGGACTGAAATTATTGGAGTACCAGTGTGCCGAAGAGCCTGGGTAACCCAGAAGACAGTGATCCCATGAGCTAATTCCCCCCAGACATTGTCACACCATCCATCATTTTTAATGAGGCCTCCGCAGTCCGCACTATGGCTTTTGGCTCGGGGAAAAATCATGTCGGTTCGCTAATGTATGGGAAAAGTAATCCATCAGTAAGCGTCTTCCATATGTTGTGTATCTTACAAAGTATTAGACTATCTGTACACATGCAGGCCACAAATTCCCCTACATCGTAGACGGCCCATAGCTAGCACTGATCCTGGCGTACAGCCATTGTCTCTAATTAGAACCACATTATTTTCCATTTCTGCGCTGAGGTAGCAGCCTGCGCCAATGATAATTTTACAGACTCAAAATTATAGGCAGAAAAATTACACAAAGTCAATAGAAATAACATAATGAATTTGTGATACATGAAAAAAACATATATACAATAAACAAACCCAACAGTTTAATATCTTAGCTACCAGAAAAAAAATGAAAGAAAAATGATTTATATAGTGGAAAGGAACGTACTAGTAAGTTTTTTTTAAAGGGCTCGGGGTGGCTCATCTGTTCGATCCTCTACAGTCAATTTTTCACTACTCAGCACTTCCTGTTTATGTCTTCACACACAGGAAATGCCCAATCAGCCAATCACAGCCAGAGCAATGTCTTGCCTTAGCGAGTGATTGGCTGAGTGGACATTTCCTGTGTGTCAAGCAGTCGGCCAGGAAGTGTCGATGAGCTGGGGCTGGGCACATTTAAAGGGGTTGTTTGGGATAATTTTGGATAATGTCAGTAATGTATACTTACCTGTCCAGCTCCCCTGCCGCATCTCGGCTGCCTTATCTGCGCCGTTGTCTGTGTTTGGGAAACATCCGGTAACATCCCGATTCCTGATAACATCCCGATAAGTCCTATACTGTCTATGCTGACCGGACATTTCCAAAAGGAGCAGGACATCACTGGATATTTCCAAACCCCCAGCAACAGGAAAGAATGAGTGGCCAGAGATCCATCAGCGGCGGGGGTGCGAGACAGGTAAGTATACATTACTGACATGTCCCCCGCAGCCCCAGCAGAATCTGCAAGTATGAAATTCTGGATAACCCCTTTAAGAACCTCATACACTTTATACTTCTGTCAGCTAAATCTGTCGATTGCAGCATCTTTACCCATCAGTATTAAGTGTATGGGGCTCTCCCAATACTCCACTGACAAATAGGTCATATGGAAAAAAAAAGCACTGTCTGACCCCTTTGTTCTCAGTGAGATAAGCTGCTGCCAGAGCAGTCTGGCTGTGCCAAACATTCATGGGTATGGGGATGATAGAGGAGATAATTGTCGGCCCAACGATTTTGTAGACAGCTCAAAAGATCAGGCAGGTGAGTATCCCTAAATTCTTTTCAAGCCAGCATAAGTACAAAAAAAAAAAAAAGCTTCCTGGTGATAGACGACCCCTTATACATATAAGGGAACCAGATTTGTATCAAGATTTATGGCCCATGATAAATTAGACGCAGGAGGAGGTCACATTGCCGCGCTTCTTCCCCCCTTGCTCGCCCAATAGGTGATTGGGGGTTACGGCTGTCAAGAGTAGGCAAGAATTTGGGAAGGCAAGATAAGGCAAGAATCTCCCTGTAATATCCTGATTTTACACAGGAATCCTATGTAGATAAAAAATTTAATTTTATTAAGTCCTATTACAAGTCAACGAAGTCCACCAGTCACCATTTACATCCATTGTACGATCGGCCCAGCACAGCTAAAAACAAACCTATTAGACACCTACACAACTTTTCACTATACAATAGATGCACTTTATTACCATTACAATGGGAAAACCGATTCAGGCAACTCTGGGGACAAATCGTCTCTTACCATAGAAAAGTCTCTGTGGAGATTCCGAAACGCCACATGGTAACATGATATCACCAATAAGAGATGAGGGCTCTAAGGTCTGCGTGGCTTTGTCTTTGCTCTCGGTAATCCTGCACCCTGGGCCGCAGCAGTGAGATACGCTGAAGAGCTGGAAGCGGCCTAGGAGACATTTATAGGGTGGACTGTGGGGGAACATCGAAGATGACGAAGATAACGGCTCCGCGGGAAACTCAAAATCGTCTGGGTAAAAGACGTCGTCGTCCAGTTCATCTGAACTCAGGAACTCGTGCTCCATCCTCCTGGAGAAGTGAAAGATACATGAATTAGTACTCGACATAGGAGCCCAGAACATATAAGATGAAGAGCAAGATTGCAAGAACTCCAGGAGTCCTGTTGACAACAGATAAACCATTAATGTCTGGGGAAACATTACTAGAAATTCGGTTGCACAATGTTGCACAATACACAGACTTGTGTACACGCCGTCTGTCATCTGTTGTCTACCATGGAAACTTGCATGGGGACAATTATTATTTTTTTTATGTAGGCTGTATACATTAAAGGGATTCTCCTACAATTAGAGGTGAAAACATTTTGCTTCCTGTTCTCTTCATCCTTTACCGACCCTGAGAATTACAGCAACTGTGTACTGGATAGCTGCTATTAATCCAAGATCTGTCCTGGGGTCCGTTCGGCAGGTGATGCAGTTATTGTCCTAAAAAACAATTTTTAAACTTGCAGCCCTGTGTCAAATTGGCGTGGCCTAAAGTACCCATGTCCTAGGCTTGCACCGCCTCTCCGTCCCTCCTCCCCGCCCTCTACACCATTTGGAATGCCCCAGGATGGATTTCTCCTCTTCATCACTTGTTTGAACACTGCACATGGGCCTTACCGATCCAGCTCATGCGCAGTGTTCAGACAAGTGCTGATTAGGAGAAATCCTGCCTGGGACATTCCTAATGGTAAAAAGGGCGGGGAGGAGGGATGGAGAGGCAACGACAATTTGAGACAGAGCTGTAAGTTTAAAAGTTGTTTTTAGGACAACTGCATCACCTGCCGAATGGACCCCAGGACAGATCTTGGATTAAAAGCAGCTATCCAACAGTACAAGTGGTTTGGGGGGGGGGCTATCCCTGCCTTATACTATTGGACCCTCACCGATCTGGGGAACAAGGTTTCTGTAAAGGAACTTGATAAAGAGGATATCCAGTAATATCAAACTGAAGGCCTATCCTCAGGTTAGAAGTCAATGTTTGATCGATAGGGGTCCAATTCTTAAAACGGCTGCTGAAAAGGATAAGCTACTGCAGAGCTGCACCATTCACTTGGGATAGGACTTCAGTACTTTACACCAATGCTGATGGGTATGCAGGTAAGAGGGCAGGTAAACATTGGATAGGCTGTGGCTAAAGGCCCTATTACACCAAATAATTATCGGGCATACTTGGGTGTAATAGAGCGTTACATGACCACGATCAGCTGACATGCACGGTCAGGTGGTCGTGGTCTTTCAACATGTTGAAACGGCCCAATCATGACAGCAAAAGTCTGCTACGCGATGCTCTGTGTGATAGGGGCAGACCGCTACTAACTTTAATGGGCCACCCGGACGATCTCAGGATCTTCCGGGCAGCCCCTCCTGCAGATCCCCGCGACCCCTCCCGCTCCTCCCCTGTGCGTGTAATAGCACAGGCAGCTAGCAGGGAATGAGGGGGAAGCAATCGCTGACCTGACAGGCTGGCGCTCGCTTTCCCCTCATTATTTTACAGTGTAATGCTGCGTTTACATGGAATGATTATCGTGCGAATTTGCACGATAACGATCAAATTCGAACGATAATCGTTCATTTTGATTTTTTAACATGTTCTTAAATCGACGTTCGTTGTTCGCATAAAATTCGCAGATCGTTCCGTGTAAACAGTCGTTCACCGATTTTACCTATGTGCGAGATAGGCTTAAGCGATCGCGAAATGATTGCGAAACAAATTTTCCGTATGATATATCGTTCCGTCTAAACGCTGATCGTTATAAAAAAAAAAATCATTACTTCGAAATCGTTAATCGTAAGGTCGGGCGAATTATCATTCCATGTAAACGCAGCATAAGGCTAGGACCACACTAAGTTTTGCAAAAAACGTTTTGTTTATCGTTTTTTGCAAAAAAAAACTTATGGAAAAACAGATGCAATTGTGTGCAATCCATTTTGATCCATTTGACTTAATATTCTATAACAGATAAAAACGGTTGTTGTTTTTTTTAGAGTACACAAAAACTTGGTTGACCACATTATTGTGTACGCAAAAAAAACCCTGATGTGTTTTGATCTGTTTTTTTATCCTTTTTTTTTTATAATGAAAGTCAATGGAAAAACGGATGCAAACAAATACATCTGTTTTTTCATCCCTTTTTTTTTTCATAAAATGGAAGAAAAAAAAATACATTGCAAAATCACAGTGTGAACCCAGCCTTAAGCCAGGAAAAGACCACGCCGAGTGTGTTCTCTCCCGGCTCTGTGTCATGTACTAGAATGGACTTTATGGGGCCACCTCAGGCTGCACGCTCAAATATTTAGGGATGGGTGGGGGTCTGAACACCTAGCCCCCAGACCATGTCAGAAATTTTTTGGAAGCTCAGGTACCGCACATTAGATATATACATACCCTACTATAAGTCTGAATGCGAGTCAGTAACTGGATAGTTAAATCACTGGTAACAAAATTACTGCATTGAAATCAGTCCATCTCTTATGGGTGGGTAACATGAAAGTGGATGAAAATTTTTGTAGGAAAAAAATTATTTCCCCCAAATTGCCCAAAATCCTTTCCCCAGGTTCCACAGATGGTCACTGCCATGAAGGGGGGCACAAGGTCTGTACAATGTTGAGGTTGGTGCTACATGTCAGTAATACCCACATGAATGCCAGGACCCTAGGTTTCCCAGTAGAACATTGCCCTGTGCTGTAGGCATTCAACAATGGACATAGATCAACATGGGCGCCCTGAGTGGCCTGAAGCTATACGGCCCCATACAAAGCTAGCTGTCATGCCCTATGTAGTCTAACAACTTTCTGTTATAGTTAGCATTAAAGGGGTAATCCAAAGTAAAATGTATTTTAAAGGGGTACTCCGGCCCGGGGGTATTTTTCAGTTATGGTCGTTGATGGGGTGGTTATGGACAGCCGAGGTCACTTACCTACCCCGTTCCAGCACCAGGTCCCGGAACGCGGCGCCCCTTACCCCCGTCCCGCGGCCGCTTACTGGTGTGAGCTGCCGCATGAGTCGTGACGTCTCAAGGCAGCTCAACCATTCAGCGGCCGAGGCGGGAGAATGGTTGAGCTACTTTGGTTGAGCTACTAAAGCCTCAGAATGGCTGAGCTACTTTGAGACGTCATGTCTCATGCGGCAGCTCACACCAGGAAGTGGCCGTGGGATGGGGGTACGGGGCACCGCGATCCGGGACACGGCGCTGGAACGGGGTAGGTGGGTGACCTCTGCCGTCCATATCCACCCCTTCCCCGGCCATAGCTGAAAAATACCCCCGGGCTGGAGTACCCCTTTAAATGAAGTGGTGTCAGAAAATTATAGATTTGTAAATGACTTCTATTTAAAAATCTCCACTCTTCCAGTACTTATCAGCCACTGTATGTCCTGCAGGAAGTGGTTTATTGTTTCCATTCTGACACAGTGCTCTCTGCTGCCACCTCTGTCCATGTCAGGAACTGTCTAGAGCAGCAGCAACTCCCCATAGCTGCCATGATTGTACTCATATAGCACCCAGAGGAATAGTTGGATGCAGCCCCAAGTGTCCTGGAAAACATGAATATAGCTTATGGCCTATGACTGTATCCATGTTTTCCAGGCAGCAACTTCTGCACCGAACCAGAGCATGCTCGAGATTCACTCATTACTACTTTACATCCCAAAAGACATGGAACAAAAAGACTCACGTATCCAAAATTGTACCAATACAACTACAGTCATAAAGCAGTAAATGTAAAAGTTTATTCTATTACTACAATAGTGAGTTCAGTTCTTATTGCCATAATGTTTACGATACATAGGAACAGATGTAAGGCTAACTTCCTATACTTACGACCTGTAATAACCACATCATACAAGGCCCGAGGAAGTATCATCACTTATACAAAGATTTCAAGATGAACCCTGTCATATTACTATCTACTATGGATTCCGGCCTATGTATCCCGGCACAGACAGACGGTGGTGTCCGCTATGTATAGATCCAATACCACTAACACATACCGTAACTTTAGTCAGGCTGTAGAGGGCCGGCGCTCTGAGGCTTGTCTGGCTACAGGCCTGCGCTTCTCCTCACATGACTGGCCCTGTATACTTACAGCAGACACAAGAGGAAGTGAACTCTAGATTGCAATCTGCTCGAGCTTCTTTGATGTGCTTTCTGGAAGGGAGAGGACTCTAGAAAGGTGAACATTCAATAAGTTCTTATTCGGGTTTGCTCCGGAAATGGACAAAATGTTTCTATGTCAATAATCTGGCACATGTATAATTTGAATAATTAAAGGGGGTGTCTTGTCTATATGGCCTATTACCCTATTAGGCCATATGGACCTCATAAGAGTTTTGGGGAGGTCATCCACTTTTGAGCTACTCAGAAAGAGCTGGCGCACCTGTGATGTCTGAATACTGGCAGACTTTTAGGTAGGTAGGGTTAATTCCGGGTTTAATTCCATTTATCTCCCCAAAAACAAAAGGGAAACAGATCGCTGATCTAAGGGAGACCAGCCAAACTATAACACTGATGGCTGCTAGTGAAAGGGCTCAATGCAGTGAAATCCTGGGTGCATTACCCCCTGGGAAACATGAATATGCAAAAGAAGAGCCCGTGGAGCCTCATTGAAAAGTCTCGAAACACAGGACTAGCCAGATATCCCTCCGGGAAGGACCCAGCCAGGAAAGGGGCGGCTCCTGTAGGAAAACCACCGAAACCACCATATTAAGTGGCCCTATAAGTCAATGTAATGACAAGGGAAAAACCAAGGTCAGGTATCCATCCAGATACAACTGTTTCGGGGTGTTGCCCCTCATCAGTGTGGAGCAGGATCCTTACTAGAACCACCCTATGGCTGGGTACTTCCCGGAGGGATATCTGGCTAGTCCTGTGTTTCAAGACTCTTCAATGAGGCTCCACGGGCTCTTCTTTTGCATATTCATGTTTCCCAGGGGGCAATGCACCTAGGATTCCACTGCATTGAACGCTTTCACTAGCAGCCGGGAGTGTTATCATTTGGCTGGTCTCCCTGAGATCAGCAATCTCTTTTTCTTATGGCTCTACTAGGCATTGCTCCCACCTAGCCAGAATCCTGCTCCACACTGATGAGGGACAACACCCCGAAACAGCTGTATGTGGATGGATACCTGGCCTTGGTTTTTCCCTTGTCTTATTGACTTATAGGGCCACTTAATATGGTGGTTTTAGTGGTTTCCTTACAGGGGCCGCCCCTTGGCTGGGTCCTTCCCGGAGGCATATCTGGCTAGTCCTGTGTTTCCAGTCTCTTCAATGAGGCTCCATGAGCTCTTCTTTTGGAAAAAGAAAAGGGTTAGGGAAGGGAGGGAAGGGAAGTCTAACCCCTCTGGCCATATTTGATAATTATGCAGACATATAGAGAGTCTAGGAGGTATACAGACCTCGTAACATAAACGCCACCCACCTATACACAGTTCACCTCTCATCTAAATGGTTGACGTGTAATGCTACATTCATCCTGCAGGTGGCTTCAAGAGTCAACTAATAGACGCCAAATTCGTGGCAATCGTCTAGCTTCTGTTATGAAAGGGATTGTCTTTATGTGAGACTTCTTCTCATTTCAAGATTTTTCGCCAAATTTTTCTGGAACTACCTCTTTTATATAAATCATGACAGCAGAAGTTTTCAGAGAGTCACCCTAAGATGCTAAAGGGGGACCCCTAGGGAGGGTGTTCTAAGCAAGGGCAGCAATATATATTTAAAGAACTGAAATCATCGGAGTACCCCTTTAAAGTGTTTTTCTAGGCAGAAAAAAAAAGTTATGGTTTCACCTCCATGGCCCAAATTCCTGTTGCTTTTCTTCAATCATCAGTGACTAGTTCAGTGTTGGGGAACGCCCACATGACTAGTTAAGGGTAATTTGCATATGACGCAGGATATTAACAAACTTCGTTTTTGGGGGTATATGCAAAACTTAAAGGTGTCAGTTACATATTTGGAAACAACTCAGGAAGCTTCATTATGCCGTGCGTATAGTTTCCTGGGCATATTGGCAGCAATTGGTTCCCTTTTAAGGGGAACTCCAGGTAGAGGTTAAAAAAAAAGAAATGAAACTTCTGCAGAAGCATAACGCATTACTTACCTGTCTATCCCAGTTGAAACTACCAAAAATCCATTTGTTTGGGGGTTTTTTTGCTCCGTTTTGTGTTTCTGTTCTTCCTGGTTTGGCATTTCCCAGAATGCAATGCTTTCCCTCCTGTGATCATCACAGCCCCCACCCATCACAATCAGTAAAATTAGTGCAGCAGCTGCTTCTGTTCGGTCAGAGATGGTGAATCACTCAGGGGATTGGGTTAGCAAGCCAAGCCTCCTGTGACATCACGCCCCGCCCCCTGTCTGCATCATCAGTCTGTCCTCAGCAAACACACACAATGTGAGACAGAGGCATGGAAGATTTGTCTCCTAAGGGGGGATAGCAGCAGGAGCAGGAGACAATGTGAATTGGCCCAGGGGCCATTTTTTTCACTTCCTGGATTTCTATCAGCTACCAGTGTGGCAGAATCGTACAGATACAGTAATAGGCTAAGTTCACACTACGTATATTTCAGTCAGTATTGTGGTCCTCATATTGCAACCAAAACCAGGAGTGGATTAAAAACACAGAAAGGATGTGTTCACACAATGTTGAAATTGGGTGGATGGCCGCCATATAACAGTAAATAACGGCCATTATTTTAATACAACAGCCGTTGTTTTAAAATAACAGCAAATATTTGCCATTAAATGGCGGTCATCCACTTAATTTCAACATTGTGTGAACAGAGCCTTTCTGTGTTTTTAATCCACTCCTGGTTTTGGTTGCAATATGAGGACCACAATACTCACTGAAATATACGTAGTGTGAACATAGCCATACATTGTATAGACACATCTATATAACTTTTAATGCACTTTTAATAGAAAACAAGTTTTTCTTATCCAGAGTTCCCCTTTAAAACACACGCCACATGTCAGCCCCATCCACACTTCTCAAGCTCTCGTGCTCCATAGACTTTCTATAGAATCTTTCTCAGGCAGTAAGAAGACGAAAAAGGAAGGAAGTGCTTAGCTGAGCACTTCTCCCTGCTCATTCTACATACATATCAATCTCTGGTCTAAATGGGTTGCGAGATCTCAGAATGAAGATGCCTCGTAGCTCTAGTTCACAAACAGGGGTCCTAAGCTGGAGACCACTCTATGATGTGTCCATTTCCAAAGAAGGGGAATTTATCAAACACTAAAACTCTGCACACCCTTCATGTTAGATTGTGAAAGAATTGTGAAAGTAATTTATAGGAGCCGGAGGCAAGGGTGCCAGCTCTGTGCAATATCAGGCCTTGTGACTGACTGAGCAACTCTACATGACTCACAGTCTGTCCAAGCGCGGTGGCTCAGACGTTGGGTCGTATTTGATCTTGCAAAACCTGATGAATATTTCTAAACAATGTAAAGGAATAAATCAGTACAGAAAGGCTACACTAATCCACCATAACTCTGAATAAGCATAACCAGAGTCCTAAGGACAGCTCCCTATGTATCTATACACCTGGCTTTACAAACCCCCATACTCACCTAAGATGATCCTCATCTACTGGGTCAACATTACAGTGCAATGTAACAATGTCAGGTCTCTTCCCAATGTTCTGAGGTCATACACACAATTGGTATTTTGGGGTTAAGGACACTTACAGAACCATTGATTTGAATGGCCTCATTCATTTGTGTTACAGGCCATGATCCAAGCCGCAAAAAAGCCTGACAGGTCCTAGTACGGCTCTCTAATGAATGGGTCCGTGCACATGGACGCACAACTTGGCTACTGGTCTGCGGCTACGGAAAGCTCTACGCACGTGTTCATGTAACCTAAAGGTGCCCATACCACATAGGCTAAAGTTGGCTGAACCTGTCACCATACAGTTTATACATAAGTCTTACAAACCTGCCACTGTCAGAAGAGTCTGGTGTGATAGATTTTTTCTGTCGGACCCTTTTGTTCTCAGAGGGATAAGCCGGAACCAGAGTTGTCTGGCTGCTGCTTTTTCCTTTTCATAGAGAAGACATGAACCTTCAGAAGCAACTCTGTTCCTACACCATTGTGTGGGCTAGGGCCCTATTCCACGGGCCGATTATCGTTCAGATTATCGTTAAATTGTTCGATTATCAAAGGATAATCGTTCTTTTGAATAGCAGTTAACGACTAACGACCAAACGAGAAATCGTTGATCGTTTAAGACCTGGACCTATTTTTATCGTTGCGGGTTCGCAAATCGTTCGCATTGAATAAGATGTCGTTCGCAGTAGTGACGAACGCAATAGCGACGACAAGACGACAGCAAGAATGATCATAAGTAATGATTATCTTTCCATGTAAATGGGTGAACAATTTCAGGTCTTTCGCAATAGCGGTCATTTGGATCGTTTATTGTTAACGATTATGCGAACGATAATCGTCCCGTGGAATAGGGCCCTTAGGGTGAGCATGAAGTGAGAAGGACAAAAAATGACCTCTCCCATCCATTACCTTGCCACCATTGACAGACCACGTAAATGTATGGGGTGATTATACAATATAGCTGTTGGTGAATTATGCATCCAGTCTTGGGTCCCCTGCAGCTCCCGCTCTGACCTCTTCTCTTACTCTTCTCTGAGACAAACATGCCTCAGCAGTGACGTTCTGCTCAGCCAATCACTAGTCACAGTAATGTCCCAACCCTGTTGGTGATTGGCTCAGCAGGCTGTTAGCAGGAAGCAAGAAGCAGAGCGACAAATGAGGGACCAGATGACATGACAGTGGAAGCTGCAGCCTCTTTAATCATGTTTTGTTGCCTTTTGATAAAGTAATTCCTAATGTTATAGAGATGCTCTTCTTTGAGTATTGTGGAACACGCTGTGTCCTTATGCAATATACAATATAAATGGAGTTTGCAACTTGCAGCGTGAAGGGATTAAAGGAAACACTGTTATATATTTACATAGACTTGATAACACATGTCCAGGCCATGTTGTTGTTGAACCTGACAATTTAGTCATAAAAAGGAAAAAAAGATATAAAAAGTAAATATATCCATTTATAGCAGGTTACACTGAGCAGATAAGTGGCCATAACCTGAACTGAGCTCCAGGCATCTCCGTCATTATAGGAGGTTTATCTGAGACGCACAGCAGGGGGTTTCCAGCTCTGTGTAAATAAAGATTACTCACTGTATGAGGGAATGTTAAGCAACTTTCTTTATGTTTCCATTCTGCTCATTATATTCAGGACTTGTTTACTTACCAAAGTTTAGATATAAGTTCACTGGTTGTGGAAGGAGCTTTGTCATTGTGTAGGCTTTTCTTCAGCTCCTGAGGGGCGGAGCTTAGTATGCCTGGCGTCTAATTGGGGACAGAGTGGATACACAAGGATTGCTAAGCTCCACCCCTTAGGAGCTGCAGAAAACCCTACAGTCTGATAAACTTACTTTCATCTGTCAATTCCACGTTTAGTGTCCCTTTAAAAAGGCACATGTGGTTGGCAATTAAAATGGCAATGTGTAAAACTGAGGCAGAAGAGGTACTGTTTTTTTTTAAATATCTATCAGCAAGTTCAGCCCAGTGAGCCTACTGATATGCCGCAGAAGATCTTTACCTGATCTTTTCCCCCACATTCTTACGATAGCCCTTAATTGCCCCTATGCAAATGAGGGGCTTAGGAGCATTTGGGGTGTCACCCTTAGACTGGAGCACTAGCTCTGCCCGCCCAGTCCGCCCCCTCCTGGGCCGCCCCCTCACAACTACTTCCTCTGGGAGACCTAATGTACTACACTATGTACTACAGTATTTTTACTGAACAGATAGTTTTCCTACTACATCATAAGTACCTTTTATAATAGACTATATCCCCAGGTAATTTATAAGTGCTAATCTCATGTCAATAACCCAGGCAGGACAGAGATAAGACATTGAAAGACTATGACAGAGATGAGATAAATTAAGATATTACCTATAAACCAGGGCCAGCACAGATACGTAACAAGGCCAATAGACAAACACAACGTCACGTTTTATTTGTTAGCTATCACAAACAGCTAAAATGGAAAAAGCGCCCAGTACGGGAAGCATATTATAGGATACTAATAAATAGTAATATAAACCTCCCACCCTTGGCAGCCATAACAATGACCTTAATACCTGACATGCTCTGAACAGCCTGTTCTATCTTACTCCAAAGATGCTCTATAGAATTAAAGGGAATGTCTGTCCCCACAAAATTTTATACTTCTCATCTGCCACACAGAGATCTGTACCCATCTGACCATGCCATGTCTCTCCACAGAGATTTGGATCCATCTGACCAGGTCACTTATCTCCACAGAGATCTAAATCCATTTGACCAGGACATGTTTCTCTACAGAGATCTGGATCCATCTGACCAGGCCATGTTTCTCTATAAAGATCTTGATCTATCTGACCAGGTCATGTTTCTCCACAGAGATCTGGATCCATCTGACCAGGCCACGAACCTCTACAGAGATCTAAATCAATTGGACTAGCCATCAATCTTCACAAAAAATCTAAATGCATTTAACCAGCCAAGAATCTCCACAGAGATCTAAATCAATTTGATCAGGCCATGCTTCTCTATAGAGATCTGGATCCATCTAATCCAGCCATGTTTCTCCACAGAGATCTGGATCCATCAGACCAGGCCATATTTCTCCACAGAGATCTGGATCCATCTGATCAGACCATGTTTCTCCACAGAGATCTGGATCCATCTGACTAGGCCATAATTCTCCACAGAGATCTGGATCCTTCTGACTAGGCCATAATTCTCCACAGAGATCTGGATCCATCTTACCAGTACACGAACCTCTACAGAGATCTAAATCAATTGGACCAGCCATTAACCTCCACAAAGATCTATATCCATTTGACCAGCCAAGAATCTCCACAGAGATCTAAATCCATTAGACCAGACCATGCTTCTCTATAGAGATATGGATCCATATGACCCAGCCATGTTTCTCCACAGAGATCTGCATCCATCAGACCAGGCCACGTTTCACCACAGAGATCTGGATCCATCTGACCAGACCATGTTTCTCCACAGAGATCTGGATCCATCTTACCAGACCATGTTTTTCTCCACAGAGATCTGGATCCATCAGACCAGGCTATGTTTCTCCACAGAGACCTGGATCCATCAGACCAGGCCATGTTTCTCCACAGAGACCTGGATCCATCAGACCAGGCCATGTTTCTGCACAGAGATCTGGATCCATCTGATCAGACCATGTTTTTCTCCACAGAGACCTGGATCCATCAGACCAGGCCATGTTTCTGCACAGAGATCTGGATCCATCTAATCAGACCATGTTTTTCTCCACAGAGATCTGGATCCATCAGACCAGGCCATGTTTCTCCACAAAGATATAGAGCTGTTCACAGGATGCCTTTTCGCGGGATGTTTTTCCTCGATCACACTATTCTTTCTATAATTTCCACACTGTTACACAAGAAGACCCCACATGGTTGGCAGTTTGTAAAATCCTGGCTCTAGCTAGCCTAGCCCCATTGACCTGGCCTTGTTCCAAGTGACTGAGATCACTTGAATCTCCCATTATAAAGTGGATCCACACTGATATAGATTCATACAGATTCACACAGAAAAGATCACTTGATCTTATACTTCTGGGTCTGGTGTCCAATAAAGTTCCAAGCAAGAACTGTCTCTAAGAACTCAGCGGCAGTACAAGGAACCTGTTGTACTCGTACATTTGGATTATAGTAATGAAAAAATGAGACAACAAAGAGTACTGTACTGTTTTCATGTACTCGTAAAGTACTGTGAGTATCTATTGTTCGAGCACATTGAAAGAGCCTGGAGAGGTATGACCCTTTGAACCCATTTTCTGTTTTAGTCTGTCAGTAGGTGAAGCCTCGACACTGGTGTGAACACAGGCTAAGTGATTCCATTCAACATGAGCACACTTGCCCTGCCAAAACAGCCACTTAACTTTGCAATAAAAATCTTATATAATGTATATTTTATACTTCAAGCCTTTTTAGTGCTCCATTATATGAGAAAAACACATATGCTAAACAATAGGTATATAAGTGTCAGGAGCCTGATAGGGGATTGATGTCTTTGAAGAGACTGCCAATCTGGCATGAAGACTCTTGCAATGATTCATGGGAAGAAATTATGCAAAGTAGCTTAAGAAAAAGTAAACCAAATGTAAAAAAGCTTGCTCCTTACTGCCCCCTATAGGATCTAGCATCCCTTCACAAGAGTGTTTGACCCATGCAGAGCTTGTCACCAGGCCAGAATCTCTCCCTGATGGGAAAGGTACTCATATGTAGACAGCAGTTTCAGGCTTCTTGCCCTTTGTCAGTACAGAGCGGTTCCCCACTGTGACCCAATCGGCATATGTTCCATTAACCCCTTCCTTCCTGTAATAGCATGTCAGGGGAACTATGTAGTTCCTGTGTGTATGGTATTAGGGAATTGTAATGTCATGAGTTCAGGAGCTGCGTCGGCACCATAACTTGCCGTTTTCAGTCGCCATACTGATGCATGCTGTGTTCCACTGTCAGTGTTTGTCAGAATGTACACAGTCGGAATGTACACACTCTAATGATGAAATATAGTTCCTGAGTAGTGTGTGCATTGGTATGGTGTGTGTAAGTTGCCTCCTTATATTTATTTGTGGTGAGGTATGAAGTACAGGAGCAGGGACCCCGGCCTTTGACAGGAGTCCCTGCTCCTGTATATGTTTTCCATGGCCTCCTATGAAGCAAATTTTGTTTTGTAGTGACTCGCCCAGCCTAGCCCAGTAAATGTGTGTAGAGCCCCAGAAGGTAATACAGTATATGCCTGGTACTCAGTATCTACAGGAGCAGGGACAGCTGTCAGTTGACAAGAGTCCCAATCTCTGTACGATTCCAAGCTGGCTTCAAATCCATCTTAAATCTGACAGCTGTTTTAACACAAACCAATCACTCAGATTCTTCGGGTAACGCTACTAGCAGTGTCCGGAAGACGAGCTAAAACACTGCCTAAGGGCTTATTCTCATGACCTGTAAATTTCAGGTGCTTTGGATGGGGAAGTCCTGTAACAGAGTGTTTCCCTGTCTGGCATAATTTATCGATCATGTGCCGCAGCCTTTCAGTTTCCCTGATCCCGGCATGATATTGATACATCATGCTGGGCGAGGAAACACTACAAGACCTCCCCATCCATAGCGTCCGTAATTTACGGGACGTGGGAATAAGCCCTTACCATGTGTTCTGTGTCTTCCGTAGAAACTTTAGCTGCTGAAACTAAGGAGGAGATTTATCAAACATGGTGTAAAGTAGAACTGGCTCAGTTGCCCCTAGCAACCAACCAGGTTCCACTTTTCTTTCCTCATAGATTTTTTTGAAAAATAAAAGGTGGAATCTGATTGGTTGCTAGGGGAAAATGGGCCAGTTCTACTTTACACCAGTTTGATAAATCTCCCTGCAAGTCTTTTATTTCAACACCAAGACATGCAGAGAGCCAGGAACTAGTCATCTGGGCTGTGACTAGTCACAGCTATCTGCCTGTTAGAGTTGATTGACAGGAAAAGAGTCTTATAACTGGCCTCTTTTCCTGTCAATCATCCTTGTGGCTTTCATTGTTTACTACCAGGAAATGAAAATCTGTCCCGGTCATGTGATGCTCGCACAGGTGCACCGCTCGCCTTAGTCCACTTATCAGCACACACTCTCGTAACAAGCCGTGCACCTGTGCGAGCGTCACATGACGGGACAGATAATCCGGCTCTGTAAGCAAACAGTGAACGTTCCTGCTCAATAACAACAAGCGGAGACCTAGAACATTTCGGAGTGGATACAGATATATTATAGAGTTCCATACATTGAGTAAACTTTACCATAATAAACCTTTGATTTCTTTTTCTTTACGTCTCTTTCCACGCATGGCTAACAAGTTTTGGTTGTTTCTTTGGCCACTTCCTGATCTTTTTCCCCCCAAATGATTGTTATTATAATTTTTTTTTTTTTTGATCATTTACTTCCCTAAGTTGTGACCACAGCTCTCCCTGCACGCCATAACACTTACAGGAGGAGGGCATTGTGGGAGTGAACATGTCAGCCAGGCGCTGCTGAGTCATGTTTGGAGACTGAGAGCAGAACACGCTGGTGGGAGCAGCTGATCACTGACAAAAACAGCAGATAAACCCCGGCGCTGGGGCTCGCTCTTGTCTCCGACTTCTCTGACGCTTTGTTTCTTATTTGCGAAAAGAAAAGAAAAAGTTGTGGGTTTCGGCTTTTGAGTAAAGACAGTGATAAACACTTGCAACTTTATTAGAAGGCTAAAACTAGATTTTTATTTTTTCTGCAGCGCCACCACAGGTGAAATGAAGCATTACACCATTTAAGATTTAAAGGGGTCGGCCACTTTATAGTACATAGTTCAGTGTACTATCTGACATGGAGTAGAATATCTGACATGGAGTAGCATGTGTCCATGCCTCGCCCCCCCAGTGTCCAACACTGAGCCTGTATATGCCTATGGTGGACACTGGGGGGCGGAGCATGGTCACATGCTCCCCTATGTCAGCCATCTTATGGACAGATTCACCACGGAGCAGGGCAGCACAGCCTGATTTTAGCTCTATGAGGTACACAGGGAGCTGCTCTCAGTATATACATTGAGTACACTTACTTACATTGTACACTGAACAATTTTACTATGAAGTGGCCAACCCCTTTAATCAAGGGGCTGCTTAAAGGGAATCTGTTTATGCTGCCTTAAATGAGGGCGGCATAAACTAGTGACAAAAATGCTGAACAGATCGGTGTATTACTTACATCATTCTGTTTAGCCGTTCTCTTAATATGCAGGAGAATAGGATTCTTGCCACCCCCCCCCCCCCCCCCCCCAGCTGCTGATTGACAGTTGGCTGCCTATACACAGCATGGATAGATAACTGCCAATCAGCAGCTGGTGGGCGGAGTTTTTTTTGTGCTCATGAATATCCAGGACTACTGGGCTCATGCTTATAATGGAGAGGATTACTTATTCAGGAGGATATCTCCGAATCAGCTTCACAGAATAATGTAAGTGATACATCATTCTGCTCGGCTTTTCTGTCACTAGTTTATGCTGCAATACACATGAGATTTGTCAGATGTGACCAACGCTTATCTAATGTGTGTAGACAGTGTAAGAGTTGGGATGGATCCCTTCTTATTATAGTATTACTGTCACTTTAAAAAAGTAAAACGTTTGACATCTGTATCAGTCCATTTAAAGCTAGTCTCAAGTTTTTACATACATCTCAATAAGAACCATCTGTCAAATAACCAACCAAGGTAAATAATCCAGCTTCTGGCTTTACGATCACAATTGGCTCAAACAGCGCCACCTAGAGGCAGACCCCATATAAATAACTCCATAGTGAAACACGTAAAAGGGAGATTGCTGTAATGTGCTTATTATCTGACACGAACAACAATAATGCCTCAGGATAAGGTACACTTTATTCTAGGTAAAATTTTAAAGCCTTTGGCTGTCCAGACATGATGAGATTTGAGTTCTTGCAACTACTGAAGGGCTGACAATTGGACATCCATGATATAGGGCCTAACAAACTTTATTACATGTCAAGATGCATCAAAATTCATTTAGATCTTCTTGAAAACAATATATAACATGGATATCAATATTATGCTGGCCATACATGTTAACTGGGACTGGCCAAGTAGCTACTGTGTGTTAAAGGGATACTCCGGGAAAAAAAATCTATTTAAAACTGGTATCAGAAAGTTTTACAGATTTATAAATCACTTCTATTTACAAATCTCAAGTCTTCCAGTACTTATCAGCTGCTGTATGTCCTGCAGGAAGTGGTGTATTCTTTCCAGTCTGACACAGTGCTCTCTGCTGCCATCTCTGTTCATGTCAGCAAATCTCCATAGAAAACCTTTTCCTGCTGTGGACAGTTCCTGACATGGACAGAGGTGGCAGCAGAGAGCACTGTGTCAGACTGGAAAGAATACACCACTTCCTGCAGCATATACAGCAGCTGATAAGTACTGGAAGACTTACATTTATTAAACAGAAAAATGTATAGCTCTGAATAACTTTTTGACACCAGTTGATTCAAAAACATTTTTTTTTACAGAGTACCCCTTTAAGTCTCCCCACTGAGAACCCACGCGGACTCAACATGCATCCAAGATCAGGAGAGATACTGTAGCTATAGTATATATATGGTCAGCTATGGCGGTAATCGAGCTGCTGGTACCCCCATATTAGTAGAATATAAAGGTCCACAATGCCATTGATGTCAATGGAGAGGTTTACAGCATAATATACAAAGAATAAGGAGTCAGAGAAGACTTCACTAAGGTGGAGATTAAAGGGGTTATCCAGCGCTACAAATACATGTCTACTTTTCCCCATCTCTTGTCTTCAGTTCAGGTGCGGTTTGCTATTAAGCTCCATTTACTTCAATGGAACTGAGTTCCAAACCCGACCCAAACTGGAGACAAGAGAGGGGGGAAAAGTGGCCGTTTTTGTAGCGCTGCATAGCCCCTCTAATCAAACTGGTTTGAAGTAGAACCGTCTTAGTTGCCCCTAGCAACCAATCAGATTCCACCTTTCATTCCTCACAGACGCTTTGGAAAATGAAAGGTGGAATCTGATTGGTTGCTAGGGGCAACTGAGCCAGTTTCACTTTACACCATGTTTGATAAATCTCCCCCTTTAAGTTCCTTTCAATGACCAGAACCCCACCATTATAATTTGTCATGGGACAACATGATAACATGAAAGAAATATCTCTACCAAGGTGTATACAGGATAGCAGTGATAGGTTTATTAGAAGCCTTGGTAACTTTTTATGTTCACCCGTCATACTTGTTCCATGACTATCTGTAATGGTAGATGGTATAATCCCGGCTCACTGCCCGCACTCAGTATACGGCAAATCACCCCAATCAGCTGCTAGGAGCTCTAAAACAGATGTAACATTAACAGCTGCCTGGTGCCGAGTGGATACAGCTGATCCCAGTCCGACATCTGCTGCTTGTTTATCCTGAGTCAACCCTGGGCAGCCGGTCACTTCGCTCGCCGTCACTTATCAAACCCCAACAATAACCGGACGGCAGTGTCCCCCGACTACAACTTCCAGCATGCTAGCGGTCAGGGCATGCTGGGAGTTGTAGTTTTGCAAGAGCTGTAGTGCCGCAGGGATGGGAAACTTTTGGACCCCCAGTTGTTTCAAAACTAAAACTCCCATCATGCCTAGACAGTCGAAGCTTCCGGCATGATGGGAGTTGTAGTTCTGCAACCGCTAAAGGGCCGAAGATCCCTGGGTTAGAGTATAGCGGGTCATACAAAACATCTCAAATATATCATCTTGTACTTTCTATCGCCAAAATAAAAAATTGCCCTTGATGATCAATTTTACAGTCTGACAAGCATCACCTTTCTGCGCTCCAGAGGTGGAGAGGACTGACAATGCAGATTAATGATGACATCATTTCCAGTGTGATGACATCACTTATTAAGAAGTGTACAGCTGATAAATGAGCACTGTTGCTTTAAAAAAAAAAAAAAACTTTTGACATGTCAAAAGTTTTGACTGGCTGGGGTCTTAGTGTTTAGACCAGGGATAGGGAACCTTTGGTCCTCCAGCCGTCGCAAAACTACAGCTCCCATCATGCCTGGACATGTGTGAGATAGGCTTAAAGCGATCGCAAAACGAATTTCCGTCCGATATATCGTTCCGTCTAAACGCTGAACGTTATGAACAAAAAAAATGTTACTCCGACATCGTTAATCGTACGATCGGGCGAATTATCGTTCCGTGTAAACGTAGCATAACTCTATGGGACTGTTGCACATCAATCAGCACTGAGTACCAATAAAAACTTTAAACATGTCAAAAGTTTTTTAAAGTGACAGGTACACTTTAACTTCAGTCCAACAACAGGTTAACCAGAAGTGCCGCCTGTGTTATCTACCAAACCCTGCGCCAACTCCAATAACCCACAAACAACATGGAGCAGTTGGAGATCTCCTTCCAAGACACCATAAATCACAGCTGGAGAAGAGAAGATACAGAGCAGAGACCCCACCATCCTCAATGTGGGCACTCACCCTATGCAGTGACAATGATCATTGCAGTTGTGGAGTTTATAATATAATAGAAAAACCCCCCACCCACCCCCACCCTCCATTCCTATACAGGTGTAAAGAATAAAAGGCTGCGCAGAGTACTCACTCCTCAGCGTCTCCCTCCTGGTAGCTGAGAATTGTGTTCATTAAAGTGCATGTAAGTGCAGAGAGCAGTGTCTGCTGCTGCTGCGGGGAGGGACAGGCTGTGATTGGCAGGAGGAGCAGTCACTTCGACATCAACACATCTCCCCCACTGTGTCCTGGATACTCACCGCCTTCCCTCCAGTCATTGTGTCCTGTACATTGTGTATGTAACCAGCCTTATCCAATAACAATGTCGTTTACAGTCATCATGTCCTACCCCCTGCCTCCCCAGTCACACTGTGTGCAGTAATATGAGGATACTTGCCTTCTGCCGGATGGCTCGCATACACTCCCTGCTTGATCTTATACATTGTTTATGTGGTCACTACTTCCCCCTTTTCCACTTACTGTTTGATTCACCTATGTAGCAGAGCTGATGTGTGTACATCTACGACACCGCAGTGGGTTGTGTAATCTCCAGATACAGAAGCGTAGCGTAGCGCCGGATGACAAACTCACCTACCATCACAGTGCAAGCCACTGACTATGTAAATCTCAGTGCTTAGTATGTAATATATGTAGTATGGCAGTGCAGTAGAGGGAAGAACCTGTGGGAAGCCTGGGTGCAGTAGTTCCACAAGGTTACTCTATGTTGTATGGGCTCGCACAGCAGGTGTAGATGGTAACAGTTCCCTCCAGCAATGTCTTGACTAGGGGTACGGCAGATTACGGGGGTGTCTAAGACCGTACCTAGACCCCTTCTTATCCCCTCCCAACCATTTACCTTCCCCCTTACCTAAATGAGGACTCCACACCTGCTGACGTTGGAATAACGGCCACAGCAGCCTCTTTATTACACAATAAATAACATGACAAATATAACATTATTGTTTAATACCGATAACTTCCAACCAACATTACCGACATACCCATCAGGGAGGTCATGGATGGCCCAGCAGCAGTATGAACTATAGGTCCCCAGTCGCACCGCGCCGGCTTGGGGCTGGCAAATATGCCCAATACTGCTTCTCCCGGTTCTTAGACAACCATGTATCCCTCCGCCTAAGCGGTAAGCACCACCAACCATGCCCCACCTCCCTGTGATATAAAGGAGAGGGGATTGCCACCTTCATCATATCACCAGGGGAGGTCTTGGCATTTCTGGGGCCCTAAGCGAAGTTATGTCTGGGCCCCCCCCCCCCTCGACACGCGTTCCAAAACAATAGACCGCTGTGTGTTGCCCCAAGTAGTATATACCCCTTGTGCACTACCGCCAGTAATATATACTCCTTGTGTGCTGCCCCCAATAGTATATAACCCTTGTGTCCTGCCCCCAGTAGTATATACCCCTTGTTTGCGACCCCTGTCCAGCGGTCTTGAGCACAAGAGCGGGGCGTGGGGGGCCCCCTGGATGTTGGGGGCCCCAAGCGATCGCTTGGGGTGCTTGGTGCAAAAGACCGCCACTGCATATCACCTCTAACACCTCCTCACACAGTGCCATCCACGACCACCCCTCCGACAGCTGCCGCGACAAGTAGGACAATGCTCTGCCAACCACCCACCTACCGACACAGTAAAGCAGGGCGTGCATGTGGCGGAGCTGGTAAGTAAAGCCCCTCCCCCTGTCTTAATAGCCTCCCGTTCTACAGTCCAAGTCTCTAAGCCTGGCCTGAAGATCATAGACACGGCCACTAGTCACTAGAGATGAGCAAACCGGGTTCGGGTTCGAGTCGATCCCGAATGTTCGGCATTTGATTAGCTGGGGCTGCTGAAGTTGGATAAAGCTCTAAGGTTGTCTGGAAAACATGTATACAGCCAATGACTATATCCATGATTTCCACATAGCCTTAGGGCTTTATCCAACTTCAGCAGCCACCGCTAATCAAATGCCGAAAGTTCGGGTTCGGATCGACTCAAGCATGCTCGAGGTTCGCTCATCTCTACTAGTCACCTGAGGGCATGATACAAGGGGGTAGAACTTAGGTACAAAAAACAATATTAAATACTTTTTAGCGGCTACCAACACCACCATGATTATTGAATAAGTTACATAGTTATTAAGGCAGAAAAAAAAAAAAAAAATACATCACTGCTCTTACAGTAAAGAATCCCCATGTTATGATGGTGAAAACTTCTTTCCTACAGAACTGGATTTTATCTATAGCAGTCGCCATTCCTAAATCCCAACAGTGGCTCACAAAACATATGAGGCTCCCTGGCATTTGCACAACTCTAACAGGTGAATGTATTTCCTCACCCCGACACCTTGTTCACCTTTTTTCTGGTTTTACCTATATAAAGCATAGTGATGTTGTTTTAGGGTGCTTTTATACGGGAGCAGCCATTACTGTCAATAACTGGTCAATGTAAAACAGTGTAAGGCTATGTTCGCACAGTGTATTTTTAAAAATGAGAACGGCCGTTGTTGGAGATTAAAAAAAACGGTCGTTATTGCCTTAAAATAATAATGCACTGTATTGTACTCTGTGGGAACAACGGCTGTTTTTCAAACACTGTATTGAACAAGGGCCGTTGTTCACCTGTGGACGCATAGATAATTGACTTGTCAATTATTTGCGGTCGGTAATGCAGGAACCTGCTTCGCTCACACAATATATGGTAATATCGGCCGCAGGAACATGTCAAACAGAGGCTGTTGTTTATACACTTTGTGAACTGGCCTAAAAGTGATTAACTGAGCTGATTGCAACTAGGGGTGGTGTTTAAAGGGAATCTGTCACTAGGTTTATTCCACCTTAAAAGAAGGCAGCGTAAACTAGTGACAGAAATGCTGAACAGATCGGTGTATTACTTACATCATTCTGTTCAGCCGTTCTCCTAATATGCAGAAGAATAGGATTCTCGCCACACCCCTCCCACCGCCCTCCAGCTGCTGATTGACAGTTGGCTGCCTATACACAGCATGGATAGATAACTGCCAATCAGCAGCTGGTGGACGGAGTATTCTGCTTCTCATGAATATCCAGGACTACTGGGCTCATGCACATAATGGAGAGGACTACGTATTGTCCATGTTATTCAGGAGGATATCTCTGGATCAGCTGCACAGAACAATGTAAGTGATACATCATTCTGTTCAGCTTCTCTGTCACTAGTTTATGCTATTCTGAGATAGGACAGCATAAACCTACTGACAGAGTCTCGTCATAGTAATCAGCGCACAACTTCCCATGTAATGTGTGGGCGACTATCATGAAGTTAATTTGCCGCATGCACGAGCGTGATCTTTCCTGCGGCCTGGCTGCATGATTGATGGAACCTTGTAAAGGCTGCGGAATCGAGTTCCAATTTTGCTTGCTTGTGGCGCACATCGGTCTGTGTATAAGGGCCCTTATATCTGTGGAAACAGATGATGACTAATGAGATGGCATTTAGAAACTGAAGCAGACAGATGGTGAATAGAAACAAACTACACAAACTGACCCTAACTAGCTTACCCTGAATCTTTCCCTAGACCTGACACTAAACACTGACACTAGCATAACTGACTCTGCAAAAATCTCTAATAAAACCCCAGATCTATAGAGCTGACCCTACCACAAACAACTGGAGGACTCCAGGACCCAGAGACAAAAACCAAGGCAGTAGTGAACTAAAGAGCGAATGCCTCAAGATCAAACTGGGAAAAACAACAGAAACTTTAAGATACAGAAACAAGGACTAAACAAGAATGAACCGGAAATCAACTAGACTGACTAGGAACAAAAGTGGTCCAGAACGGGTAATCCGCACTACACTACAAAAGTCAGCTACAGTGAAACCTTGGATTAGGAGTATAATTTGTTCCGAGAATGTGCTCGTAATCCAAATCACTTGTATAGCAAAGCTATAGCTAAGAAATAACTGAAACGCAGACGATTCGTTAAAGAAACCAAAAATAAGGTAGGTAAGGTTTTCTGTATCTATAAAAAAAACACTATCAGTAAAGAAGAGGTTAATCAGTTAACTCTCCCCTCACACAAAACTCCTCTGGTTGCTGCAAACTTTCTGGTGCTGGTACCTGCTGATACTAGTGTCGGTGAAGGAGTTAATTCAGGGTCCTTGGGAGAAAGCACTCACCGCTTGGGTTAAGTCTGGGCACACAGGATCTAGGTTGCCTAAACACCGGAGTAGGAGGGCGCCACAGCCTCACTCACGCTCAGTCCTCCTGCAGAAGGGAGAGGAGATAAAGCTCCCACAGGTGGATCTCCACAGTCCTACAGGGTCCCTAACACAGATGGGGACCAAAGAAGAGCCAGAAGGCATCTGATCACCAGCATGTGGTGTCCCACCATGGGTATTCTTTGTCTCTCTTTTGCACCCCTCAAAAAGCTTATCACTCCAGGTTAAGTGGTGATGAAGGTGTTTCTAAAGTTTCACCAATGGATGTCAGTATTATATATTTCTATTAGAGATGAGCGAACCTCGAGCCTCGAGTCGATCCGAACCCGAACTTTCGGCATTTGATTAGCGGGGGCTGCTGAACTTGGATAAAGCCCTAAGACTATGTGGGAATCATGGATATAGTCATTGGCTGTATCCATGTTTTCCAGACAACCTTAGAGCTTTATCCAAGTTCTGCAGCCCCAGCTAATCAAATGCCGAACGTTCGGGTTTGGATCGACTCGAACCCGGTTCGCTCATCTCTAATTTCTATGCAAGCACAGCTGAAGGTTTTCATGGGTTAATGTTTTATTGTTTCCCATGTGTTCTTATTGACCTAAAGGAGGTGCTCTCTACTCTCAGCCTATTATCTTTCTTCTTTCTCTTGCACACACTCCTTTCCACCACTCACAGGGTAGATTACTTGTAGGAGTCTTGTAGAAGTCTTGTAGGAGTCTTATCCAGATTCTCGTGGGAGAAGGACACACAAAGCAAACGTCCCTGCTGTAGCCAAGCCAGGACCTGGCTTCTGCCAGGACCCTCGTCTGGGACCAGAGTTCAGTTTAGTCTGGTGTAGTCAAGTCTAAGAAACATGTGTACAGATGTAGTTAGAGACAACTAGTTCTTCCAGTACTTCTACTCTACTATGCAGTGCTAAACACTACAAAGGGAGAAGAGTCTAGGAACATCCTAGTCCATGCCGGGAATGAGTCTAAAAATGCAGGGCAGTATCCTGAGACACAAGAGGAACTAGCCTGGATAGGACGAAGCTAACAAGGAAGGTCTACGTATCCTATCTAGCAATGCAGGTAACTGGGACACCCCCGGAATCTTAGCTCCACCCAGATAACCACGTCTGAGGCTTGTATCATCCTATTAGGACGGGACACTCAACACTGTAGGGCTCACTCTCACTCTACAAGTATTCTCTCAAAGTTCCGGCAGAGAACATTGCTAAATTAATTGGGTTAGGACTCCCTAAACAAACGCTTCTCTTCTACTCTACTTTCAACTCTTCAAGCACCGCTACAACTTCTTCAAAGCACCTCCTCAGCACAACCAAGCACTAAAACTTGTTTAAGGGTACAAACCCACACACCGTATACGCAGCAGATACGCAACAAATACGCAGCAGATTTGATGGTGAAGATTTGATGCTGTGTTCAGTTATTTAGATCTAATCTGCTGCGTATTTGCTGCGTGTTTGCTGCGTATCGCAGCAGTAAATACGCTGCGTATACGGTGTGTGGGTTTATACCCTAAAGATCTATTTGACCAAAGTGTTTTGTACTACTAAGAGACTGCACAGTAAAACTGTTATATTTTTATATTACTGGAACACATCATCCTTTCCTCCGCACCAGCACCTATATACACTAGCCGCTCACTTTGGGTTATTTTTCCCATTTCTGTGGGTGGCGGTACTGAAAGTCCCGGTGGGTCAATTGCCACTAAGGACTACTATGACGAGAGCCCAGGAGACCCATCACAATCCGGCAAGTCACCGACCACGACACAAAGCAGGTACCAAGATCACACCTGTGTGCTGGACTAGCACTGGCGTCACGATAATACTACCTTTGGCTGAGCTGTGCAACAACACCAACAATCCAACACAAACACTCCCACCATAAGTACAGTTGATCAGGTAGCAGAGGGTTCAAATAAGAGGCTTTCTGCCCAGTATAGTATCAGGTTGGGGGGCACAGTTATTTGTAATTCAAGGTTTTACTGAATTTGTAATGGAAAGTAATTCAGATTACCCTCCAGATGGCTAAGCAGACAAGATCCACATAGCTCCATAGCCGCTGGGCCAAACTAACTAATAACTGGTTTTCCAGTGGGTGAGTGTGGGTTTGGAAGGATTCCTGAACATGGTGGAAACCGGTTCCCCGTTTCTCCCCTTATGGCCAGGATTATTACCACTGCCTCCACCAAACTTAAAGTGTACCTGTCATGACGGCCCACTGTTGGATTACTGGCAAGTTCCTATGTCCTTCTAGAAGTTCGGGTCTCCATGGACACCAATTCGCAATGAGACTGTAGTAGAGACTTGAATTTATGGATGAACAGGGGAATTCACTGACAGTCATGACAGGTACACTGGCAGATATCGCTCCATGTAAGGCTATGTTCACACGTAGCAAAAGTGGCGGAATTCCGTGGCGGAGAATGCCGCCAGCCTCCCTGTCATAATAAAAGTCTATGGGAGCCACGCGCTGCTCCTCTCTCCGCACTGAAGAATGAACATGTTCATTCTTCAGCGCTGAGGGAGGAGGCGCGCGAGCCTCCCATAGACTGTCACTTTTGCTACGTGTGAACGTTGCCTAATGAACACAACGATCAGCTAAGAAACCGATCATCGTTATCTTTTAGCAAGTTTAAAAGTCATTGGCCACCGACCACACATATAATAATAATGATGTAATGTGTAGAGAAAATAATAAACATTATACTTACCTCTCCATGCTCCCTGGTGTCCTGCTGTGTTTTCCCTGCTCACCGCAGCTGCCGCTAAAGCTTCTGAAGCCATTTCTGAAGTGACTGGCCGCTTAGCCAGTCACACCACAGCCCGTTCTCAGCAGTGGCTGTGGTCAGTGGGGAACAAGCAGGAGGACACCAGGGATCCTGGAGAGGTAAGTATAAATGTAGTACTTTCTATATAAGCAAGGGCTAAAAACATGGATCCGCAACACTTTTATTTTTTTTTTATTTCAGAGCAAATACACAAATCACAGATGTGACAAAGAAACAATGTTTAACAGCTGAACATTCTCTCAAATCAACTGGTGCTAGAAAATGCCAGAGATTTGTAATTTACCACTAATAAGAAAATCTCAAGTCTTCCAGAACTTATCAGCTGCTGTATGTCCTGCAGGAAGTGGTGTATTCTTTCCAGTCTGGAGAGCAGGAGAGGTTTTCTATGTGGATTTGCTGCTGCTCTGGACAGTTCCTGACATGGACAGAGGTGGCAGCAAAGTGGATTGTGTCAGACTGGAAAGAATATACCACTTCCTGCAGGACATACAGCAGCTGATAAGTAGTGGAGACTGGAGATTTTTAAATTACAAATCCCTGGCACTTTTTGGCACCAGCTGATTTAAAATATATTTTTTTAACTACCACTTTAAGAGAGGCCTCTTGTTCTGAGCTTTGCTATGTGAGGTCTTTGCCTGTCTCTCTCTATTGATTTTCTGGTGGCAGCTAGGACTCTCTAGGATAATTTGTGAGGAAAGCTATAATAACATTAAGCACCATGAAACCCATGATAGAGACGTTTCTGTATCTGTGCTCAAAGTTCAAGAGACAATTTTAGTTGATCTAGTAGATGTGACGCGTGGGCCGACCGCATGTCTAACCACCGCCATCCTGTCAGCAAATAAAGCCTGAAATGAAGAAGTGAGACTACTGGGTCTCTGGTATATATGGTATATGGTAAATATATACACAATAAGCTATTAAAGGAGGACTCCAGGCAGAACGAGTTTTTTTTAAAAGGGGATAGTTGTGGAGGCTGCGGTATGTGGGCATCAGCACTGGAGAAAGGGAGGTGAGTGGACTTAATTGTTTTCACCTACCCGCTCCCCAGGCATTTTAAAAAAAGTTGTCTTGCCCGGAGTTCTCCTTTAGGTTGGGTTCTCACGTACTGTATCCGCAGTGGATTTCACGCTGCAAGTTCACAGCGAAATCCACTGCAGATCCCTAACTGTCAATTTTACCATCCCACTGTGAGTATGTAAAAGGCAGCCCCCTCCCTCTCGGCATACATTGCCGGTATAGGCTCCGGCTTGCTTCGGGGGTTCCCGGCGTCCAGTGTGGGACTGGGGTATCTGGGGCCCACCAGAGGAAATGATCCTTTGGCTAAGCGGACTGTCCAGACACCAGGAGCCCCTGAAGCAAGCCAGAGCCTGGACCGGTAATGTATGCACCAGCCCGTGGGGGGGTTAGGGGGGTTAACTTTTACATACGCACAGCAGAATGATAATTCCGCTGCGAGTATATAATCTTATTGAAACTGACAGTGACGGGATCCGCAGCGGATTTTGCTGCGAATTCGCAGTGTGAAATCCGCTGCGGATCTGTTACGTGTGAACGCACCCTTAAAGGGACAATACGGTAAAAAAATAAAAAAGTTTTCTTATCAACTGGTGTCAGAAATTTACGCGATTCCTTATATTGCTTTCTACCCCTCCAGCTTGTTTTGTGTATATTTACTAATAACAGCATGTTTTCGTTCAGTTGTTGCTGTTTTTCAATTCCAGCAAGCCTGAGATGCATTTAATGGGAAAAAAATGGCTGAAAAAAAAACACGATACATGAAAAATGGATTTTAGCACACACAAAAACTTGGTCGACCACATTCTTGTATACGCTAAAAAAAGGATGCACAGTAGGATCCTTTTTTTTTTTTCCAGAATGGAAGGGTATGGAAAAATAAATGCACACAAATGCATCAGTTTTTTCCACTAAACAGATCCGTTAACCATACAGTAAAAACACAGTACAAGCCCAGCCTAAAATAAAATTTTAATTTTGATCCAGTGTAACAGGCCAGCCCAGACTATACCCGGGGTTAAAAGGCCTAGGCTAGATTATACCCCAGGTATATTTTGGCCTAGGCTAGATTATAACCCGGGGTATATTTTGGCCTAGGCCAATTCATACCCCTTCAGGCCGTTTTATACCCCCATGAAATCAGTAGCAGTGAGTGATATACACAAGAATTACTTTTTTTTCAACATTTTATTGGGGATTCGGCTTTGTCTGTGAGATAAGTGCGAAGCTACTGATGCAAATCTTATTTATCATTGCATTTGCACTATTTTTTTTATTTTGGCTAATAACAAGATTTTGTGTACTTTATAAATATCTGGGCTAGACTTATGTAGGGTTTTGGGAATTCTATTAACCACTTTTTTTAATTAGATTTATCATGTGTAAATTTGCTTTTTTGCGCAAAATCCTACCCTTGCGTAGCTTTGTAGCCAAGCTATTTTAGGCCGGGTTCACACTTTATTTTTGCAATCGTTTTTGCAAAATGGATAGAATAAAAGGAAGCGTTTATGTGTCTCTGTTTTCATCAGTTTTTCCATTAACTTAAATAATAAAAAACGTAAACAAAATGCATGTTTTTTTAGCGTACACAAAAAACATGGTTGACTGCGTTTTTGTGTATGATAAAAAAAAAAAGATGTGTTTTGATCCGTTTTTTAATCCTATTTTTTTGTTTGCAAAAAAGGATGAAAAAATGGACTGCAAAAAAGCGCAGTATGAACCCCGCCTTAGGCATAAATTGTGCAAGAGGTATCAAGGCACTTGCGTCTAATGATTATTTTGGGAAACAACCGTAAAATTTTGCGTAGCCCATAAGAAGCTCCTCTTGCTAAAAAAATGTGCCAATGATGCACTGATGGGACAGCGCCATCTACTGTCAGTTCAGTGTAAGCACTGTAATGTATTTCCCAACAAGAGGAAGCACCTGCGTGTCCAAGTATGCCAAAAAAAAACGATCTGTGCACTTTCAACAAATTAGAGATAAAGTGATAAAGAAAACCAGTGAAGTGAAAACATTATGCCATGGAGGGATATAGTTTGGCCTAGACTATTTTACACCCCCAAATATAGAGTTTATCCCCTGGGGTATACTGTGGCCTGGGCTAGGGGTGAGAAAACTAGTGAAACAATAACATGGTGGCAGCAGAGAGCATTGTGTTAGGCTGGAAAGAATACACCACTTCCTGCAGGACATACAGCAGCTGATAAGTAGTAGAAGATTTTTTAAATAGAAGTAATTAACAAATCTGTATAACTTTCTGATACCAGTTGATTTGAAAAAATATATTTTATTTTTATCATCGGAGTACCTCTTTAAAACCACTGATGAAATGAGTATCATTTATTATCTGGTAATAATGGCACCTGTCAAGGGTTGGAAGTACTGTATGAAGCAGCACATAAACAGTCAGTTCCGCAGTTGATATACTGGAAAAAGTAAGGTCTGAGGTGCTATTATAAGGGTCAAATTGTGATGGGTAGACCACTGGGTCAGCGTATCTCCAGAACATCAGGTCTTATGGAGTTTTCCCTATATGCGGTGGTTGGTACCTATTAAAATTCAAAGTAAGGTCCACCAGTATACCAGCGACTGGCTCACCAGTATGTGTGAATGTTTCTGGGACATCTAACACCCACCTAAGTGACCTCTTTGAGTAGAATAATGCTCCGGGCACTGTACAATAATTTGAGGCCCGGTTTGAAGAACAAGACAAAGAGCTGACTCCTTAAATTCCCTAGATCTTGATCCTAGCAATCCTCTATGGGATGTGCTGGAAAAACAACTTCAGTCCATGGAGGCCGCGCCTCACCTTCCAGGACGTCCAGGATGTGCAGCTAACGTCTTGCTCATTACAGGTCATTTTCTAATGACATCACAGACTTAGGTCTTGTATGAAAATCCCAGGCATCCCTTTGAGACGTGCCCTATCACCACTACTCCTGTGGCTGTAACATTAAAGAGAATGGTTCACCTAGATCTTTCTTTTATTGGTTAGAGCCGGATACTGGAACATGTTTTTTCTAATCCATTCCCATTATTTTATTTATTTATTTTTTTTATCTCATATTTTTTACATTATTAAGGAGGGGAAGCCATCTTGACTGACCTGTTTTAACAGCATTTAGAAATATGCTTTACAGCAAGCCACATGAACCTTTGGCAGTAATATGAATGAAAAAACATTACTGGATATTCTCTGTGACCTTTGCAGGGAGGGGGAGGCTGAGCTGCGAGCTTCATTTATTGTCCCTATTTACTTTCCACCTTTCATTGTAATTCTTTACAGATCATTTTACAGCAGCCTCCTCTTTATCATCACAGAAAGAACAGGAATAGAGATGAGCAAATCGCTGATCTCAATAAAGCATAAAGCTTCGTTTGATCAGCGCTCCACTCATCAAGCCTGCAGCCTTTCAGTGCTGCTCCGCTCCCTGCCACTCCTCCCAGGATGCTGGGAAGAGCCGGATTAAATCCTGGGAAACTTTGCCTAGTTTTCCAGAATTGGATCCAGCCTTTCCCTGACACCCCTGGTAGAGCAGCAGGGTGTGGATCAGCACTGAAAGACTGAAGGCTTGATAAGTGGAGCGCTGATCCAATGAAGCACTTTGCTTCATTGAGCTCAACAATTTGCTCATCTCTAAACAGGAAGTCTATGCTTAGTTCTAGGTATAGTGGTAAGAAAGGAAACTGCAAGATTATTTTAAAATATAGGTAGTAACATGGAAAATAGAAAAAAAAGATCCTAAATGCATTTAACATAAAAACCTGATTTAAACAATAGTTTTTTTCTGGCCACATCTTCCCTTTAAAGTGTCAACTGTTGTTTCATTTTTTTTTTTTTTGCAGAAGTCAATAGTCTAGACGATTTTTAGAAACTTTGTAATTGGGTTTATTAGGCAAATATGCCATTATCTGCATTTAAAAAGACTTTTCCTTGGTCCCCCCTCCCTCCTCTGCTCATTATCAGGAAATCTCGACTCTTTTACATTAGTTGAGCCCTGTGTAACCTATGAAGAGGGGAGGGAGAGGAGGGAGATTAGTCGGCAACAAAGGAGAGCTGCATGAAAGCGGTATTCAGAGGTCAGAGAGGTCAGTGCTGACTGTCAGAGAGGATAGCCCGGTGATGAAGCTGTAAATTAACTCTTTGTTGTCCTGTTTTGGTGCCTCATCTCCCTCCACCCCACCCCCCTCTCCATAGAGAACCATGAAGACAGGGGGGGAGAGCTTCAAACTGCTTTTTCATGATAAAAATGCATTTTTCAGCTAATACACCCAATTACAAAGTTTTTTAAAATCACCTGTACTATTGATTTCTGCAAAAAAAAAAATTAAACGACAGTGACTGAAGAATAAGTAGAAGTGAAGAATAAGTAGCAGTAGCATCCTGCCTTTAACGCCAGCTCTGCTCCTGCCAGTAAGGAACATTGCGGATCAGTCAGGAGATTGATCCTAACAGCTCTGCTCACTGTTCCAGACCTGATGAGTGTTCTTTTGGCCAGGAATGGCGCTGCCATAATCACTCTATTACCGTGACTGAATGAATTTCTGCTTGACGTAATGATGAAGAGATCACCGCTACCGAGAAGAGTAATGTGTGCCGTGTAACCTGCCGCCAGGAGCGGAGCAGACTCTTACATGGTGCTGGCTGTGCTAGATGAGGGGTATGTACACATCAGCAATTGGGATATGGTTATTTAGTATATTAGATTTAAAGCTGCATCTTGCTTGTTATAATGTAAATGTTCTCGAGTGACATAAGAAAAAGGGGGATAATGAAGGTCTGTTCTCTGTATGGCTCTATTTGGCCGTAGATTGCTACAAAGGGTCGTGTATATACAAAGGATAACGTATATACAAAGGGTCGTGTATATACAAAGGATAACGTATATACAAAGGGTCGTGTATATACAAAGGATAACGTATATACAAAGGGTCGTGTATATACGGGCACATAAAGAGAGATTAAATGTTACGCTGATATGTCACATGATGTAGGGTGGTTAAGGCACTATATCTAGAGTATACCATGCAGACAAACAAGCAAGAGACACTAAGTACCCTATTACACAGGACAATACCGGTTGAATCAAGCAGAATCGGGCACATATCATTATTTATATAATAAAGACAGCGATCAGTCGAGGAGCCAATCATCGGCTGATCGTTGTCTTTCAAATAACTCATTTGCTGCCGGCCGCACATCACTCTGTGTAATGGGTGATGTACAGGCGACAGGGGTACTCTGTGTATACAAAGTATTAAAGATGTATACTTACCTCTCCACACTCCCCCAGTGTCCCTTGTTTCTGAATTTCTGCTCACCGCAGCCACCACTGACACCTATAAATCTGTCTCTGCAGAGCATGGAGAGGTGATGTATAACAGTTTAGGCCAAGAGCTGCATGGACATCGCTAATGATGACCATGCAGTCCTTGCTAAACTATAATCAAGACTCGTTTACATTATTGATCAGCCACCATCGGCCAGTACAATAAGACCCTAAGGCAAAACTCACTAAACAAGGGTCTATGACTACCAAATGCAAAAATCAGGGAAACCCAAGACAAGAACATGGAGGAAACAGGAACGGCACTAGCCAGGCCTAGGTGAAATGTACACTATAGTCTGTGCTGACTAGGAGCAAGAATCTACTAAAAGAGAGGATGAGTTGATAGCTGATATGTTGCATTTGTGAAAAAACATTTCAAAATGTTGCACGATCGTTCACCAGTAGCCGCTCAACGTTGTTGACTAATAGCGGCAATATTGTGTGGCTATCAGTGAATGCATGAGGACCTGGTTTAGGCTGCAGGCATTCATATATATGCAAGAACGTAACCAAAAGGTGTTGTCTTAGAGTCTTTTATGCAGCTGTGGCCATAGTTTATGTCTCTGAGAACAAAGGGGTGGGGCACTCAAATTTCATCACACCTGACGCCTATCTCCACCGACATTATCTGTTGGTGGAGTGTCAGAAGAGGACCACATGATGTTCATCCCTCCTTTTGGAATGTGGCGAATAAAGAGACTGAAAATAATGCTAAAAGAATCCTTAGGGGGTTGTAAGTACAGTGGTGCCTTGGAATAGGAGCATAATTCATTCTGGGATCGTGCTTGTAAGTCCACTCTTAAACCAAGGCAGATGTTCCCATAAGAAATCATAGAAATGCTGACAATTGGTTCCACACCCCAAAAATAATGATTTATTATTCTAAATAACATGTAAAACTAATGAAACAAACATTCAGAAACAGCAGAATCTGTGATATTATAAGTTACAGTACAGTAATAGAGAGGATGGGAAACACAAGGGCGGACAGAGACTGCAGGGAGTATGAAGGAATGAGCAGGGCAGATGTGGGCACAGTATAGCAGCGCTCTCTGTCCGGGGAGAGAGGGGTTACAGCTATGGAGAGATTACCTTCACAGTCCTGTCCCCTGATGCAAGCCCCAGCCCGAAGTGGATCTGCTATGATTTGGAAGGTGAGGGAGACTTCCTGTGTCAGAGTACAGGGCTGTAGACCCCGCTGTGCAGACCATGCCCCTCCCTCACTCGCGCTCCCACCCAGTACAAAGAGCTTTTAAACCAAGGCAATGCTCTTAAACCAAGTCACAATTTTGAAAATCTGTGAGCTCTTAAACCAAAACGCTCTTAATCCAAGTTACTCTTAAACCAAGGTAACACTGTATTTACCTGTGAAGTAATAGGTCTTTATAGCTTCACAATATTAAAGGGGTTGTCCAGAGAAAATATTTTTCTTTCAAATCAACTGGTGTCAGAAAGTTATATAGATTTGTAATTTACTTCTGTTTAAAAATCTCAAGTCTTCCAGTACTTATCAGCTGCTGCATGACCTACAGGAAATGTTGTTTTATTTTCAGTCTGACACAGTGCTCTCTGCTGCCACCTCTGTCCATGCCAGGAACTGTTCAGAGCAGCAGCAAATCCCCATAGAAAATCTTTCCTGCTCTGGACACTTCCTGACAGGGACAGAGTGGCAGCAGAGAGCAGTGTGTCAGACACCACTTCCTGCAGGACATACAGAAGCTGATAAGTACTGGAAGACTGGAGATTTTTAAACAGAATATTTTAATAGTCTTTACTTAGGGCCAGATGCCTCAGTTATTATCTGACTGGGGTATTTAAGGGATTTAACTACCCTGCATTACCCAGCATAGAAAACCCATGGTAACATATAGGTCACTATAGGCTTAAAAGGGGAGATTTATCAAACATGGTGTAAAGTGAGACTGGCTCAGTCGCCCCTAGCAACCAATCAGATTCCACCTTTCTATCCTCACAGACTCTTTGGAAAATGAAAGGTGGAATCTGATTGGTTGCTAGGGGCAACTGAGCCAGTCTCACTTTACAGCATGTTTGACAAATCTCCCCCAGGGTAGTTACATATTGACATGCAGTCTGACGCTACTTAGAATGACATTTCCGCTACAGTAGCCTAAACCTGCTAACATGGCAGGGAACTAAAAGTAATCCATTCCCCATCAGCAGAGCTATACAGTGTTAAAAGCGAGTGTTATACTTATAAAGTTGCCTTTACTGTGAACTTTGGCCCATTGATTACCTATAGACATTAATGGGTTAAATCTAACCGTGTATCTGTCAGGACTTTGACCATTACGTTGTTCGGCAGGGAGAGGGCCGTGACATGTTCTCGTGTATTTTTGTGATAAATGAGTGGCTGTCCTTATTAGATAACCAAATAGTCCGACCACAACCCAAACTGTGTGCACAATAAACCGGGGTCAAAGGGACAATATCGAGAATGGAAAATGTGCTGTGGATGAGTGAGGAGTGGGACGTCCGCCTCATATCTGTAGTATATTACCCTCTAGTGTTATAACATGTTACCGCACACAGACGTAAAGCCAGCCCCGCTACTGGATCCTATCGTCTTTACTTCTTACCTTGTTTGACCAAACACGTTCAGGTTTTCATCCCGTTTTGTTCAGGTTCCCCTATTAGGTAAGTGGTCCCTGTAGATAATATCCCTCATTAGGTAGATGGTCCCTGTACATAATATCCCCAATTAAGTAGGTGGTCCCTGTAGATAATATCCCCCATTAGGTAGGTGGTCCCTGTAGATAATTTCCCCCATTAGGTAGGTGGTCCCTGTAGATAATATCCCTCATTAGGTAGGTGGTCCCTGTAGATAATATCCCCCGTTAGGTAGGTGGTCCCTGTAGATAATATCCCCCGTTAGGTAGGTGGCCCCTGTAGATAATATCGCCCGTTAGGTAGGTGGTCCCTGTAGATAATATCCCTCATTAGGTAGGTGGTCCCTGTACATAATATTCCCAATTAGGTAGGTGGTCCCTGTAGATAATATCCCTCATTAGGTAGGTGGTCCCTGTACATAATATCCCCAATTAGGTAGGTGGTCCCTGTAGATAATATCCCCCGTTAGGTAGGTGGTCCCTGTAGATAATATCCCCCGTTAGGTAGGTGGTCCCTGTAGATAATATCCCCCGTTAGGTAGGTGGTCCCTGTAGATAATATCCCCCGTTAGGTAGGTGGTCCCTGTAGATAATATCCCTCATTAGGTAGGTGGTCCCTGTACATAATATTCCCAATTAGGTAGGTGGTCCCTGTAGATAATATCCCTCATTAGGTAGGTGGTCCCTGTACATAATATCCCCAATTAGGTAGGTGGTCCCTGTAGATAATATCCTCCATTAGGTAGGTGGTCCCTGTAGATAATATCCCTCATTAGGTAGGTGGTCCCTGTACATAATATCCCCAATTAGGTAGGTGGTCCCTGTAGATAATATCCCCCATTAGGTAGGTGGTCCCTGTAGATAATATCCCTCATTAGGTAGGTGGTCCCTGTAGATAATATCCCTCATTAGGTAGATGGTCCCTGTAGATAATATCCCCCATTAGGTAGATGGTCCCTGTAAATAATATCCCCCATGAGGTAGGCGGTCCCTGTAGATAATAAACCTAATTAGGTAGGTGGTCCCTGTAGATAATATCCCTCATTAGGTAGGTGGTCACTGTAGATAATATCTCTTATTAGGTAGGTGGTCCCTGTGGATTATATCCCTCATTAGGTAGTTGGTCCTTGTAGATAATATCCCCCATTAGGTAGGTGGTTCCTGTAGATAATATCTCTTATTAGGTAGGTGGTCCCTGTAGATAATATCCCGCATTAGGTAGGCGGCCCCTGTAGATAATATCTCTTATTAGGTAGGTGGTCCCTGTAGATAATATCCCTCATTAGGTAGGCGGCCCCTGTAGATAATATCCCTCATTAGGTAGGTGGTCCCTGTAGATAAGATCCCTCATTAGGTAGGTGGTCCCTGTAGATAATATCCCTCATTAGGTAGGCGGTCCCTGTAGATAATATCCCTCATTAGGTAGGTGGTCCCTGTAGATAATATCCCTCATTAGGTAGGTGGTCCCTGTAGTTAATATCCCCCATTAGGTAGTTGGTCCCTGTAGATAATATCCCTCATTAGGTAGGTGGTCCCTGTAGATAATATCCCCCCATTAGGTAAGTGGTTCCTGTAGATAATATCCCCCATTAGGTAAGTGGTTCCTGTAGATAATATCCCCCATTAGGTAGGTGGTCCCTGTAGATAATATCCCCCATTAGGTAGGTGGTCCCTGTAGATAATATCCCCCCATTAGGTAGGTGGTCCCTGTAGATAATATCCCTCATTAGGTAAGTGGTCCCTGTACATAATATCCCTCATTAAGTAGGTGGTCCCTGTAGATAATATCCCTCATTAGGTAGGTGGTCCCTGTAGATAATATCCCCCCATTAGGTAAGTGGTTCCTGTAGATAATATCCCCCATTAGGTAGATGGTCCCTGTAGATAATATCCCTCATTAGGTAGGTGGTCCCTGTACATAATATTCCCAATTAGGTAGGTGGTCCCTGTACATAATATTCCCAATTAGGTAGGTGGTCCCTGTAGATAATATCCCTTATTACGTAGGCGGCCCCTGTAGATAATATCCCTCATTAGGTAGGCGGCCCCTGTAGATAATATCCCCCGTTAGGTAGGTGGTCCCTGTAGATAATATCCCTCATTAGGTAGGTGGTCCCTGTAGATAATATCCCTCATTAGGTAGGTGGTCCCTGTAGATAATATCCCTCATTAGGTAGGTGGTCCCTGTAGATAATATCCCTCATTAGGTAGGTGGTCCCTGTAGATAATATCCCTCATTAGGTAGGTGGTCCCTGTACATAATATCCCTCATTAAGTAGGTGGTCCCTGTAGATAATATCCCTCATTAGGTAGGTGGTCCCTGTAGATAATATCCCTCATTAGGTAGGTGGTCCCTGTAGATAATATCCCTCATTAGGTAGGTGGTCCCTGTAGTTTATATCCCTCATTAGGTAGGTGGTCCCTGTAGATAATATCCCCCGTTAGGTATGTGGTCCCTGTACATAATATCCCTCATTAAGTAGGTGGTCCCTGTAGATAATATCCCTCATTAGGTAGATGGTCCTTGTAGATAATATCCCCCGTTAGGTAGGTGGTCCCTGTAGATAATATCCCTCATTAGGTAGGTGGTCCCTGTAGATAATATCCCTCATTAGGTAGGTGGTCCCTGTAGATAATATCCCCCGTTAGGTAGGTGGTCCCTGTAGATAATATCCCTCATTAGGTAGGTGGTCCCTGTAGATAATATCCCTCATTAGGTAGGTGGTCCCTGTACATAATATCCCTCATTAGGTAGGTGGTCCCTGTAGATAATATCCCCCATTAGGTAGGTGGTCCCTGTAGATAACATCCCCCATTAGGTAGATGGTCCCTGTAGATAATATCCCTCATTAGGTAGGTGGTCCCTGTAGATAATATCCCCCATTAGGTAGGTGGTCTCTGTAGATAATATTCCTCATTAGGTAGGTGGTCCCTGCAGATAATATTCCCCCATTAGGTAAGTGGTTCCTGTAGATAATATCCCCCATTAGGTAAGTGGTTCCTGTAGATAATATCCCCCATTAGGTAGGTGGTCCCTGTAGATAATATCCCCCATTAGGTACGTGGTCCCTGTAGATAATATCCCTCATTAGGTAGGTGGTCCCTGTAGATAATATCCCCCCATTAGGTAAGTGGTTCCTGTAGATAATATCCCCCATTAGGTAAGTGGTTCCTGTAGATAATATCCCCCATTAGGTAGATGGTCCCTGTAGATAATATCCCTCATTAGGTAGGTGGTCCCTGTACATAATATTCCCAATTAGGTAGGTGGTCCCTGTACATAATATCCCTTATTACATAGGCGGCCCCTGTAGATAATATCCCTCATTAGGTAGGCGGCCCCTGTAGATAATATCCCCCGTTAGGTAGGTGGTCCCTGTAGATAATATCCCTCATTAGGTAGGTGGTCCCTGTAGATAATATCCCTCATTAGGTAGGTGGTCCCTGTAGATAATATCCCTCATTAGGTAGTGGTCCCTGTAGATAATATCCCTCATTAGGTAGGTGGTCCCTGTAGATAATATCCCTCATTAGGTAGGTGGTCCCTGTAGATAATATCCCCGATTAGGTAGGTGGTCCCTGTAGATAACATCCCCCATTAGGTAGGTGGTCCCTGTAGATAATTTCCCCCATTAGGTAGATGGTCCCTGTAGATAATATCCCTCATTAGGTAGGTGGTCCCTGTAGATAATATCCCCCATTAGGTAGGTGGTCTCTGTAGATAATATCCCTCATTAGGTAGGTGGTCCCTGCAGATAATATTCCCCCATTAGGTAAGTGGTTCCTGTAGATAATATCCCCCATTAGGTAGGTGGTCCCTGTAGATAATATCCCCCATTAGGTACGTGGTCCCTGTAGATAATATCCCTCATTAGGTAGGTGGTCCCTGTAGATAATATCCCCCCATTAGGTAAGTGGTTCCTGTAGATAATATCCCCCATTAGGTAAGTGGTTCCTGTAGATAATATCCCCCATTAGGTAGATGGTCCCTGTAGATAATATCCCTCATTAGGTAGGTGGTCCCTGTACATAATATTCCCAATTAGGTAGGTGGTCCCTGTACATAATATTCCCAATTAGGTAGGTGGTCCCTGTAGATAATATCCCTTATTACGTAGGCGGCCCCTGTAGATAATATCCCCCATTAGGTAGGCGGCCCCTGTAGATAATATCCCCCGTTAGGTAGGTGGTCCCTGTAGATAATATCCCTCGTTAGGTAGGTGGTCCCTGTAGATAATATCCCTCATTAGGTAGGTGGTCCCTGTAGATAATATCCCTCATTAGGTAGGTGGTCCCTGTAGATAATATCCCTCATTAGGTAGGTGGTCCCTGTAGATAATATCCCTCATTAGGTAGGTGGTCCCTGTACATAATATCCCTCATTAGGTAGGTGGTCCCTGTAGATAATATCCCTCATTAGGTAGATGGTCCTTGTAGATAATATCCCCCGTTAGGTAGGTGGTCCCTGTAGATAATATCCCTCGTTAGGTAGGTGGTCCCTGTAGATAATATCCCTCATTAGGTAGGTGGTCCCTGTAGATAATATCCCTCATTAGGTAGGTGGTCCCTGTAGATAATATCCCTCATTAGGTAGGTGGTCCCTGTAGATAATATCCCCCATTAGGTAGGTGGTCCCTGTAGATAATATCTCTCATTAGGTAGGTGGTCCCTGTAGATAATATCCCTCATTAGGTAGGTGGTCCCTGTAGATAATATCCCCCATTAGGTAGGTGGTTCCTGTAGATAATATCCCTCATTAAGTAGGTGGTCCCTGTAGATAATATCCCCCATTAGGTAGGTGGTCCCTGTAGATAATATCCCCTATTAGGTAGGTGGTTCCTGTAGATAATATCCCCCATTAGGTAGGTGGTCCCTGTAGATAATATCTCTCATTAGGTAGGTGGTCCCTGTAGATAATATCCCTCATTAGGTAGGTGGTCCCTGTAGATAATATCCCCCATTAGGTAGGTGGGTCCTGTAGATAATATCCCTCATTAAGTAGGTGGTCCCTGTAGATAATATCCCCCGTTAGGTAGGTGGTCCCTGTAGATAATATCCCCTATTAGGTAGGTGGTCCCTGTACATAATATCCCTCATTAAGTAGGTGGTCCCTGTAGATAATATCCCCCATTAAGTAGGTGGTCCCTGTAGATAATATCCCCCGTTAGGTAGGTGGTCCCTGTAGATAATATCCCTCATTAGGTAGGTGGCCCCTGTAGATAATATCCCTTATTAGGTAGGTGGTCCCTGTAGATAATACCCCCCATTAGGTAGGTGGTCCCTGTAGATAATACCCCCCATTAGGTAGGTGGTCCCTGTAGATAATATCCCTCATTAGGTAGGTGGTCCCTGTAGATAATATTCCTCATTAGGTAGGTGGTCCCTGTAGATAATATCCCTCATTAGGTAGGTGGTCCCTGTAGATAATATTCCTCATTAGGTAGGTGGCCCCTGTAGATAACATCCCCCATTAGGTAGGTGCAAGAGGAGAGGGGTAAGTAGTGAGCAGTGGGGACCGGCCACTGATGGAGCAGCAGTGGAGATCTGGGCAGATGAGTACACCTTTAATAGCATCCTAAAGCCATACTTATGTTAATGGCCAATGAAAGGATTATCCCTTTAAGGAAATAGTCCAATTCCTGAACATTTGTGTAACCTTGGCCCAGATTTATCTGCGTACAACAAGGCCTGGTGTAACTTACTCACAGTAACCAATCACAGCTCAGCTTTCATATCTTACAGAGCTCTGGTAGAATGACATCTGAGCTGTGATTGGGTGCTATGGGCAAATTAGGACAACCCCTTTAAGCTGCCCATACACATTAGTTTAATGTTGTCTAACACCATATGGCGTGATTATTTCTTGGATTTGGTTCATAGCTTTAAATGGAAGCCAAGGCCAAATAATAAAAAAACTGACGTGTCCCAAAAGAATAAATTTTTGGAATTCCAAATTGCCGGTCATCTTTCCCATCATCCCCCGTTGCCTGGCTTCTCTCAGTATCCAGCTGTATTTTGTGGCTTCGTAATGCTATAAATGCCTTAAAATTCAGTTTGCCTTCATAGCATTACATTGGTGTCCGGCTCATGTGTAAATGAGAAAACTATACTCCTCCAACTGGTCATGGCTGAACGTGTACACTGATGATCCATTACATCAGGGCTTTCTACCATGACATTAAATTTTCATCCACCTTGAGTTCTTTTGTTCTTCTTAAGCCAATGCTGACCAGAAAGATGGAAATCGTGTAGCACCGAGGAAGCAGACAGTCTATAGTTAGGGTTTCTCCCTTCATCAATCCTCTTGCTAGCTGCCAATCAAAACCCAGGATTAAACTTTAATCTTGGTGGCGTGAGTGGCTGGAGGAGTCACCAGTATTTATGAGCTCCCGCACAAAGTCACCAAAGGACAAAGCTTGCCGAAATTGTAAACTCGTGTCTCGGAAATTTTTTCAAGTTGTGCTATGCTTTTTATAAGGATATAAGATGATGGATATATAATGGTTGGTGATGTATCATAGAGAAGAAGAGATCTGCCCGTCTCAGGACTCTCATACCGCCTGCTATCGAGAAACCTTAGCACATGTTTTCTACACGATTGAGTAATCCGGAGAAGTTGTTGATTCCTTAGAAAAACAAACTTTTTATTTGATGTAATTTTTTATGACTATCGCTGTCCTAGATTTGTGGCGTATTAATTTAAAGGGATATTCCAAGAAAATAAACTTGCCGCCTATTCACAGGGTAAGAGATAACGGGGGTCCGACATCCGAAACCCCCTGGAGATCTCCATGTCGGGCCCCGGCTTCTGTATCATGAATAGAGCCGTGGGTAAGGCACACTTAGGGCCTATTTCACCGGACGATTATCGTTCGCATAATCGTTAACGATTAACAATCTCAAACGACCGCTATTGCGAAAGACCTGAAAACGTTCACTCATTTCCATGGAACGATAATCGTTACTTATGATCGTATTTGCGATAGTTTTTCCTTCGCTATTTCTTCGCTATTGCGTTCGTATCTACTGCGAACGACCGAACGACGCCTTATTCAAAGCGAACGATTTGCAAACGAGCAACGATAAAAATAGGTACAGGTCTTATAAAGCGATCAACGATTTCTTGTTCGGTCGTTAATCGCTAACTGCTATTCAAACGAACGATTATCGTTTAGATTCGAACGATTTAACGATAATCTGAACGATAATCGTCCGGTGGAATAGGGCCCTAACTCGGATCTCTCCAGCACCTCCATAGGAATGAATAATGCCGCAGGTCTCGTGCCGACCCGCGGCTCTATTCATAACACAGAAGCCGAGGCCCGATATGGAGATCGCTGGGGAGTTCGGAGGTTGGACCCCACATAATTTTTCTTGGAATACCCCTTTAACTTAGTGGGAAGAGAAAAGAAAGAGCTGTTGCCAGACTCCTTTGTCATACACCCCCCAAACACTGAATTGAGAGAGGAGAGAAGCTCCTCTGGTGGCGTGTTCTCCCCAAGAACAAAAGGATTGGGATTGGGTGGTTCAAAGTCATCAGGCTCAACTGTTTTCTCCCCTTACATCTGTCTTCAGGGGAAATGGTTGGCTGCTATTGCCAGAATTGATGTGTTTTTTTTAGCTTGTCTGATGTGTATGACCAGTCTCTTTTTTTAACAAAGCATTGGACATGGTAAAAACCAGCATGCCCTATACTATTTATAATAAAGTTGGCCAAACCCACATCAGTAAAACAGTTGTCTTGATGGGAAAACACTCCCGGGCAAGAAATATATAAAAATGCAGTAGAGGTGCTTTAAAAATGAAAAAGAAGGCGTACTCACCTGCCCTGATCCCCTCCAGCTGCTATTCTGAAGACTTCCGGTCCTCTCTGATGTGCGCTTCTTTCTGCCTCCTATGACATTTCATGTGAGCTCTTTTACTGAATGGATCATAACACTGAGCACAAGTTAAATGTCAGTGGAAGCAAGACGCATGCAGCAAAAAGGAATGAGAGACATCAGAACAACAGCTGTGGGGGATTGGGGAAGGTGAGTATGCCTTCTTTTTCTTTTAACCACTTTACTGCATTGTAATATATTTCTTATGCTTAGAAAACCCCTTCAGGAAAGCATATCCATCAAGACAACCCTTTAATTACAATTTTCTATTGCAAACTCTTTGCCAAAGCTAGTCATTTTGGTGGGATCAGCTGACAATGTAATGTGAACAGTGACCCCCCCAACTGCAGCTTTTGAAACCTAACATGCCTGATCCTGATTTAAGAGGTGCCTGGTTTTCTTCCCGTCCCTGTTCAGAATACATGCAGTTAAGGACTGCTAAAGAAGTTGGATTTAACCCTAGAGAGCCTAGCCTTAGGGGTTTGGATGAGGTTCGTTTCACTCTTAATGATAGCAAAGCTTTCTGATCAAGAGGGCAGGTGAAAAGAGTAAGTAGCCAAGTTGTTAGTCGGTAACAAGATATTCAAAAGGAATTTCAGATTTATTGAATTCTAACGAAAAAAAAAATCATACCGCTTTTGTTAATTTTTTATCTTTGCCAGTAGGAAGGGAGGCAGTATGGAAAACAAAAGCACAGCAAAGATTCCCCTGAGGAGGTGTGTGTGCGAAACACGCCTGGTACAAGGACCCGATACAGTGTGTTCATTGGGACTGGTGGGTGTTATAGGCTTTGGGAAACTTGCTGGGGAAGGAGACACATAAAGTATTGCTGGATATGGCATGCGGGGCTTCTTCACACCCTGCCGGACTTGATTGACAGGTCTCTTCCTTTACAAGGCAAAAAGCTGAAAGACCACCAGCATCCCGTACTCTTGTCATGGTAATGAAGGGGCCTGTGCCTCTCTTTAACATTTAAATCTATTAGCTACAATTTACATTCCACACTGCTGACACTGTTAGATATTAGGACAAGGAGACAAATGGTAGCTTTCATATACCTGTCTGGGCTTCGATAATATACAAAAATGTTTTTTTCCCTGGTGTAAAGAGGCTTCCCAATGTCCTGAAGTGTGAGGGCTATAACGCCTCCGTGCTCCCCCTCCCATCCCGATTCCTCCTTGATTGACAGTCACCTGGAAACCGGACCCTGTGCTTCCTGTGCTGCACATACACATTGTGCACAGGTGTGAGATTTGGAATCCAGGATTTAGCTCCCAGGGTACTGCCAATGAAGCAGGCATAGGGATGGGAGGGGGAGCGAGGAGGTGTTATAGCCCTCAGCACTTTAAAGAGGATGTACCATCAGGTAAATCCTCTTTAATCTGACCCAGGGATAGAACAGCGCCATCATGGGGAATCTTGGCCGCGGTCCGTTTTTTGAACCGCGGACTGGTTCCTGTGTACCGCGCCGTTCTATCCACGGGTACCGGGCCGGAGCTGAAGCACAGGAGGCGGGGCGGCCTGCCCCCAGTGGGAGGAATCCCCTGCCCCTCTATGACGCGGCTCCGTTAGAATCAATGGAGCCGCGTCATAGAGGGGAGGGAATACCCTCCTACTGGGGGCAGGCCGCCCCACCTCCTGTGCTTCAGCTCCGGCCCGGTACCCGTGGATGGTACATCCTCTATAAGGAGACTTGGAAACACCTTATTGACAGTACGTTATAGGAGCGCAGACTGATCTCCTTGACCTAAGAGCTATCTAACAGTGTCAGCAAGTAATTTTGCAGTTGGAGGATGAAAAGCCGGCAACAAACAACACAATCCGGTTGTGGAGGAAAATAGACAACACTCTGGTAGCGATTTTGCCGAAAGGTGCAACTTCCATCAAAAATTTTGTGACAGTGTCACTTTAAGGCTCTGTGTCTACAGATATATAAATCCTTGTTGGCACTTGGCAGTCAACCACATCAACAGCTTCTCAATGGCAGGATTAGCTGACAGAGCCTGTAATTAGCACTGTCTCCTATGACCGCTTGGCATTAATAAATAAGAGGGACAGAGACATCACTCCCTAGAGTTTCGCCACCTGAGGGGCATCCATGCATAGCGAAGAGGAAGAAGCCAGACTGCTGATGCAGGGACACAAGGTGCAATTAAGTCAACAAATGTCCAATTAGGAAAGGTAATAGTGTCTCCGTCTGAGGCCGACCAGCAGGTCAGGATCCAAGAATCACAGGGGATGAAGCTACAGAGAAATCCTAAATACATCAATAATACACTAACCGGGATAGGGCTGAACAGGAAAATATCATATACATAGGAAAGGTGGGATACAGCTCTGGATGAGCATTCCTGATGCATGCACAGCAGCTTGCCTATGCTAAAGGTTAAAAAGGGGGGGTTATGACGCTGACACATGGCAATAAATGGTACCTGTAATTTAAAAAAAAACTTTTGATATGGCATAGAGACACAGACGGTTGAGCTCATAACACTCAGATGGAAATATTTGATGTGTCCCAATTTTATTTTAAGTGTCACATTATAACTTCTAGGCTGACGCACCGTCTTTTGTAGGCCATCTTTTATGACGTCCGTCATTTTGAGACCAAATAAAGTCCGTTATTTTGCAATGTTTTATGTGATTTCTACATAATGGATTTGGTTTGGCCTTAAAATGACTGACGTCCAAAAAGACGGTGTGTGAACCCAGCCTAGATGTGATATAAAGCATGTGTGCGATTTGCATAGAGACATGTCATGAGTTTTGATCGGTCCAGTTCTGAGTGTTCACACCCGTAGCGATCGTGAAAACAAGCCGGGAGAGGACCTCAGCTGCAACGTGTCCACTCTGAGGGTGGGTTCACACTACGGAATCTGCGCGGATACGTTCCGGCGGATTCCGTCGCTCGTACCCGCTCACGGCGCCCGTGCTATAGACACCATTCTATGGCCAGGCGGATTCCGCCATCCACCAAAAGAATTGACATGTCTGCACGCCGCCAGGAGCAGGTACGAGCAGGAATCAGCCAGAACTTATCCGCGCAGATTCCGTAATGTAAACCCACCCTGAGTTAGAAAAAAAGCGTCAGACTTATAATGGAGCCCGACTGGAGCTGAGAACAGACAGTGGTGCAGCGCAGTCCTCTCCCCGCTCGGTGCAGGTGTGAACACTCAGACCCGGACCTATCAAAGCTTTAGACATGTCTCTGTCCCCTGTCAAAAATGTTTTGTAACGACAGCGACACTTTAAAGCGAATGTATCATCAGTACATTCGCTTTAAGATCTGCATATGGATAGAACGGCGCCGGAGCAGGGATGCCGGTGCCGCGGTCCTTTTCTTGAACTGCGGCCTGGTTCCTGCATCCAGCGCCGTTCTATTCCCGGGCACCGTCCTGGGGTGAAGCACTGGAGGCGGGCCGGACCCCAGTGGGAGGAAACCCCAGCCCCTCTATGATGCGGCTCTGATTGTGGTGCTGGATGATCATTGTCACTGGTCCCAGCGACCCCGCTGATTTCAGTCAGTCAGCCCCCTAAATGCCACAGTCAGTAGCTATGACAACATTTAGAGGTTGTCTGACAGGTTCCACATCAGGTGCCAATCGGTTACCAAGGTCTCCATGTCGGCCATAGTACACCTGCTACTACCCCAGCCCCAGGCAAAGCTTTAGGCATTAAAAAAGAACAACCTGCCCCATAAGAATCTATCCTCATAGAAATGTATGGCTCAGAGGGGCAAAAATAATGGTTGCACCCTGTCTTCTAAGTCACCTGATCTTTCAGTACTGGAAATAGTTGTTATCACGTGATCGGTGACCATAAATGTTGCAAAACTACAATTCCCATCATACCGGTACAGCCTTCGGGAATTGTAGTTGGGCAAAAAAGCTGAAGCGCCACAGGTTAGGGATCAGCGGTACAGACTCCCAGATAGAGGCAGAGAACTCATTTTACTTTACGGCAAATTATTGCACAACGCCTCGCATCCGTACAGCGAGGCAAAAAACTACATCTCCCAAGAGCCCTTTCTACTTCCTTCATTGTCACGTGGTATATTCCAGCCAATCCACACAAGGTAGGAGTCTTGAAGACAGGCGACAGTTCCCGCAGCCGACCAATCAGAGAGCAGCTGCGTTATTTTAAATGTGGTTTAGCGCAACGGAGCCTTGTGATCCGCGGATATAACCGAACCGGCGGTGAGTGGCGGAGAAAGAACCGGGGCTGCGGGCGAGAGGCCGTTACTAATGACAGGGTGCAGTCCTTGCTGCAGGAGGTGCTGGGGCTTGTAGTTCCTAGGTGATGTCTCCCCAGTCTTGGGCATTGTTCACACCAGTTTGTATAGTTTTATGCGGATTTTGCTCTACAATGTGTATATAAGACGTGTGGAATCTGCTTTCCATTGTTTTCTTGCTATAGTCCCCACTGTGTAAACTGCAGGTCTGTATTAGCTGTAGGTGGCGCTATAGTAGTCACACCTTGTGTTATGTTTTATTGTTTCTCTCCATGTCCAGCTGCCCCCCAGCATGGCACAGGGTGGAGACGAGTGGGAGCTGTGTAAGGAGAATGTGCAGCCTCTCCGCCAGGGGCGAGTGATGGCCACCCTGCAGGAAGTGCTGTCCCAGCAAGACAGCGCCCACCACCATGCCATCCAGCAGCAGAAACAGTGAGTGACCCACCAGACCTCCTCCGTGTGTTATGTGCACCATCCCCAGGGGCATTGCTGTCTGTACACTCCTATATCGCAATGCTTGAGCACCGGCCGGTAACCGTGGAAAGAACGGAGCCGCAGAGGGGAACCGGGCCGCAGTTTGAAAAATGGACCGCTGCACCGGCTTCCCCATGACGGCGCTGTTCTATTCCTGTGTCAGGTTAAAGAGGACATACCTGGTGGTACATCCTCTTTAAAGGGAACCAATCGGGCTGATATGGTTCCCTGAACTGCTGTATACAGCTCCTGCAGCAGGAGCTGTATACCTGAAAAAAAGGACACGTGACAGGAAGTGGCGGGGAAGGAGTCATCTGGGCGGCTCCCCACCCGTATCTGGTCACCAGAGGTCCTTTACTGGCCTCTCTGCCTGTCAGTCATCCCTCCGAGTGCGCTGACAGGCAGAGAGCGGTGACTAGATACAGCGGGGAGCCGCCCAGATGACTACCTCCCCACCTCTGCCTGTCAGTCATCCCTCCGAGTGCGCTGACAGGCAGAGAGCGGTGACTAGATACAGCGGGGAGCCGCCCAGATGACTACCTCCCCACCTCTGCCTGTCAGTCATCCCTCCGAGTGCGCTGACAGGCAGAGAGCGGTGACTAGATACAGCGGGGAGCCGCCCAGATGACTACCTCCCCACCTCTGCCTGTCACGCGGGATTAAAGTCCTTTTTTCATGTATACAGCTACTGCTGCAGCTGTGGCTGCTACATGCAGGAGCTGTATGCAGCAGTTCGGGAAACAATATCAGCCCGATTGGGCTGATTGGTTGACTTCAACATGTCCCTTTCACTTTAAGAAACTTTTGAAGAAATTTTTTTTTTTTTTTGTAAATATATTTTTATTGTTTTAACAAATTCACATGACAAGTGTTCAAGTCATATAAGTGGGTTAAGAAAACCCTATACAAATGATTACAGAACAAAATTTAAGGGGAACTATCAGCAGGTTAGATAAATCTCCCCTGCTGATATGTCCCTAGACACACTGGGCACTGAAGAGGAGGGTATGTCTCTTACCTTCCTTGTAGGCGCCATTCCCGTGCGTTAGCAGTGTAATCCTCGGTCTGGAGCACTGTTGGGGAGCGCTATATATAGTGAATGTACATGAGGTTACTTATATGTTATATACTGTATAGGATCACTTACCCTGCTGCTGCCTATTATAGATTGCAAAGGGAGCGTCCCGAGGGGTTGGCGGCGTTCTAGAACCTGTTTTGGGGGATCCTCATTGCAACCTAAAGAATAGCCTGGGGGACTTAGAATAAACTGAAGAAGATGAAGAGCACCCATCTCAGTATATCTAACACATTTACGCTTGGAATAACTTAAAGGAGAAGTCCGGTGAATATTTTTTTTTTTTTTTTTAAGTATTGTATTGCCCCCCAAAAGTTATACAAATCACCAATATACACTTATTACAGGAAATGCTTTTTTCCCTGCACTTACTACTGCATTAATGCTTCACTTCCTGGATAACATGGTGATGTCACGACCTGACTCCCAGAGCTGTGCGGGCTGTGGCTGCTGGAGAGAATGATGGCAGGGGGACACTGAGGGACACAGGGCACTGGAGGGACACTGAGCATCCCCCTGCCATCATCCTCTCCAGCAGCCACAGCCTGCACAGCTCTGGGAGTCAGGGTGTGACATCACCTTGTTATCCAGGAAGTGACATCACCTTGTTATCCAGGAAGTGACATCACCTTGTTATCCAGGAAGTGACATCACCATGTTATCCAGGAAGTGACATCACCATGTTATCCAGGAAGTGACATCACCATGTTATCCAGGAAGTGACATCACCATGTTATCCAGGAAGTGACATCACCATGTTATCCAGGAAGTGAAGCCTTGATGCAGTAGTAAGTGCAGAGACAAAAGCACTTTATAAGCATTTCCCATAATAAGTGGATATTGGTGATTTGTATAACTTTTGGGGGGCTATACAATACTTTAATAAAAATTTTCGCCGGACTTCTCCTTTAATAATCCCCCTGTGTGTAGATTTCACTGTTACCTTTCATACCGTCAACCTTGTATCCATTGCCAGTGGTCACACATGCTCAGTGCCTAATGCCCAGATCCTTTTGTACTTGGGCAGCGTAGTGATTCCTGTTATTCTATAGACTGCCAGTAAGAATTGGGGAGATACAAGCGACTGGATACGTTAGGTGAATGTTCTCAGATTGCATCAATAGAAGGGACGACCCCTTTACATAGGGTATACAGTATAATGTGCTGGAATAATCTGCCCCTCTCTAAAAAGAGCCACCCATGATGTTTCCCTGGTGACATAGTTCCTAACAGGTCATATGGGTTGGGATATAGGCTGATCAATGAGCGATCGATATGTAGATTGTGACCGAAAATCCTGATAAAGACAGTTGTTTAATTTGTTAAACAGTAAAAATATATGTGCGGATATATAATTTTATAGAAGAAATATATGATTTTTTTTTTTTTTTTTTTTTTTTTTTTTTTAGGGCCTTTGAATTGGAGCTTCGCTTCTACACTGGAGATGACCCTCTGGATGTCTGGGACAGGTATGTCTGTAGTCATCATGTATCAACTAATGACAGAAGAGATAATAAAAGAGTGATCGCCGGGGGACTGACTGCTGAGATTCCACCAACCATCAGAATGAGTGTAACCATGGTTCCATCTATTGTCTATGGAACTGACAGTAGTAATGGAGTGATGTACATGGCTATCTGTCAGTCTGTGGTTTCTCCGGGACCGCTGTTCTCCTGATCAGTGTGAGCTCCCTGGTTGCCGGACACCATTAAGGGTGCATTCACATGTACAGGATCTGCAGCAGATTTGAAGTTGCAGATTTGCTTTGAATCTTATCTAGGTTATCTGCTGCAGATCTGTGGATCCTGTACGTGTGAACGCACCCTAAGGGTATGTGTACACTACGGAATCCCGATGGAAAATCCGTCACTGATTCTGCAGCTCCCACCCGCTCGTGGATTCTTTGGACGGACGGTGGAATCCGCTTGTGCATGGAATGGAGTCTATGGCATGGGCGGAAATGCGTGGAATCCGCAATGGGTTTTTCGTTGGATTCCGTAGTGTGCACATACCCTAAAGAAGTAGTCCAGGGGAGGCAAAAAGAGAAGTCATATTCACCTTCATTTACTCTCAATTGTTCCCATCATAAGGGCGTCCTTTTGAAGTTTTTCTGTTAGCGGGTCTGTGATGGTGGCTGGGTCTGTGCCAGTTCTGTATATGGTAGAAATGTTGATCATCATGCTTTTCCTATGTTGTAGGTATATAAAATGGGCAGAACAAGCGTTTCCTCAGGGCGGTAAAGACAGCAACCTGGCCCCACTGCTGGAGAGAGCGGTCAAGATATTCCACCAGGAGCCAAAGTATTACACTGACCTGCGCTATCTCACCATTTGCCTCAAGTTTGTAAGTTCAGCAGAATGTCTCGTTTCCACTATGTTCACCATCTAACCCCTTAGTGTTACTGTCTCCCCCCAAAATAACCTTTGACTTGTTACAGTCATGTCAAAACTTTTGATCAGATGGGGCAAGTTTCTGTATCCAAGCTGTGGAGTGAAGTGCAGAGTCGCATGCTTCTTCCACCTCTATGCTCCTCCTGGAGCATAGAGATCTCAACCGATCTTTTGACATGTCTGTGTAACATGCCAAACATTGTGACCGTAACGCTTTAAGGACATGACCCATGTTGGCGTCAGACCTTTACATTTGGTGGGTCAGCTTATTGACCTAATATGATGGGGGTAGTAATAACCTAAGCATTTCATTCTGAGATCTTCTCTCCCGTCCCAGGCACACTTCTGCACCGAGCCGCTTGACCTGTACAGCTATCTACACAGCCAAGGGATCGGTATTCTACAAGCACAACTCTACATCACATGGGCAGAAGAGTATGAAGCCAGGGGCAACCACAAGAAAGCGGATTCCATCTTCCAGGATGGCATCCAGTGCAGAGCTGAACCTCTGGAGAAGCTGGAGACTCATCACAAGTGAGCAGCTCCTGATCTAAGCCTGGTTTTCTATCAGTGTATTAGTACATACTTTTGGGGGGATATTCACATGCGCCAGCCTTTCTGTGGCTGTATCTGAATAGGTAGCACAATCTCTACTCTTACGGCAGACATAACCCCCATTTATGTTTCTTTAGCAGATCTGCGTGTGAACCAAAACGTTTGTCTACCCATTTGTACGCCTTATTGAGAAATATGGACATCATGGTGGGGGAGCTTTAGCTTTGGCTGTCCAGGCATGATGGGAGTTGTAGTTTTCCAACAGCTGGAGAACCAAGGTTCTCTACCCGTGCTTTATACTGTCATCTTTGAATAACCAATTTACCAATATCAATTGGGGGTGGTCAGACTGCTGCGGCCTTTCCCGATCATGAGAACAAAGTCTCTTGTTCCTACTTTGTGATTGGAGTAGCGGTCGAGCTTACATGTTGCCACTCCATTGACTTTCTATAGGACTGCTAAAGAGTCAGTAAGGAGCGGCCAAAGTGACCTCACTGCAGAGCGCTGCCTGAATATTCATGAGCTGGCGGGCAGATTGGTAGACCTATTAACTTATTGCGTCCATCTTCATACATCGACATGTTCTATAGCATTCCTTGTACTGTGTTTCAGACAATTCCAGGCACGAGTCTTACGCCAGGTAATACAAGGAGTCAATGAGGGGGCCGACACAGAGGAATCTGAGATGGCTGAACCACAGCGCAGTTCACTGGTTGACCTAAAAACCAAAGGAAAGAATAAAGTGCGAGCTCCAGTAAACCGAGTGGGAGACGCTGTGAAATGTAGGTGCTGGATGTTCCCCGCTCCTCATGTTGTTGTGCAGGGCAGGAAAGCTATAAATGTATGTTTTCTCCTTTTCAAGCTCGTAGCCTCGGCCCTCTAAGCGCTCCTCCTCAGCAGATCCCGAGCCGCTCCGGTTTTGCTGTATTTGATGAGAATTCGGGAGTCTCGGGGGTGGGAGGAATGGCCCCTCCAGCTGTGCAACCCTGGGCAGCGTTACCACCAGCCCGAGCCAAAGAAAATGAGCAGAAGGCAGGACCCTGGAACTCCGGAAGGGTAAGTGCTGATACTATGCATCATTGGGGCCAAGTGAAATACGTGAGTGTCCATGAGTTTCAGTGAGGTCCGTCATAACTTAGGGGCTTTGTAGTGGTCAGTATGGTTTGTATCCTCTTTGTAGATAGTTCACTGGAAGGTTGGCCAATAGTCTCATTCATGGACCTGGGAATAGTAAAAGGGGTGCATAAGCATATATCCGTGCTGCCGCCTGCTTACTCAGCATACATCCCGTAAGCACCTTCTGCTTTGGTGTGCGATACCACATTTTGGCAAGAATTGTCTTTATTTCATGATAACAGTGTCACCGAGGCCGGTCTGTGCCCACCCTGCCCTCTGTCCACCGCCATGTCTTCAGGCTGTTCCTGCCTCCTTCAGACTGACTGACAGCCAACTCGCGTTGAAATCCAGCACAGCTGGAGATGAGCAGTCTGTCAATCATTCTGAAGGAGGTGGGCGCAGACCATGTCTCAGACCTGCCTCTAAGACTGCCAGCTTACCTACAGAATTCCCTCTAAATAGGTAACTGGAAACTTGGAGGAATCCCTGGAAACTTGGAGTTTCCCTTTAATGTGCTCCATACACTTACATTATGAGGCTGTCTAGCTATGTGACACATAGATGGGAGAGGACCATGTCTTCTTTTGATCACAGTCTGAACACTTAGAACAGGAACCATTCAAACCTTTGATGTGTATCTCTGACATGTCAAGTGTTTTTTCTTTTGAGGTCTCTTAGGTGGTAGGCAGTCAATGAGGGGAGATCCGCGCACTGTGGCAGCTGCATGCAACACTACCATGACCAAATATTGAGGACAGTGGCTAGAAATTTACCAGCAAAAATGGCAACCACTGGCCACCACATACCTTGGTTTGGTTGTGTGGCTGCTAAAAGTTGTCTGCTTCCTAAAGAGGCCTGTTGCTTCCCTAACCATCCCTGCTTGGTTTCCTGCATAAGACAAGAGCCATGCCTTTATTAGCCCATGAATAGATGTCATTGTTCAGGACACTTTTCTCTTTTCTTATGGATTTAGTTGTAAAAGCCCAAGATCTTTGATTTGTATTACATCCATGACAGGGATTTTTTCATTTCAGCAATCCCGCAGCAGTCGCCAGTCCGCGAGCAGCGAGCCGCCTCAGAGCGTCCCCAGCTTCACGCCTTATGTGGATGAAACGGCCGAGCAACAAACTGTGTAAGAGTCCTTCAGGCTAACTTATAAGGTTCAGAAGTGCTTGGTCCTTCGGTAGCCTGACAAGAGTACGCTAAACATCCCCCATACTACCATCTCAGTGTGTTCTCATTGGTTTTCCCTTTTTAGAACCCCTTGCAAAATTAACCCTTCAGTCAGCAACGTCCTAAGTTCTCGTAAGCCTGGGAAGGAAGAAGATCCGCTACAGCGGCTGCAGAGCCATTCAGAAGGCAAAGAGGAGATGGTCATGTACTGCAAGAATAAAGTGTACGCCGGTGTGGCGGAATTCTCCTTAGAGGAGATCCGGGCAGAGATTTATATGGCGAAGATCCGCAAGAAAAGAGAAGGTTTGTCCTAAAGTAGTAGGTATGAAAGGGAGGGGATGTTAGAGACAGGCTGCCTATATATACTTGCCTGCACTATATAGGGCACAGGTCGCTGGTGATGTTACATTCTCTTGAGGACTTACATTGAGGGCTTCTTGAGGACCTACATTGGCCCATTGTAATGTAGGTTACCTTACCATATTGCACTTGTAATGGTGGACAAACGCAAAACTAAGTCTATCCTACTCTTCTGCAGAAGAACTCCAAGCCTCCGCTCTACGTAGATTAGAGATGGAGAGGCAGATTGAAGAAATGGAGAAGAAGCTTAAAGGAAAATGTGTTACAACTCAAGGACCAGAGGATAACCAGGTACATAGTCTTTTTACATCAGAAGTTTATCTCTGACTTTATTATATGTCCCAGAAACATGTAATATTTTTGCTCAGACCTCCACTGATCGTTAGATGGAGCCTGACCACATGGATCAGCGCTTGCTTGCCAAGTGTCATGACCTGTCTATAGGAACAGGGATGGGGATACTTTACATATATTAAATATAAAGTTTAGTTTCTTTGTCTTATTTCTGTGTGTACAGTGACTGGTCAATCCAATGCAGAAGCTACAGCACACAATACCCCTCCCTGACCTAAATTGTGTGTATGATAGAAGCCGCTGACCTACCCCACATCACTGGGTGGGCCTGCTATCTTCCCATACGTTCTGACATCTTCGCTGTTATGCCGTTTGTTCTTGGTTGCTAGCAGAATCTAATTTTTGAAAACTCCCTGTTAATCCATACACCGCCGACTCTGATTTCTAGGTAGAGCCAATGAGAGAGTCACTGTTTGCTAAAACTAGGGGTAGAAGCATATAGATCAATGGGGGTCTTAGCACCTGGACCCCCACCAACAAGTCTTGACATATCTCCTAAAATAAGAGATCCCATAAGGTCAATTATATACATGTGAGATGGTTGTTTTCACATGGGGGATGAGCTTGTAAGTGGCGGTAGAGCGGACACTTTGCTGTAGCTTCTTCTTTGGCGGACGTGCACAGTATTGGAGCCCAGGGCTCAGCACACAGGCCGTGTTTTAGGCGTCTATACTGAACATGAATTCCCTTTCCCTTTGCAGCCAGAAGACTCCTGTGTTCTTAGGAGACAAAGCTCTGAAGTTGTTGAAGGTGGATCAGTGGAAAGTATGGTCACTGCTTCTACAGTCCAAAGGTAGGTGTCCAGACACATGAAACATGGTGGGATAGAGAGTCACTCTGGCTTTGTGATCTGTTCTACATGCCCATGCTTTAGCTGCTTATCCCTTATCCTATAACAAGCTGATATCTGGGGTTCTGACCTCTGTGACTCCACTGATCCTGAGAACGGGATGGATTATATATGCAGCAAAAAGGGAGAAAACAAAGCTGTATGTATGTGTGTGTATATATGTGTAAATTATAATATATAGTATAATATATGTATCTTTGTTTTCTCCCTCTTTGCTGTGATCTACATTGATGTCTTGACTTGTAGTCCTCCGTTCCAGCAGTAAATTACCTGGACCTTAGAAGCCTGGGTTGTCTCACTTTATAAAATTGAGTGGTGTGCAGCACCCCCTGCTGATCAGATGTTTGAAGAGACTGTGCCACTTGTGCAAGCCTCGTAGTTTCTTCAGCCTTTACCAGCACTCACACCATTTATCACTCACTACATCTCCCAAAAATAAAAAGATTAGGCACGTTGCAATCTAACACCATGCTTCTCTCTGACATCTGCAATTAGACATAAGACGACTGGTCGATCCTGCCAAAAATCAACAGATCAGCCATCTTTATTCTCTGTGGCCAGCTGAAGTGCATGCTAGTTTTATCAGTTACTTAGAATTGTTTATTTCATTCATTCCCTTTCATTTCCAGCATGGAGGTCCTTTCTGGGGTTCAAGAGAACGTTGGCGCTATGGGTGAGTTAGGATTTAGTACACACACACACACACACACACACACACACACACACACACTACAATTTTTTTTTTTTTTAAATTACATTCTTTTAAGAAATATTTCATGTTTGGCAGCAGTCAGGGGTGACATGGCTCCTCTACTGCCCCCAATGGCTGTGTCGGGATCTGCAGGGTTGCACAAGCCCTGGTTCGCCCACAGTTCACATATGACTAATGCTTTACCATTAGAGATGAGCGAACCTGGAGCATGCTTGAGTCGATCCGAACCCGAACTTTGGGCATTTGATTAGCGGTGGCTGCTGAAGTTGGATAAAGCCCTAAGGCTATGTGGAAAACATGGATATAGTCATTGGCTGTATCCATGTTTTCCAGACAACCTTAGAGCTTTATCCAAGTTCAGCAGCCCCAGCTAATCAAATGCCGAACGTTCGGGTTCGGATCGACTCGAACCTGAACCCGGTTCGCTCATCTCTATTCAGCATGCATGTTGGCTAAGCTTCCCCTGATTGCTATTCTAATGCATGTTGGTATTGGACTAGACATTAGATTTGGGGAATCTGTCTGCGTTATCGCTGCAGCCATGGCATAGTGTAGCAGAGCAAGACCCAGACATCGCCTGATGGACCAAGTGACATTAATGGGGGTTTTTAGGATTTTTTTCCAGCATGGTGTCCATTATTTTAACACACTATAGTGCAGTGATATATTGGATGCCACTAAATTAAATATCGTCCTTAAAGTTTATGAATCTGTTTATCTGTGTATTTTTTTGTCTTAATCGTACTGCAGGATCCTCCCCAGCGCTCTCCTCCAATGTGCCATTCACTATATTTGATGAGACCTGTGAAGCACAACCTGATATGTAAGTATCCTCAGTCATCTAATCCACTGTACTGTGCCCACTCCTGACCTGTTCGTTTTAGTAAATCCTTTTATTCCCTATGAAGTAACCATTTTTGATCCTCTTCTCTTCTAGCACTGTGTTGTGTCGTTCCTCTGTTTTTATAATAAATGTATTGCCAAATAGAATAGTCATCTGGGAGTTACCTGCTGGGGGCGTGTCCCTCATTGTCAGCTCTGATTGGATGGTCTCACAATGCAGGGATACGCCCCCAGCTGGTAAAACCCAATAGAGATCATACATGTCTACTAAGAAACAGCAGATCAGAGGTTTACGGAAAGAGGTTCCAGACTTTTTGTACAAGGATTTAATAAAATAAAGCTCGGACAAGGCCACGGGTTCTATGTAAGCAGGTTATAGTATCTGCATTTCCTTTGTTTCCACCAGTCAGGGCCATCCCATGCACTACAGATTGGGTTCTAGCCCATAATAGTGAAACTATACCATTCGCCGGGAGATGTAATTGGAGTCTATACATAATCTCATATGTTGTCCGTCTCTTATAGTGACGCCAAGAATAGCATGCCTCCTCCCAAACGTCGCCCACTGGCATCTGTTTCAAGAGCCCTTGTAAAAACAGATGCCCCACTTTCAGTAAGTTAAAAAAAAATAATTACATATTATTTATTTTTTTTTATTTTTTTTGTGTTTGTGTTATGTGACTCTGTACCCACAATCTGTCCCCCCAAACCGCTTGTACCTTCAGATAGCTGCTTTTAATCCAAGATCTGTGATGCAGTTATTGTCCTAAAAAACAACTTTTAAACTTGCAGCACCGTGCCCAACGGCCGGAGCTTATATAATCTGTGCCCTAACTTTGCACCACCCCTCCGTCCCTCCTCCCCACCCTCCTCATCATTAGGAATGCCACTGGAACATTTTCTCCTGTCTGAACATTTCACAGGTGCCTTAACGATCCAGCCCATGTGCCGTGCTGACACAGCTGATGAATAGGAGGCAATCTGCCTGGAGCATTCCTAATGGGGAGGAGGGACAGAGAGGTTGTGCCAGCCTAATGTATTCAGTCTAGGCCACAGTCGTTGGGCACGGGGCTGCCAGTTTAAAAGTTGTTTTTTAGGACAATAACTGCATCACCTGCTGAACGGACCCCAGGACACATCTTGGATTAAAAGCAGCTATGCGAAGGTTTGGGGGGGTCAGATTGTGGGTACAGAGTCTCTTTAATGCACAATGTAGCTTGTACTTAAAGGTGTAGCACAGCTCAACACGTTTTCTGCTGCTATCTGTGTTATAGTTTGGGCCTCTGTTTCTCCGCCGCAATACCACATTTACTTTTTAGTGGGGACCCAGACAAGTGTGGTGACCTTAGGCCACCTCTTCTGTCGTGCACCTTCGTCTTAGTCAGCACTTAGGACTCGGATGTTGCTTCACATTAAAATGGTTTCAGAACCCTGATGCAAACTCTCTGCTCTGTTGCCTTTGTTTCTGCTCCTTTCCTGTCTAATGTACATCCTCTAACAGACTTCCTGCTCCTGCTATACACTCTAGTTAGGAATTCAGTGATCTCATAAAAAATAATTAGTGACATCAAAAGTTTTGATCGCTTGTGGTTCAGTGTTCAGACCGCAACCGATCAGGAGAACGAGCTGGGGGAAGTCTGCACATTCACTCTTGGCTCTGAGTCTGTCTCAAAATAGACTTGGTCGGCTGCATAGACTTGTGGCCGCCCAAGTCAGATAACACAGAGATCACGCAGTTGTGGACCTCTCCCAACTCGTCTGGTTGCTGTCTGAACACTTATACCAGGACCGGTGAGAGACAGACCCTCGATATGGTAACTTCAGTGTTTTCAGTATGATTCTTTCTTACAGGACACCCTTGATGATATTGAACACCTGAGTGAAGACGCCATTGTGACTGGCTCAAACGGAAACAAAACTTTATTCACAGACACTGAGGACACCTGTGACTTCATGAGAGCCGCTCATCTGGCATCCACTCCCTTCCAGAAGACCAAGGATGAGCTGCAGCAAGGCGGCCTGGAGAGAATGCCGCTTAGAGAGAAGACTCCTGTGTGTGAGAAGTCCTACAGACAAGTCGTGTGCCCCAAGGAGCTGAGGTGGAGCATTATACCAGTTCTCTGGCAATACTTTATACCTGAGCTGAAAGAATAGATAGTGTGTGACTACTTATCCATCATTTTTTAGCCCCATCTTAGAAGCCAGCCAGGAGGACACCCGCTCCTCAGTGTCTTCTGTGTCATCCATCTCTGCCAGTTCTTCCTGCTTATTGGCTTCCAAGACGCTGATCATCAAAGACAACCTGGATCTGGTGTCCCAGATGTCTGGAGTATATGAGCAAGCTCTGGGTAAGCCTCGGAATTAGTCAGTATTAACTCTTTATAACTCCTGGTGTGTGTGTTCCTGTACTGAACCTATTCATTTGTAAGACCAGCTGTAACCTTAGAGTTACACCTACGCTATAAGAAGACCTAGAATTGGCTGGGATACTAGGTATAATGCTGGCTCTGTATTCTTCTGAGAGTATGGAGAGTGTTCACATCTAGACTTAACCAGGGCATTGTGTGTTCTTTTCAGTCTGACACAGTGCTCTCTGCTGCCACCTCTGTCCATGCCAGGAACTGTCCAGAGCTGCAGCAAATCACCATAGAAAACTTCTCCTGCTCTGGACAGTTCCTGACATGGACAGAGGTGGCAGCAGAGAGCACTGTGTCAGACTGGAAAGAATTCACCACTTCCTAGAAGTAAGTTGCAGATCTCCTATAACTTTCTGTCACCAGTTGATTTGAGGTCCCTTCCCCCCTCCTGAAGGAATACCCCTTTAGGGTAGCTTCACACATACCGTATCTCAGCTGTTTCTATCGCAACTGATATTCTGCTGCGGATCTGCAGCAGATTTGGCTAAATGAATGAACATAGCATTAAATCCGCACTGTAAAATCTGCTGCGGATTCACAGCAGATTTTACAGTGCAGAAAATACGGTACATGTGAAGCTACCCTTTAAATTGGAATTCCCTACTACAGTATATGAAAGAAGGTTTCCAGTGGACTATGGACATTTTTTTTCATCATGAACTTGTGTTTGCGTATCTTTGTTATATTTCAGATGACGCCACTGTATTAGACATCACAAAACTGCAAAGCAACATACTGGAGTCGATGCCTGAACTATTGGCATCCGAGGCGATCATTCGGGAGGGTGGGCAGATGCCTGCTCTGGATCAGGAGACTGTGCTGCTGGGTAAGCCAGGAGACACACATACAGCTGCTAAGCTCTGATAGGCTGATGGAGAACCCTTCAACTAGGGCTGGGCGATTATTCAAATTAATGGAGTGAGTAGTGTGCCTGTCACTATGTGCGTCCGATGGGGCCATCTTCCTAGAAGTCCTGTCATGTTTCCATGTATTACAACCTTCATACGGTAGTGTGTGGTGCTAGTCAGTACTGCACCCATGTAGTGATGTCTGTACATGCTGCTCTACTACTACCCCCAATACTACTCCCAGTACTGCTGCTATTACTACTACGCCCACTACTACTACACCCCTCTTTTTCTATGCTTCTACTGTTACCACACCCCTTATACACTATGCCTCTACTACTACACCTATCATAATTAACAAAAAATACATTTTTATGGTGCGTTCACACCTACAGGATCTGCAGCTGATTTTCTGCAGCAGATTTCATTTAAATAACTGAACACAGCATCAAATCTGCTGCAGATCCTGTAGGTGTGAACGCACCCTTAAAAAATGTAAAAAAAAAACGAGGAAAAAAAAAATTATTTTTTGGCCATATCGCCCAGCCCTACCTTCAACTAGAATGTTAGCTCTCATAGTTTGGGTCTGGAATCCCTGCAAGTGGCCAGGAGACCCTCTAAGGTCACACAGTACCCACTGCTTGTATTTTAGACTGTATTCCCATCTTCTGATATGGTGAATCCCAGTGATATTTCGTAATATGATTTATGGACTCTGCGGTTTTTTAAATTGATAGCGCTGCAGGCTGTATGGTTACTGCCTATGAAGGGAGCTGCAGTATGGCTGCCGTTACAGAACTGCGATTTATGGTCTCCCACAAGCCACTTCCCATTGAAGATGATTTTTACTGGAGTTTACTCTCTTTATAGGCACCGAAACCTACCAGCTTAAAGGTGAAGTTGTTCTGGGGGACAACAACAGAATTTATATGGGGGCCCAAGCAGATTGTGAGATGGAAAATGAGAAAGGAGTGGCATTAAAGGTTTGAATATATATATTTTTTTATGTACATTTATGGCACAACATTTACCTGTGACATCTGGATGGCTGAAGTTAGGTTTAAAGTGGCCCTGTCCTTTTTTTAAAATAAAAACTTGTCAAACATTTTGAGTCCCGAGACCCCCAGTGATTGCTAGAATAAACTGGGAGAAGCTCTCGGCTGAAAGCTTCTCTCCTCTTGGCAGCAGATTGGATGAGTTTTTGTAGAATTTGCAGCAAGGAGAGATGCATTGGGCTGAGTGCTTCTCCTCCTTAATTTTACTGATCGGTCAGGACTTTGGCACCCAGATTCTGAACTTTGACATCCAATTATTATTTTTTGCAGATTGTAAAACATTTGTTCCAGCTTCCAGCAAGTTCTTTTATACATAATATACTCAGTGTTACCGTTCAAATTGCAAGCTCCTAGGGGGTTGTTCACACATCTGCAAAATTCTGTCCGTGTACTGTCAGTATTCTGTGGACCAGAGTTCCCAACAGCATGCTTCGTGATACTGGGAGCTCTGAAAGTGTTTAAAGGAAAAGTCCGGTGAATATTTTTATTAAAGTATTGTATTGCCCCCCAAAAGTTATATAAATGCCCAATATACACTTATTACGGAAAATGCTTATAAAGTGCTTTTCTCCCTGCACAGAGCTTCACTTCCTGGATAACGTGGTGATGTCACTTCCTGGATAACGTGGTGATGTCACAACCCGACTCCCAGGGCTGTGGCTGTTGGAGAGGATGATGGCAGGGGGACACTGAGGGACACAGGGCACTGGAGGTCACTGAGCATCCCTCTGCCATCATCCTCTCCAGCAGCCACAGCCCGCACAGCTCTGGCAGTCGGGGCGTGACATCACCATGTTGTCCGGGGCGTGACATCACCATGTTGTCCGGGCAGGGGCGTAGCTACAGGCTGATGGGCCCTGGTGCAAAATTTTAGCTTGCCCCCTCCCCCACCCCCCCCCCCCCCACACACAGCGCACAGACACACAGAGCACAGGCTCACACACACACACGCACAGGCTCACACACACACACACACACACACACACACACACAGGCTCACACACACACGCACAGGCACACACACACAGAGCACAGGCACACACACACACAGAGCACAGGCACACACACACACAGAGCACAGGCACACACACACACAGAGCACAGGCTCACACACACACACAGAGCACAGGCTCACACACACACACACACAGAGCACAGGCTCGCGCACACACACACACACACACACACACACACACACACAGAGCACAGGCTCACACACACACAGAGCACAGGCTCACACACACACACACACACACAGAGCACAGGCTCGCACACACACACACGCACAGGCTCACACACACACACACACGCACAGGCTCACACACACACACAGAGCACAGGCTCACACACACACACACAGAGAGCACAGGCTCACACACACACACACAGAGAGCACAGGCTCACACACACACACACAGACACACACACAGAGCACAGGCTCACACACACACACACACAGAGCACAGGCTCACACACACACACACACGCACAGGCTCACACACACACACACACACACACACACAGAGCACAGGCTCACACACACACACACACACACACACACAGAGCACAGGCTCACACACACACACAGAGCACAGGCTCACACACACAGAGCACAGGCACACAGAGCACAGGCTCGCACACACACACACACACACACACACACACACACACAGAGCACAGGCTCGCACACGCACAGACTCTCTCACACACACACAGCACAGACACATTTATTTTGAGGAAACTTCACTTTGTCAGCAGCTCCTGGCCTCGCTCCTCCTCCCTCCTGGTGCCGGACCATACTCTTCCACCCCTCCCCCTCCTCCACATGGACAGCAGAGAGGAGCAGGAAACAGGTGATGGGGAGGATTCAGGACCCCACACTGCAGCGTTAGGCTTCCTGCAGAATCACAGGAGGCAGAGAGGCAGGAAGCGGCAAGGGAGCTAGGGGCCCGGTCGCCATGGCGACCGTGGCGACCCCTATAGCTACACCACTGTATCCGGGGCTCGACATCACCATGTCATCCGGGGCTCGACATCACCATGTCATCCGGGGCTCGACATCACCATGTCATCCGGGGCTCGACATCACCATGTCATCCGGGGCTCGACATCACCATGTCATCCGGGGCTCGACATCACCATGTCATCCGGGGCTCGACATCACCATGTCATCCGGGGCTCGACATCACCATGTCATCCGGGGCTCGACATCACCATGTCATCCGGGGCTCGACATCACCATGTCATCCGGGGCTCGACATCACCATGTCATCCGGGGCTCGACATCACCATGTCATCCGGGGCTCGACATCACCATGTCATCCGGGGCTCGACATCACCATGTCATCCGGGGCTCGACATCACCATGTCATCCGGGGCTCGACATCACCATGTCATCCGGGGCTCGACATCACCATGTCATCCGGGGCTCGACATCACCATGTCATCCGGGGCTCGACATCACCATGTCATCCGGGGCTCGACATCACCATGTCATCCGGGGCTCGCCATCACCATGTCATCCGGGGCTCGCCATCACCATGTCATCCGGGGCTCGCCATCACCATGTCATCCGGGGCTCGCCATCACCATGTCATCCGGGGCTCGCCATCACCATGTCATCCGGGGCTCGCCATCACCATGTCATCCGGGGCTCGCCATCACCATGTCATCCGGGGCTCGCCATCACCATGTCATCCGGGGCTCGACACCTTAATGCAGCAATAAGTGCAGGGAAAAAACACTTTATGAGCATTTCCCGTTCAAAGTGTATATTGGTGATTTGTAAAACTTTTGGGGGGACAATACAATACTTTTAATAAAAATTTTCACCGGACTTCTCACAGCCGTGCAGATGTGTGGATGTCACTTTTACTGTCTGCTGCAACACACAGATCTACTGTGTAAATTCCGCAGCATACCGCTCCTGTGGGTAAGCTCCCCTGATGACCATGTGCTCTTCTTTCAGGTGGACTTGAAGCCTCTTCCTTGGGATTTCTACATTGTGCAGCAGCTGAAGGAGAGACTTGGTGAAGCATTTGAGAGCCATTTTGTCGACCAATGTGAATGTTATCTATATCAGGATGGATGCATTACCCTGTACAGAGAGATCTGCCCCTTCACCATCCAAGTGAGTGCTTGAAATGGACATTTAAACAGTGGCTCAGACCCTCTGCGATATCATACTTCTCCCCTATACTGTGGATAAAGGGCATTTAGTTTTAAATCCGACAACCCTTTAAGCCCTCACAATGTTGCGGTCCCCCTTGTCATTCACTACTTAGTTATCATGTCCCTTTCTCCCCAATGCAGGATATACTTCAGGACCCCGAAGAACTGGCGAGCCAAGTTATCATCCTGTTTGCCTACAACTTATTGAGTCTTGTGGAGAAGCTGCACACAGCAGAGATGGTCCATGGAGACTTGAGACCGGAGACCCTACTGCTGGATGCTGGGTCAGTGCTGCCATATTACACATCATACTATGGTATCCACACTGCATGTGATACAGGGGTTATATTAGGGACCCAACCACACACATAAGGGTTATATTATGTCTAGGTAAGGTTCTTCTTTGTAAAATTGTTAGAACGGAGAAGCCTATAGGATCTAGGTGCTATGACGTTAGGTGTCATTCCAAACACGTCTTCTTCCATAGACTCGCCATTGACTTTGGTTTTAATCCATCTTCTTCGCTCTCCAGGATCTTCACTCTCGCCTCCTGCACAGAGATGAACAATTGCGTGAAGCTGGTTGACTTCTCTCGCAGTATGGACATGAGACTGTGTCCGACATTGACAGCAAAAGCTTTTCCAATAGCACAGAGCGAACACGGACAGCAGATTCTCGGTGCCCAAACCTCCCCCTACCAGGTAAATGGGAAAGAAAACTTTTTTTTTTTTTTTTTGCTTTATTCGTTTTGTATAGAGATATAGGGGGCGATTTATCAAACATGGTGTCAAGTGAAACAGACTCAGTCGCCCCTAGCAATCAATCAGATTCCACCTTACATTTTCCAAAGAGTCTGTGAGGAAGGAGAGGTGGAATCTGATTGGTTGCTAGGGGCGACTGAGTCTGTTTCACTTGACACCATGTTTGATAAATCTCCCTCATACTTTAGTTTTCCTGTTTATGGTTTGTCGGTATTTGCATCTTGGAAGCTTAGAATGTAGTGAATAGGAATTGAGCTCCTACCCTGAGACAGATGCTTTGTCTCCTTCTTATATTGTCTTTGTTGCTTCCCCCTCAGGCGGATCTTCTTGCTATCGCTGATGTGGTCCATTTGATGATCTTTAAGAAACACCTTCAGATTCAGCAAAAGGATTCTTCATGGGAAATCACTCAGAAGTTTACAGGGTGAATAAGTAGATTTTATCATTAAAGGGGTTATCCCGAGATGATCGGTGGGTGCTGGTCTCTAGGACCCCACTAATAATAGTGGTCACTTGTCAGAAGTTTTGCCAGAGAACTGGGCTCTTCACTCTTTGGCTCAATGCTGGGGATTTTCTAGTAAGTCTATAGAGACCTTCTCCTGCAGAGCGCTATGGCTATGCAGGCATGATTGGTATTACAGAAGAGCAAAGTGAAGACTGGTTTGCTATTATAACCTATGAAGGGGAGAGGGGCTGAGGGGGATGAGTGAGTAGGAAGAGCAGAAAAGCAGCCCAGAAGTTTGGAGACTGTCTGGGCATATAAAACGCTGGATTCTGAGATCATAAAGGTCACTGCTAGTCTGAAGGTTGGTTGGAGAAGATTGCGGGATGTAGTGTTTTGCACCCTTGTTTTTCCTCCTCTCCATGCTCCCTCATCCCCCTCGGCCCCTTCCTTCTCCATAGAGCATAATGGACACAGAAATCCTACTTCTTCTGAAGTGAGGGCGGGAGGTAGGAAAACAGCTTTTTGAATACAGAAGGAAACTTTTACTTAATAAAAGCTATAACAGAATAAATATATATATATATATATATATATATATATATATATATATATATATATAATATAATATAATTTTTTTTTTTTTTTTTGTGGTACAATTGGCAAAGCTCTCAGTGGGGTCTCTTCTGCGTTTATGCTCTGGGGTCCATAATATCTGAGCGCTGTCAGTAAAGATGCCTTCTTCCTATCTAATCGGACTCTGCTTTGTTGCAGGTTGTGTAATGAGAGTCTATGGAACACCTTCTTCTCAAAGATCTTGAACGCAAGCCACGGGTCCACTACAGATGTATTGAAGGAGGCGAAGGACAAGATGGCGGAGTTATTTGACAGCTGCTTCCTAGAAGAAGTTTGCAGCTATTTTATCCAGCTGGAAATGCGGCTTCACTCCTTGTGATTGTCAGGCGAATAATTGTTTTATATTAGGCTGTTCACTAATGTTGCTTTCCTTCCTGTTTATATGTTATATAGAATAGATATTTATGCCTCCTTTATTCATTGTTCTGTACTTTTTATTACAGAGATTTCTAGTAAACTTTTTTTTTTTCCACATCTTGCTGTCTGTATTGTTTTAAATAGTGTTTTCCATTTCTTTGTGGTGTGTTACTATGGTACAGGGGGAAACTTTGGTTAATTTGAGTCCATTCTTTCAGATTGCAGTAAGTTTTTTTTTTTTTTTTTTTTTTTTTTTCTTGGAGCTGCCTTGCGGCAACCATTGGGGAATTGTCTGAATCTGACTTCCATAATGCAATGGTGTCATCAGAACTAGGAGATGGGTCAGACAACTGATCTGAGGCTCCTATGACTTTTATTAATATAAGTGAAGGGTGACCTCTAGTGGACAACTGGGGATAATACTGGACATGTTAGGAGTGTCACGTTTTCAGTATCTAATCCAACCTTTAGGGTCCATTTACACAGAGATTATCTGACAAAGATTTGAAGCCAAAGCCAGGAATGGATTTGAAAAGAGGAAAAGTCTCAGCTACCAACAAGGTAAAATGGTACAAGAGCTGCAGTGATGTCAGGAGTATTATGCCATGGAGAATCACAGATCACTTATTACTCACCTGGGTTGGGAGGTTCACCTGAGGCAAGAGCGTGCACACAGGCTGGAGGTCAGGATGGTGGGAGTCATTAGGCCGCAGCTGCATGTTGGGATAAGCATTGTAGGGCCCCCATGAACCTGCCATCAGTATAAAGTATATGGGGGCGCCATGATGGAATTTCAGTTCCTGAACCCTTTTGTTTTCAGAGATATAATCTGCCACCAGAGCTGTCTGTCTGTGGCTTACTGCCCCCAATAGAGAACGCAGGGACATTTGCCAGGGCTTAGTGTCTATGTATATGGGGAAGATGGTGGAGAGTGGCCTCTAGTTATTGAAGGTATATAGCCATCTTAAATTCTGCAAGATGCATGTCAGATCTAGGGAGATGTTCCTCAAAGATCACACAGTGTCTGAATGTCACCTCCTGATTTTTCAGGAATTTAAGGGGGGGGGGGGGATTTTGACACTGCACGTCATTTCTTCAAAAATTTAGGTTTTTTTAAGGGGTTATCCACGATTAGAAAAAAGCACAGCTACTTTCTTGCAAAAACAGCACCACACCTGCACTCAGGTTGTGTGTGGTATTACAATTCACTTCAATAGAACTGAGCAGCAAAACCCACACCCGCAACTGAGGACTGGAGAGGTGCTGTTTCTGGAAGGTAACGGTCATGGTTTTCTGAGCCTGGACAACCCCTCTAATGATTGGGCAGTGAGCTCAGAAAGCACAGTGACTGATCAATGAACCTCTGGTGCAGTGCTTTAGCCATGTAATATTCCTCTGCTACAATTGGTCTGGGTATACAGAATATGGTCAGGAACGGTATGGTGGTGATAATGATCCTCCTTGTATTATTGGTTGGTCTCAGTATACAGGATTTGGTCAGTAACAGTATGGCGGTAATATATATAGTGCTAATATAATATATAGGAAACCTATTACAGCTGTATACATACACTCCAGAGCTATAATACAGCCATATCTATGAGGCCGGAGTAAACATCTGATTTTTGGTATTGCAGGGCGTTTGCACCATGCTAAATACCTTTGTATTTCTGTGTACAAGTTAGTCAGAGTTTCCTAATACTCTAATACTAGCAGCAATGCCAATTCAGATATTTAGTAGCTAATATGAAATCTTATAGTGTGTTCAGGGTAAATGGTGTCTATTATTAAAGGGGTTATCCAGGATTTGAAAACCTTTATTTCAAAACCAGCGCCACATCGGTTCTCAGGCTGTGTGGTATTACAGCTTGGCTCGATTTGCTTCGAAGTAACTGAGCTGCAATACCACACCCAAACTGAGGACAAGAGTGGCGCTGTTTCAGGAAGAAAGTAGCTGTTTTTTTTTCCCAACCTGTGTCTATCCAGGGGGGGGGGGGGGTTGATTACAGGTCCTTTTTTTAAAGGGGTTATCCATGCTTAAAAAATGGCCACCTTCTTCCTGAAAGTGCCAAATTGTAATACCACAGACAACCTGAGGACAGAGGTGGTGCTGTTTTGGGGGGGGGGGGGGGGGGGGAAGCAGCTATGTTTTACTAATCCTGGATAATCCCTTTAATTTTGCTAACCCTGGACCTCAATCCTTAAAGGAAGGGTGCAATCTCTTCTCTGGTTCCTCGGAATGTTCTGACAATCGCCGTTTTTATGATTGTTTTCCGAACCTCCTGAACTTTGGGTTCCTTCTGTCAGAACGAATGTGATGTTACCAAGTGAGACTAAATATTTGTGCTGGGAAGCAGATGAGGGAAAAGGTTACGGCTCCATGTATTACGCCAAACAGCTAGAAGCACCCAGACAGTCAGCAGACACCTATCTGATGGAGCCAGAGCTGTGATCCCGCTTGGTGTTCTTCTGGAGTTCTGCATTTTGGGGACGTTCATCGTGTTCCAGGATCCTGGTTGGCAGAATGGTAAGCCGGCGTTACCCGAGGGATGGGAGCTCCATAGACAGGACTGGTTAGAGCTGCTGCGTTCAGGGATTATGTGGGATTAGATTATGCCGTCACTCCAGTATGACAACAATTTATTCCGATGATAATCTGCTACCATGTGATTTGTTTGCTTTATATCTCATTGTAAATGTTACTGGGATCTATAATGAGCTCTGCGTTTTCTTTGTTTGGCTTTATCTTAAATCTCATAATGTGCACTTACCTCTGGTTACATAGAAGACTGGATCTGGTGATTCAGAATCTGTGCGTCCCCATTCCACATCTTCACCAGAATATAAGCGTTCCTGTAATATTGTATAGCTTATAACTTCTTAAAGGGGTGGTGCCCATGGTGAGACTAACAATTCCTTCCATACCTGTTATTAGCTATTCAGTCTCATTCCCCCAGTTCTGAGCTGCTGCTTTCTGCGGTGGGCCGGGGCTGCAGGTGGCAGGGGTTAAAAGGGCCGGTTACATATACGCAGCAGAATGAAAATTTCGCTGCAAACCCACAGCTGCGGATCCGGTACGTGTGAAGGTACCCTTAGGGTGGGTTTATACGTAACGGATCGGCAGCGGATTTAAGGCTGCAGATTTCATCCCGCTGTGAGTATGTCCCCAGCCGCCCCGTTAACCCCCCTGCCGCCAGAGCATATACTTCACCTGCTCCCAGCTCTGGCTTGCTTCGAGGCTCCTGGCGCCTTCACGTCCCGCTCAGCCAAGCAGTGCGGATTGGCCGAGTGGTATGTGTCGGGAACCCTGAAGCAAGCCGGAGCGGGGAGCAGGTGAAGTATACGCTCTGGCGGCAGGTGGGTTAACGGGGCGGCTGCGGATATACAGTGGGATGTGCATCCCGCTGCGAGCTTTCTTCCTTATGTGTACAATGCAGGGATGTGCTGTGGCAGCGGATCTCGCTGTGAATTTGCATTGAGAAATCCACTGCGGATCCATTATGTGTGAACGCACCCTAAAGTTGCTTATGAAATCACTTTGATGAATCCTCCCAGCATTACAAAGAAGCTACAAAGTTGCATATAAAACCTGGCAGGCACTTGTTTACATCAGCCGTCTCAGAAGGGAGGGGGAAGAGACAGAGATAAAAGTTCACATATAGATTTTTGTGTCTTCAGCAGAAAGCAGGAGCTCAGAACTAGGGGAAGGAGACTGAATAGATAATAACAAGTATGGAAGGAATTGTTAGTCTCACCATGGACAGCAACATATCAAAGGATAAATATGAATAGAACACCCTTTTAAGGGCTGATTTATTGTCTTTTATTTAATTTACAAAAAATTGTATCCTGGTCTTTCAAAAGTTGTGACTTATTATTTTTCCATCCAACACCCCTCTGAGAGCTTGTTTTTTGCGGGACAAGTTTTTTTTAATGTCACTGTTTATTTTTATTTTTTTACCATAAAATGCATGATTGACGCAAATGAGCGTCGATCACTAAGATCAGAGATCGGTATCTGGGCAGTGTTGGCCTGTGTACAAGAGCCTTTAAAGTGAACAGTTTTTTCTTTTTTTTTTTTTTTGCATGTGCTATGAAATGTGATGGTGAAACAAACCGCTGACAGAGGGGTGTCTATATCCCAGCAGACATTCAATTATCAACGCTGTCTAAAGAGGATCATGTCTGCCCTATAGCCAGGAAGCCTTAGCATCCAGACTATGTCATTACCTGGACACAGACTGATGTGTCAGCTCAAGATGCTAAGTGGGAGGAAAACTAAAGTGCTGGTTTCCCCTCTGAAGTACGGAGTAATGATAATACTGAGGTGTATAGGATGATCACAATATACACAGAGCAGGTAAGCGTTAGTATGCTGCAAAAAAAATGAGGAATGGAATACACTGTCGTTTCCAGTCTGTCACAGTGCTCTCTGCTGCCATCTCTGTCTATATTAGGAATTTCCACAGCAAATCCCCATAGACCTCTCCTATTCTGAACAGTTCCTGACATTGACAAAGGTGGCAGCAGAGAGCACTGTGTCAGACTGGAAAGAATGCATCACTTCCTGCAGGATGTACAGCAGCTGATAAGTACTGGAAGACATGAGAATTTCTATAACTTTATGACACCAGTTGATTTACATTTTTTTCTCCGCTTGGGTATCCCTTTAAGGGGGTATTTATTACAAATTCACTTTACTTACTACATGGCTGCTTTCTTCCAGAAACAGCACCTCCCCTGTCCTCAGTTTGCAGCACAGTTCTATTGAACGGGGCTGAACTGTCATACCACACACAACCTGAGGACAGGGGTGGTGCTCTTTTGCAAGATAGTAGTTATGATATTTTTTCTAATCCTGGAAATCCCCTTTAAATATTGTGATATGTGAGATCCAATGAAGCATGGGACTCCATGTAAGAATGAATACACAGTACACATACCTCCGTGGTGTGAGCTATGAGAAGCAATAGAAAAGAGGAAGAGGAAGTGAGAACTCTAGACGGAGTCTTATTCCCACCTTTTACCTTGATTTTTAATATGGCTAAAGAAGTTACCATGGAAACAGCTGCTCAGGAACCTCGCTCTGTGGCGATATTATACGCTGCACAAATGTTCATATACAGTATATCCATATATGTTCACATCTGCATTATGTAAGGCCAGATACGGTACACGACTCGTCACCGTCTGATGGATCCCATTAGTGTATGATGTCCCATTAGCTCTAATTGTCATGTAATACATTTATAATAAATAGATGTGAGTGGAGCCTTACCAGATCTGAGCTTTATTTACCAACCACAAAGGTCAATGGTCATTGGGGTGGGGTTTTTGTTCTTACAGTTTTATCCAATCGGCAAAAAAATATGGTAGAACAAAACCCCATCTATGTGGATTTGCCCCATGGGATGGCCAAATATTATGGATACGCAATGAATATTTCTCATAGCAAAATTCTTGCCTTCACAGGGCTTAAAGGGAACCTGTCGCCAAGACAGGGCTTTCTAATTTATCACCACCATGTTATAGAGCAGGAAGAGCTGAGCAGATTGATATATATCATTGCGGGAAAAGATTTAGTATAATGTGTAACTTATTGATAGAAATCCCTGCTCATTTTGTGATAAGGAGTCCAGTGGGCGGTGTCAATCAAGGGACTGGACTCTTTAGCACAGAAACATCAGAGATATCAATCCATAAATTACAAGTTATACTGAATCTTTTCCCATAAAGATACATATCAATCCGCTCAGCTTCTCATGCTCTATAACATGATGCCAATAGCTTAGGTAGTATTTTCATGGTGACAGGTTCCCTTTAAAGGGTTCTCTAGACTTTTTTTGTCCATTTACCTCAACAGGATGGCTGCATTAGCAGGTAAAGTCACTAAGCGGTGTGCAGAACTGTGTCTGGAAGGAGCTGAAGCCCTTTTTTAAAGAAAAAAAGAAAAAAAAAGACCTGCTCCACGCTCCGGTTTGCTTCAGGGGTTTCCGGCATCTGGACGCCCCACTATTGGCTGAGCATGACTTCATGCATGTATCGTCCGGCGGGGGGTTAAGGGGGCTGTCACTTACATACTCGCAGCGGATGTCAATCCGATGCGAGTATGTATTCTCATTTAAAGTAACAGGCAAGAGATCTGCAACGTATTTCACTGCGAATTCGCATCGTGAAATCCGCTGCAAATGCAGAGATATAGGGGGTGGGGCAGTGCTCTTAATGGTGCCCTGGGACGTGGATTCAACTACTAACAGCACGGGTACGGCGCTGAGGAGGAAGGTAAGAGACATACCAACCTTCTCGGCGCCCTGTGCGCAATAGGGGGCTATCAGCAGGTTAGACAGCCACTGTTATATATATATATATAATTTCCCATTGACTTCAATGGAGCTCATTATTATATTGGAAATAAGGTTGGAATTTTTTTATTTTTTTACTGTGTGTGTGATCCTGGCCTTAGGCTATGTTCACACATTACATAATGTGTTCGTCTGGACAATAATGCCATTTTCCACCCATACAAGTCTACTGGCCATATGGGTATGAATGAAAATCATTTAACCATTGACTTTACACTATGACCGGCAGAACAGTCACACAGAGTGTGAACAGTCTATTTTCTACGGACGTTGTTCACAAACAATGGTCTTAGAAAATAGACATGATCATTGTTTTGTACGGCCGTTGTTCAGTTGAAATTGGTAGAAATCAATGAATTCTGAAACCTTTGTGTTCAATGACCACTATGATTGTAGTTTCCAAAATTCATTAAAGTGTGTGAACACAGCCTAAGACTGTATCATGTGCACAAAAAAAACTACAGAATATAGGGGGAGATCTATCAAACATGGTGTAAAGTGAAACTGGCTCAGTTGCCCCTAGCAACCAATCAGATTCCTCTTCTCATTCCTCACAGACTCTTTGGAAAATGAAAGGTGGAATCTGATTGGTTGCTAGGGGCAACTGAGCCAGTTTCACTTTACACCATGTTTGATAAATCTCCCCCATAATGTGTATATAGGCTACAACTACGCAATGTCTTTTTTTTGGCCTTTAATGGAATGGCCGCCATCTCGTGGTCAAATAACGGATGTTATTGGTCACAAAATGACAGCCATCCCAAAAAACAGCTGCCAAACGGCCATAAAAACATGGTAACATTGTGTGGTCGTGCACAAATACTACTATGTATGTCTAAGGATATCAAAGGCATGATTATTCGTGTTTCTATGATATATAGATCATTAAAAATGCACATGCCTAGTGTATCATGTGCACATAAACGTATAAAATATAATAATGCATACATATAATAATGTAATAAAACATAAGGCATATATAATAATATAATAAAATATAATACTGCATATGTAATAATAATTTAATAAAATATAATAATGCATATATATAATAATGTAGTAAGTTATAATCATGCACACATAATAATATAATAAAATATAATAATGCATATATATAATAATGTAATAAAATATAATCATGCACACATAATAATATAATAAAATAAAATATAACACTACATATATATATATATATATATATATATATATATATATACACATACATACATACATACACTACATGTATATCTAAGGCCTGATACTCATGTTCTTCGTGGTTTCTATTATGTATAGAGCAGTAAAAATGCACAGAATCTGTAATACGATGAATAATTTATAGCTGCATCAGGCCATATTACCCTTGAAGCACGTGACCCACTGTAGGTACCCAGCGCAGGATATACACCCCGATACATCTGTGTATTATATAGTCTGCCTCTGATTTTATGTATCCGCCAGTGGTTACTATAGAAACAGACGAGAAACTGTGTCAAGTGGATTTTTTTTTTTGTAATGTAATTATAGGCTTAAAGTGGAGATAGTGACTCCTCTCCTCCAATATGATTCCTATACAGTCACCGTCGACCACCATAGCCAATATTCAAGGATGCAATATACGACTCCTACAAAGCATTCCAGCCCCCCAGCGTAATAATAATAATAGGGCTGACACGCCGGTCAAGCGGAGATTAACCCTTTCATGGTGCGAGCGTTTAGTGCCTGCCTTAGAATAATGGCTGTGATCTCCCCCCACCATAGGGGATGAGCGGGTTAAGCGAAGGCTGAATGCTTCTATTCCTGTCTGAGTTGTGAATTTGCAGGGTCTCATTCATGCCAATGACATCAGCTGCCTTCCCATGGCAACTAGAGGCTGTAGTAAAATTCCCAGGCAACATTTGAGTCAGAAGGTGCCAAAAAAGAACAGGTCGGATAAGAGTCCTTAAAGGAGGGATTAGGTTTCCAGAGCGAGGGACGCACCTTTGCACGGACGGACGCCTTACACGGTCCCGTGTTCTTATAGGACATCGGCGAGGAATTGTCCCTTATCTGCTTTGTTCCTTACTGGAGGGAAGGTGTTGACCTTCTCTTCTCGTCGACCGTCTTCGGAGAAGTAGCTCAGCAGGTGTTCTGGCTCAGAATGAGGAACCATCTCCGTTTTTTACTCCTGCGCTCTGTTTGGAGAACATTTCCTTGTGTTATTGTGGGGATGGCGATTCTACACCCGCTATAGTGGATCCAGCACTTCGCAGGTTGCAGCCTCCGGGGACACAGGTACCATGCACCCTATATCGCCACATTGACAATTTTTTTTAATCATTTAATTATCATGACAGGAAATATCTCTATAATAAGAGATAGATGGTATTATCAATGTAATCTATGCTCATTTCATGCAGCGTTCCTTCTGAGGTACCCTATCACTATATACATTGGAGCGGCTTTATTGTTATGGTGTATGGTGTTAAGGACCTTAGTATAGGAACATAGACGCGTCACTCTCAACAAGAGTTTCTTAGTATGCATGTCATGTGACAATCGGAGGAGTATACATACAGTATGGCTGCATGACCGTCCATACATACAGTACGTAGCTGTCATTTAAAGGAACAGTCAAGCAAAACTTGTGAGAAAGTGGTGTATGACACATGGAATATGTCATGCTCCGGCCCAACCAGGCCCTCCGTACTATGCCCAAGGGGGCAAGTAGATTTGTCGACTAGTCTTTGGACACACAAGGCTTTTCTTAAATGACTAAAATGAGAACATTGAAGAGACATCTGGAGATGATGACCTATGAAGGCCGTTCCCTCTAACAAATAGCCTTACGTGACCTGTCACCTGTATAGATATTACTTTTACAGGTACTTTGAAGTAGTAAAAAAAATAATAATACTCTGTAAACCAGTTTAGTAGCTCACAAACCAGAAAAGTGTGGTCAAACTATTATACTGTCATTCATTACTAATAAAGTGACCATTTACAGACTAGCAAAGTCAAAGAGGACAACCAAGATGTCTGTGCTCTTATGTTGTCACTTCTGTCCAAGTTTTCGATAGAGATACTCTTGAACCTCTTCATTGACTTATAAAGCAGTATGGATGAGCGAAGTTCAAGTTTAAGTCTGGGTTCAAAAACGTCTCTGAACCCGAACATTCTGCATCTGGAAAGGTTAGTTGCCATCTTAGAGCTGCCAGTAAAACACGGATATAGCCTATGGCCTATGGCAGTATTGTGGTGCCACCTTACGGTGGTCGATTGGTCACTGGTTAGGTGGTAACGCGTGACACCACTGCTGTGGTGGTTGGTCGAGATATAGCTCATCCAGATGGTATACTGTCATGACGCCAGTGCCTGTTGCTGCTTTTAGTTTAGAGTGGCGAGCTATACCCTTTCCCCTGTGGTCGGTGACTTGCCGGGCTGTGAGCGCGGATGTGTGCCGTGCTGTGTCCCTTGGGTGTGTCACGGTTGTCCGGAGTGCAGTTGTGACCCACCCAGACTATCGGTACCACCACCCACAGAAAGGGGAGATGACCCAAGAATGTGGTCTCTACTGTGTAGGTGCTTGAGCAATAACCACTGAGTCCCATTAGCATAAATAAATCTTCTTGACTATAGAAATACTTTGTACAATAGCTGATGGCGGACTGTAGACTTGACAAGACAGGGGCTGTACTGAGGATCTTTAGAGTAGCAGAGCTGAGAGTAGTTGAGAGGAGTTTGTGCTGAGAGTCCAGAACAGTGGAGAGGAGTTTTTACTGCAAGTTCAGAATAGTAGAGAGGAGTGTGTCGTGAGAGTTCCAACCCAGGGTAGAAGTGTGCCAGACCTTTAGAAGAAGAAGAATAAGTAGAATACTGAAGACTTGAAAGTAGACGTTTACTTGTGCCCATGTTTCGACCTTTGTCGCTATACCACCTTTTGCCCACCAGTGTCGGGTGACCAGTCCTGTGAGGGTGACACAAGCCCCAGACCTCGTTACCTGGTTGAGCAGAGTGGCCAAGATTTCCTGGTTACACCCGCTCTGTGAGATAGAGTACGTAGGCTTCTAGCAACTTTGCTCTATCCGGATAAGTTCTTCTGTTATAGGATGCACCTTTAGACTTGTTCTCGGCGTAGGTTGGGGTTTATCTGACTTATCCTCTCCCTTGAGTAATTTAACACTGCATAGTGTGTAAAAGTGCTGCTTTCAAGAAACTGGTAACTGGGTCTCCCATGTGCGTCTGCTCTACACAGGAACCTAAGACTGACTAGTGCGGGTGTATACTTCCTCTCCCCATGTGACAACTTCTTACAAGTGGTGTAATATCCCCTTTGACTTGTGAAGAAGAAAGCATAGGAAAGAAAGGAGCTCAGGGATAGGTAGAGAAGAAGAGAAGGTCACAGATCACAATAAACAATAACACTTTGGTTACCTGCAGCTGAGCAAAACATATGTACAGTTACATACAATAGGGACATCTTGTGGCAAAACTTAGGTACTACTTCATCACCACAGTTAATTGAAGTACAGACTTTTGTGAAGGGTGTAAAAATACTGGTAACACCAGTGGTGGGACACCGCAGTATCCATGTTTTCCAGGACACCGGAGGGCAGCAACCAATTTTTCCAGACGTGGGGAGTTAAATGCAGAGTATTCAGGTTCAGAATTAAGACACCTTTTGGTGAAGGCCACACAACTTTGGCCGGAAACAGGGTGGACTCCCTAAGATCATGTTACACTGAATGCAACTAATGAAACAAGGTGCCATGACCACAACTCAATACTTGCCAAAAATCCATCAAGAAAAGATTTTTGGTCACAATCGCCTAGTTTGCATGTGTTTTGAATAGAGAGGGAGGAGAAAGATGCCAACTTAAGTAAACTTAAGTTCCTCCTCCTGGTAGCTGACTACGGTGCCTCAGAGCCAGTATTTGTTGCACTCAATCTCCCTAAAGTAGAGAGTCAGGAGGCCATCATACACTTTGGATGGGGGGTAAATACTATTGAAATCCGTGGGTTTGGCCAACATATGTAATGTGTACGGCCAGGTTTGGTAGGAATGTATTGTGGGATTTAATGCACCCACAGTCACCATCTCTATGTGGAGAACCACTATACTAGCATCCACTCCTTAACAGGAACCTGTCGAAGCAGCTTATCAGAAGTTTCTAGTGTTTCCAGAGCCCCCCACAATTGCTAAAATGAATCTATTTTGAAAAGACTTTTTGTGAATTTGTACAAGATCCCAATAGGGGGTAGCTAAACACATATATTGGTCAATGCATGCTTCACCAGACTGGACCCAGAGCCATGTATATTTACAAGGCCCAAATGCATTTGCTTCACTTGGGGTACTCTAAAGTCTGACACAGTGCTCTCTGCTGCCACCTCTGTCCATGTCAGGAACTCAGCTCTGGACAGTTCCTGACATGGACAGAGGTGGCAGCAGAGAGCTCTGTGTCAGACTAGAGAGAATATACCACTTCCTGCAGGACATACAGCAGCTGATAAGTACTAGAAGACTTGAGATTTTTAAATAAAGTAATTTATAGACCTGTGTACTATTTTTGAAAAGAACGACTGCTGTTTTCAATAAAAACGGACGTTCTTTTCTGCCTGGGTGGCAATGCTTAGAAATCAATGCTATGCCGCACATTCCATGCACACACCACACCAACATGAGCTGTTGTTCAGTGCGGCTGTGCATGCCAAGTAATAACGGCCGTTATTCCACAAATAGCGGCCGCTATTAATCTTCCATGCACACATGGACGTAGTTTGTTCATCCGTGGTGTGTAGGGAAATCAATGCTTAATTGATTTCCATACAGACCCCAAATGGGCCATATGGAAATAAATGTTCCTGCAGCTGTCAGAGCTTTGACGGCCATAGAAACTTTTAACCACCCTCCGGCCAGTGTAACAAAGGCCGTTGTTATACAGTGTGTGAACATAGCCTAAATCTGTACAACTTTCTGGCACCAGTTGATTATGAAGATTTTATTTCTCCATAGTACCCCTTTAAGGACTTCTACAGAGACTCCTAACACTCTGTCGACTGGCACAGTGAGGAGCTGCACTAATGGTGGTTGTAATGATGTTCCCAGGGGGCACACCCTGAGTAGTGTCTGGGTCAATGGCATTTTTTTAAAAGTATTTGATAGACAGGTGCAATGGATGAGGCCAGACGTAATGGCAATCTGAACAAACTTGCAGTTACAATTCTTTACTGGAAATAACACATATTTCCAAAAACATAGATATACGCTGCTCAAAAAAATAAAGAGAGCGCTCAAATAATGTTGCAGGCAGCAGATCGCTCTCCACGGCGTCTCCAGACTCTGTCACGTCTGTCACATGTGCTCAGTGTGAACCTGCTCTCATCTGTGAAGAGCACAGGACCCCAGTGGTGAGCACAACCCCCATCTGTGGACGTCGGGCCCTCATACCATCCTCATAGAGTCGGTTTCTAACCGTTCGTGCAGACACATGCACATTTGTGGCCTGCTGGAGGTCATTTTGCAGGGCTCTGGCAGTGCTCCTCCTGTTCCTCCACAAAGGCGGAGGTAGCGGTCCTGCTGCTGGGTTGTTGCCTTCCTACGGCCTCCTCCACATCTCTTGGTGTACTGGCCTGTCTCCTGGTAGCGCTTCCCAGCCTCTGGACACAATGCTGACAGACACAGCAAACCTTCTTGCCACGGCTCGCATTAATTTGCCATCCTGGATGAGCTGCACTACCTGAGCCACTTGAGTGGGTTGTAGGGTCCGTCTCATGCTACCACGAGTGGGAAAGCACCACCAACATTCAAAAGTGACCAAAACATCAGCCAGAAAGAAATTTTTGGAGCAGTGTAGTTCTTGAACACATCAATAGGCTTGTGGCTGTATAAAGGTAACCCCCAATGTTGGTTATATTGGGTATCTGAAGTTCGTCCACTTTTCTCTAGCCCTAGTCATTACATATCCATCTTTCACCCTGATAATGTTTCTTACATTAATGGGGTGCCCTCTGTAAACCCCTTCACTATTTTCCGGATATACCAGATGGAATCATTGACAGCAGAGGACCAGTAAGAAAGTAGAGCGCACCTGGCTTCCATGGCTTACCTTCAAGGCAGGCCCCTCTCTGGTTCAGTAGCCTTCTTCTGGCGACCGTTGCACACACATTATTCCTGATTGGGATCTGATTTTGTCTCCTTGAAAGAGTACTCCAGTAAAAAGTTTTTTCTTTTAAATTAACTCATGCCAGAGATTTGAAAAATAATTCTATTTAGAAATCTCCAGTCTTCCAGTACTTATCAGCTGCTGTATGCCTTACAGGAAGTGGTGTATTCTTTCCAGTCTGGAGAGCAGGAAAGGTTTTCTATGGGGATTTAGCTACTGCTTTGGACAGAACCTGTCATGGACAGAGGGGGCAGCAGAGAGCACTGGGTCGTTAGACTGGAAAGAATACACTACACTTGATTTGAAAGAATTTTTTTTCCCCGCTGGAGTACCCCTTTAAGAAGATGATTTATGGAGTCTACAGGTGGTAGAGATCTGGTTTGGCATATAATCCCTGTCTGCTGTGTGATGTGTGTCAAGGCCCAACACAGCTAGTGAAAGTGAATGTGGTTGCGGAGCCATTATTCAGCTTGAACGTAACACATAAAACGAGTGATTCATTTATATCAAGGCCTATTGTTTCCTTCATTGCGGTAAATGACATACTTAGCAGTGATTTTCTATTTTCTTTCCCTTTAAGAAAGTGTAGCAGTTTGTCCCCTGCAGGTATAAAGTTACGCCATGTCACTCCCTCTCACAGACAGGCTACAGCACGCAGTCAAGTTCAACAATGTACAGATGAGACCCAGCCCGCCAATCTGCACAGACCTTATCTTTCAGGCAACAGAACAAGAAGGGTTAATCGGACCAAATTAGAGGGCAGGGCCGCGTTTTTTTCCCGTCTGGGAATTTGTATCACACCTGCCTCTCACTGTATACTGCCTCCCAGGCTTGTAGTCAAAGCCTCGTACTGTTGTCTATGGGAGCTCTGACTTCTGAGAAGAGCTCACTACATACATATGAGGGGATGGTTCTGTACGAACATGTGTCGGGGAGAAAGTGGAGTAGTAAATAGAGATGAGCCAACCTCGAGCACCCTTGGATTTGTTCGAATCCGAATTCTGCATTTGATTACGGGTGGCTGAAGAAGTTGGATGCAGCCCTAGGGAGTCCTGGAAAACATGGATACAACCTGTGGCCTATGGCTGTGTCCATTTTTTCCAGGCAGTCTTAGCGCTGCATCCAACTTCTTCAGCCACTGATAATCAAATGCAGAGTCCGAATTCGAACAAACCCAAGGGTGCTCGAGATTGGCTCATGTAGTAAACTATACCCGAGTATACAGTGGTGTGTAGGTGCAGATATTGACAGAGGAGACCAGAGTCCCGTGCGTTTAGTAAAAAAAATATAATACTTTACTGTAAGTTGAACAGTCCATGTAATAACAATAGTGCAAATCTTGATACAGAACATTGGTGCTGACAGTGAGGTCGAACCAGTGCTTGTAGAAGTAGAAGGTGCTTTGTAGAGAGAGAGAGAGAAGAGGAGTTGCCAGAGGAGCCCTGCCAAAAGTAGTGAATGTGATCTGCCAGAACAGGTGTATAAGTAGAAGAGATAAGAAGATACTCACAGAACCGCCTTATGCGAGGTATCAGTCCTAGGTGGGTAATATGAGCCCTAGTCATTGGTTATCTGGGTGTAGCAGATTTCCGAGGTTTCCCATTTGTCGTGTGTTGCACAGTAAGATACGTAAACCTTGCATAGTAGCTTTGTCCTACAGGGGTCAGTTCCTCTTGCTTCAGTAGACTATACTGCTCTTTTTAGAGAGGATCCTGCCATGGGCAAGGGTTTTCCTAGGTGGCTTCTCTCCTTTAGGTAGAGCTTAGCACTGCATACTTGCTTCAGTTACTTTCATAGAGACATCTGTAGTTGCTATCTTTGGTCTCTGTCAGGGGTTCTGGCCAAAACCAGGCCCTGGCTTAACTTCTGCAGAGACTGCTTTGCATTTGCTTCCTCTCACATTGAATACTAAGTCTGAACAGAACTCACTTCCTTCCACCAAAGCTTACTCCTCCTACAGGGGCTAAAACTAAACCCTCTTGTGCATGGTGGGGCTGAGTGCGTGTGTGTGAGAGAGAAGAAAAGTGATAGGATAAGAGAGAACAAGCACCTGAGATTGGTCAAAACATGTGATACAAACAGTTCAACCCTTCTGCTCCTTCAACTGTGCAACAAGTCAAGTAGAACAGTAGTGACACCTAGTGGGGAAAACACAATACTACATCTCCCACTTTTGTAAACCTGAGGGAGTGACTTACTTAGGTGCCATAGACAGCACCAGTGGTGGGACACCACACTTGCAGATTTCCTTTCTGCATTAACACTACATGAGAACATATACTCAAGGTGCTGAAAAACTTCAGAATACCCTGAAAAAACGCCAATAAAAAAGCCAATTGGTGCATGTTTGTCTTTGTTTACTCAAAAACGTTACGGGCAGATGTAAGCTGAAAGTCAATAGGGAAATAAGAAACGACATACCGACCTGGGTGTTTTTGTGTTTGACAATTTTCTGCTCCTTGGTAATTTTTCATATTTTTATAAACACTCAGCGATGAAAAAAGGTCAAGATTCTATCAAACAATCAACGATTTCTCGTTGGTCATTTAATGGTTGTCTGCTTTTACACTAAACGATTATCGTCCAAATCCGAACAATCTAACGATTTTTCAAACGATAATTGTCCCGTGTAACACCACCTTGAAGGTTTTTTCAGACAAGGCATATTCTTACATTTGCTTTAAAACACAGCATGCTGCAGCTATTGTGTACATCTACCCAGTTTGTGGCATCATGTGATGGTTCTCAGCTATATATATATTGACCAAACCCAAAAGCTCTGCCTTTGATTACCAGTGTCTGAAGAAGTTGGATGGAGCCCTAAGCTTTATCCATGTTTTCCAGGACTCCCTAAGGCGGCATCCAACTTCTTCAGCCACCGGTAATCAAGTGCTAAGCGGTCGGGTCTGGATGAACTCGAGGGTGTTCGAGATTTGCTCATCTCTACGCTGGAGAGGATGATGGCAGGGGGACACTGAGGGACACAGGGCACTGGAGGGACACTGAGCATCCCTCCGCCATCATCCTCTCCAGCAGTCACAGCCCGCACCGCTCTGGAAGTTGGGTCGTGACATCACCATGTTATCCAGGAAGTGACATCACCATGTTATCCAGGAAGTGACATCACCATGTTATCCAGGAAGTGACATCACCATGTTATCCAGGAAGTGACATCACCATGTTATCCAGGAAGTGTCATCACCATGTTATCCAGGAAGTGAAGCCTTGATGCAGTAGTAAGTGCAGGGTGAAAAAAGGACTTTATAAGCATTTCCAGTAATAAGTGTATATTGGTGATTTGTATAACTTTTGGGGGGGCAATACAATACTTTAATAAAATTTTTTTGCTGGACTTCTCCTTAAAAGGGGTTTTATCTAGGATTAGAAATAACAGAGCTACTTTCCTACAAAAACAGCACCACCCCTGACCTCAGGTTGTGTGTGGTATTACAATTCATCTCCTCACAACTTCAATGGAACTGAGCAGCAATATCCCACCCAACCTGAGGACAAGAGCGGTGCTGGAAAAAAGCGGCCATGTTGTTCTAAGCCTGGACAACTCCTTTAAGTACCTATAATGCTCTTTAGGTAAGATTGCAGACAGATGGTGGATCCCGCTCAGGGGGACAAATAAAAATATTCAGCAGTAAACGATAAACGATAAAAAAAATCAAATTATTCCTGATTAAAAGAAGGCAGTAAATCTCGGGCTGCCATAACCTGCTGAAAATCACTTTAACAACCCTGTCAAGCCCTTAGTTTTGCTGAGACGCTGAAATATGATTAGTATTTGACGTCTGTTCAATATTTCATTTACCCTCAGGCAGGTGTAAGCGCTGGGAGGAACGCTCGGTGGACTAAGCAAGCACCTTCTCTGTGTGAGAGTACATCCATGTGATCACACCACAGAGCTCTCTATAATATAATATATATTGTACTGCCAGAGACCCAGCTGCTGACTACATTGTCTGTGAGTCCAATAGATATCTGATTACTTTATTCAGTTTAGTTGTACTATGCGTGGGGCTGGTTTTATATGAGTATACAGCAGACGCGTTTGAGGCTCATAATATGCTCGTCTGAAACCAAATGACCTCAGGGTGATGAGAGGAATATGGCCGCTAATCTTCGTCATTGTTACGGGGTCTCAACCTTATTGCGGGTTTAAAGAGGTAGTGCAAGAAAAGTTGGAGATTGCGGGGGAGTCCGACCTCTGAACCCCCCGCTAATCTGAGTATCGGGCCCAGCTTCTTTATTATGAATAGAGCCAGGGGTACCTCTTTAAAGGGGTTGGCCACTTTATAGTAAAATAGTTCAGTATATGTGGTGTGTGCCCGACCGGTCACTTGCCAGATGGTGCTGTGTGACGCCACTAATGTGGTGGTTGGTTGGAGTATAGCTTAGTCGGATAGTAGGTTGTCGTGACGCCAGTGCCGGTTGGGCACACAGGTGTGGGGGCACACCTGCTGTAAATTGCAGCAGGCAGCTAGGAAAAAGAATCCTATCATCCAACCTTGACCATGTAAATATAGTGTACATACAGTATACACAATAGGGGACAATTATCAGTAGACGCTTAAAGGGGCATTCCTAAAACTAAAACTTTATAATATATCTTATCAGAAAAAAAAGTCTGCTTCTCTACACATTGGGGGACATTTATTAAGTCCGACGTTTTTTACGCCGGACTTAAAAATGTCCCCGCATCTCCGGCGCTACGGAGATTTATGTAGAGGCGTATTGCCTCTACATAAATCCCGTGCGCGTCGGTGCGCACGGCAGAAAACCTACGCCACCTGAAAGGTGGAGTAGGTTTTGGGCGTATCTTTTGCCGGACCAAAAGATAAATCGCACGGACTCTGAGTCCGGCATACCCGGCGGAAAGTGCCGATATGCGAATATTTTATTTGCAAATCGGCCATTTGCGAATAAAATAATACGCAAATCGGCACTTTCCACTGATACGCACCTTAATACATGTCCCCTATTAACTTTACAGCTGTGATTTTTATGGGTGTTAAACTGATTGAGGTTTTTTGTGACCAGTATTTTCAACCATATAAAAAGTAGCACTGCTTATGCAGAAAATGGCTAAAAAACTCTGAACATAGCCTTAGGTTGGCCATACACCTTCAATATCTGATGGACAAACAAACATTTGGCCGTCAGTAACCTCTCCCGCCCACCATCCGCCCTACCCATACACAGGAACCTTTGGCACAGACAAGCGTTCCCTTGTTCTCTAATGGGATCGGTATTCCGCAGCCAGAACACTATCACTGCGGCTTATTTCTCTCTGAACAAAGGGGTCGGCCATGATCTTCCATCATCCCCAACGCCTATCACCACCACAAGCGGCTATGCTCAGTCGACTATAGTCTAGATCAGGGCTTCTCAAACTTGTATAGAGACCTTTACAGGGGCTGATGATTGGTAGAATGAGTGTTCATAGAAATAATTGGCCGATGTAAGGGAGTGTTCATACAATCAGGTTTTTCATTATAATTATTCAATACAAGGACAGAAAGGGTTTTGAAAGGAGTAAAAGTCTCAGTCTTTCCTGTATATATGCCCTCCATTTATCACCCAACCCTGGCTTTGTAATCAAAAACTGCAATTAAAAACCTGACTGTGTGAACACAGCCTAAAATCAGCGGATGAACGAGAAAAGCTTGTTCATCAGCTGATCGGATCACCTGTGCGGCATCGTTCTCAGCCACGTCACCCTGTGTAAATGGGACACGTGTGACTGACAACAATAATAATCACTTTATAATATTAATAGATTTATTTATATAGCACCAACATATTCTGCAGCATTGTACAGTTTTGGGGGTACGGAAAAAAAAACAGAGAGTAGGGGGGGCCTGGAACTGATTAAGCCATGTGAAGGATCTAAGGGTCCTTTCACACAGACAGATTTATATGACAGAATTTTGAAGCCAAAGCCAGGAATGGATTAAAAAAAAAAAGAAGAGGAGAAATCTCAGTCTGTTCTTTAAGGCCTGATCTCTGTTTATAGTCTTTTTCTGGCTTTGGCTTTAAAAATCGCTGATCAAAAACTGCTGATTAATGAGATTGTTATGAGCATCTGCACCTGCTCAGTCCATGTTTAAATGGTTTTAAAAAACTTACAGAGATTTGTAAATTAATTCTCGAGTCGATCCGAACCCGAACTTTCGGCATTTGATTAGCGGTGGCTGCTGAAGTTGGATAAAGCCCTAAGGCTATGTGGAAAACATGGATATAGTCATTGGCTGTATCCATGTTTTCCAGACTCCCTTAGAGCTTTATCCAAGTTCAGCAGCCACCGCTAATCAAATACCGAACGTTCGGGTTCGGATCGACTCGAACCCGAACCCGGTTCGCTCATCTCTAGCAGGGAACCTTGGTTCTCCAGCTGTTGCAAAACTACAACTCCCATCATGCTTGGACAGCCAAAGCCTGCTTCCAAGTCTCCTTTACATAGTATGGTCTTTGTTGTGGTCCTACTACCATGGAGGCCTATTAGACCTTTCATCTGGTGGGCCGGTCAGCTCTGGATAAAGAGGTCACATACAATATGGAGAACATTTTGCCATTTTTACGGCTTCATCCTCTTGATCTTTTCTCCCTAGTCCAGGACTATATTGTGCCAAACTCTTTTCTCTGCTCTGGAATAGCCTAGGCCTGACTAATAGATGCAGCTTTGGTCTTAAATTTCAGCATCAGGCACGTGTGGTTGGGTAAGATGGAATAGGTAGGACAAGTTAATCCAGCCTCCCAGCTCTTTCCTCATTATCCCTGTAAATGTGAAATCCCTGAGTCACTTTATCCCGAGTTTATTCTATGAGGAGTCAGCAATTCATCCAGTCACCAAACTGGGTCATCCAGATCAATTGTTAGCGCCGAATTCCATAGCGTTGATGTGAGTCATCAGGCTGTGTGATGCCGAGGCTAGAATATCCAGCAGGACGGATGACGTCGGGATCGCTGGAGCCGCGAAGCCGTCATGTGAAGGTGCAAAGTGAAACTTGTGAATCTGAGACCTGCAGAAACCACATGTTCTCTTCACAGCTTCTCATAGGCACCATAGATCCAGGCACAGATGTGACCCAATAACTACTAGGACAGTGGTCTTCTCTAACTTTACATTCAAATTCCTTTATTGTTTTACTTTACGTAAACAAATTAAAAAAGAGAATAATTTTATTTTTTATAAATAGAAGCATTAGTAGACCCCAGCCTTAGGGGTGTCCTTGACAGTCGTTTAGACTATGAACTCAGTAATATGTTTTACAGTAATCATAGCTGCGGCCCGGCCCCCTCGGCGCCACTGCGAGTTATCTCGCCATTAATACTGCTATCCTCCCTTCTTGATCCCTCCCCATCTCTCCTCCCACAAGTCCACTGCACTATGACTTCCCATCCCCCAGCCCGCCTGCCAGGCGGCAAACTAGTAGCCCTGAACCCCCCTCTTTACAAAAGGTTAACCTCTTTACACTTAATATTAGCTCGGTGGTTGCCAGGCAAGAGAAAGCTGAACCAGCTCACTCACACTAAGGGCCATATTCCACCGGACGATTATAGTTCAGATTATCGTTAAATCGTTCGAATCTAAACGATAATTGTTCGGTTGAAATGCAGTTAACGATTAACGACCGAACGAGAAATCGTTGATCACTTTATAAGACCGGGACCTATTTTTATCGTTGCTTGTTCGCAAAACGTTCACAAATCATTCGCATTGACGTTAGATAAGAACGCAATAGCGAAGTAAAAACGATCGCAATTACGATCATAAGTAACGATTATCGTTCCATGGAAATGAGTAAACGTTTTCAGGTCTTTCTTTCGTTTGAGATTGTTAATCGGTAACGATTATGCGAGCGATAATCGTCCGGTGGAATAGGGCCCTTACTTACTTGTAGTGAATTCCTTGTTCTTCCTGTTCCCTTAAAGAGGATGTACCACCAGGTACATCCTCTTGAATTTAACACACCGATAGATCAGCGCCGTCATGGGGAAGCCAGTGCTGCGGTCCATTTTTCAAACCGCGCATTTCCCGTGTATGGCGCTGTTCTATCCAGCGGTACCGGGCCGTGCTGAAGCACTGGAGGTCGGCCGGCCCGCCCCCAGTGGGAGGGAATTCCCTCCCCTCTATGACGCGGCTCCGTTAGACCTCCAGTGCTTCAGCACAGCCCTGTACCGCTGGATAGAACGGCGCCATACACGGGAACCGCCCGGTTTGAAAAACGGACCGCAGCACTGGCTTTCCCATGACAGTGCCGATCTGTCGGTGTGTTAAAATCAAGAGGATGTACCTGGTGGTACATCCTCTTAAAGAAACATTCAGGACTGTCGGGTCCACATTTTCATGTAGCTCCCTCGCACTATATCCGAGCCTCCTGATGACTCCCCCAACCATGTATAATGGTCGGCCGGACCCTCCATGAGACAGCTCTAATTTGATTTAATAGCATGATATTTAAGTATAGTCTTCCCTAACTTTAAGGCTATGTTCACACACAGTTTAAAGAACACAAGACGTAAAATAATTGACATCACCCAGTATCTCCAGCCACTAAAAACTGTAGATTATGATGCAAAAATTGCAGTTTTCTTAAACAATTCAAAAATAGGTTTTCAGCAGCACAAGAAAAAAATGTATGTGGGTGCAAGTATCACCAAACCGGACCAAGTGAATGGGGGCCTCCTGAGTCTCCACTGACAGATGATGACAGTGAACATAGGGATTGGGCATGATGGAATTTCACTGCCCAAACCCTTTGTTCTTGGAGACATAGGCCGCCACCAAAGCCCCCCTATCCCACAATACAAAGTACTGCACACACACACACACACACACACACACACACACACACACACACACACATATATATATATATATATATATATATATATATATATATACTTGGTAATGTGGCCAAAAAATAAAATCTCTTGTGACCAGAGGCAGAAGCAGCTACAAAAGTGACTGGCAGAGCAGAGAAACAATGGCTGCTTGCTCTGTCGGTCCACTGTATTTACTATATAAGGGCCCATTAGGAGCTCTTCTGTTTAAATACATAGATGCAGACTACTTCCTGATTAACCCCTTATGTACTGCTGTGTGTAAGTGACCCAATGTTCACTAACATGCTGCAACACAAAAAAAAGAGTTAAAAAGGAAGACAGAGAGATCTCTGCTTCACTGCTCCTGCACTGATAACCCCTGACCTCTGAAACATTTTCTCCTTGTCCTATGCATTGTTACGGCCGCGGCGGCGTCCCGTGCTCCGGGCCGCCGCCGCGACTCCCCACTGCCCCATGCAGCAGCCGGTGTCCGTAGGCAGGGACCCGGCGCTGCTGTCACTTCGGCCCCGGGGGGCGCCTTACCTCTCCACGCTCCTGTCCGTCGCTGTGCCGGCCGGCGCGCGCGTCCCCGCCTCCTAGGGCGCGCGCGCGCCGGCTGTCTCAGATTTAAAGGGGCAGTGCGTCCCTAATTGGTTAGTTGCACCAATCACTCCCCTATAAATCCCAGCATGCCCTGTCCCTTGTGTTGGGGCCTCTACATGCTTCCCATAGCGTTTGGCCCAGCTCCCTGTTGTTCCTGATTCCTGTCCGCTACCTGGTCCCCAGTCCTTGTTCCTGATTCCTGCCCGCTACCTGGTCCCTAGTCCTTGTTCCTGGTTCCTGCTTCCCCGTTACTCTATTGCTCCTGTCTTCAGCCTGTCTCCTGCGGTCACGACTACAGACCTCTGCCACTACCATCTCCTGCCTACTGCTCCTGCCACGCCTTGCCTGCCATCACCAGCAACCAAGCCAGGGGTAGCGACCTGGGGGTCGCCTGCCGCAGCAAGTCCATCCCGCCTTGCGGCGGGCTCTGGTGAAAACCAGCGGCCCCTTAGACTCCGCTCCCTGGTGAGGTTAGTGCCATCGCTGGTGACGGTCCAGTGGATCCACTACTCCAGGCGTTACAGTAGGCTCCAACCATGGATCCCGGCGAGGTGCCTGATCTCCGTGATGTCGCCAGAGTGGTCGCGCAACAGGCTCAACAAATCCAGCAACAGTCGCAGCAAATCCAGCAATTGACTGCCGCCCTACAGCAGCATGCTACAGCCCAGCGCTCACCACCACCAGCAGCCACCTCGAGACTTCGACTGGCCCTCCCGACTAAATATGGAGGCGATCCCAAGTTGTGCAGGGGATTCCTGGCTCAGTGCACCATGCATATTGAACTTTTAAGTAGTCAGTTTCCCACCGAGCGCTCTAAAGTGGCTTTCATCATTAGCCTATTGGAGGGTAGAGCTCTGGCCTGGGCCACGCCGCTGTGGGACCGAGATGACCCTGTTGCTGCCAATCTCCGAACCTTCCTGGCCGAGTTTCGCTCCGTCTTTGAGGAACCTGCCCGTGCTACTTCAGCTGAGACAGCTCTCCTCAACCTCTCTCAAGGGAGCTCCTCTGTTGGTGACTATGCCATCCAGTTCCGCACCCTGGCAGCTGAATTGGACTGGAACGAGGCCGCCCTATTAGCCACCTTCAAGAAGGGCCTTTCTACTCGAGTGAAAGATGTGCTCGCTGCCCGAGACCTTCCTACCTCCTTGAACGAACTCATTCTACTGGCTACCAGAGTCGACACCAGGTTTTCCGAGAGAGAGGAGGAGGTCCGACAAGAACGGCGTCTGAGCCTGCCCCGTCGCCATCCTCGGTTGGCACCGGTATTCCAAAATCTCGTTGCTCCTATGCCCCAGTCGTCTCCAGAAGTTCCTATGCAGGTGGATCGAGCTCGCTTGACGACTGAAGAAAGGGCCCGTCGACTAGAGCTGAATCTCTGCCTATACTGCGGTGGCGCTGATCACTTTCGGCAGAGATGTCCCCAACGTCCTCAGCGTCCGGGAAACGCTCGCACCTAGGTCCAGTGGGAGAGGTCTCCCTAGGTGTGAATGCCACCTCTCCAAGATTGACTATGCCAGTCTCCATCCAGACACCCTCAGGGCAAGTTCTCCAGACTACTGCCCTTATCGACTCTGGCACTGCTGGCAGTTTCATTTCTGCTTCGTTGGTCCAAAGATGGCGGCTACCCGTGATACAGCTAGCCCAACCCCGGTCTATCTCTTCGATCACGGGCGAGATTCTTACCGAAGCTGTGCACTGCCAGACTGAACCCCTAGTCCTCCAGGTGGGCGCCTTACATCAGGAGAGGATCTCCTTCTACGTCTTGCGCCATTCCTCTTCCGCCATCTTGCTGGGTCTTCCTTGGCTGCAATTACATACCCCTAAGCTGGACTGGAGAACTGGGGAGGTTCTCAGCTGGGGCCAGGACTGTCCAAATAGGTGTCTGAGACCTGCTCAACCCAAGTGCTCTACGAGGTCACCTGCTAATGCCAAGCCTTTGTCTGGTCTACCGCACGAATACCAAGACTTTATGGATGTCTTCTCGGCCAAGGAGGCAGACTCTCTACCACCTCATCGGTCCTATGATTGCCCTATAGACCTTCTTCCTGGAACTTCTCCCCCACGAGGTCGAGTATACCCTCTCTCTGTGCCCGAGACGGAAGCCATGTCCTCCTACATCCGGGAGAACTTACAGAAGGGCTTCATCCGTAAATCCACGTCTCCCGCTGGCGCTGGATTTTTCTTTGTGCAGAAGAAGGACGGTTCCCTCCGCCCATGCATAGACTACCGGGGCTTAAATAAGGTGACTGTCAAGAACCACTATCCTCTTCCGCTAATCCCAGAACTATTCGACCGTCTCCGTGGAGCTAGGATCTTCTCCAAGTTGGATCTCAGGGGAGCGTATAACCTGATCCGTATTCGTGAAGGAGACGAATGGAAGACCGCTTTCAACACCAGAGATGGGCACTACGAATATCTGGTCATGCCATTCGGCCTATGCAACGCCCCAGCGGTCTTCCAGGAATTCGTGAATGATTTATTCCGCGATCTCCTCTATGTCTGCGTCATAGTCTATCTTGACGACATCCTGGTCTTCTCCCACGACCAGCAGACCCACGTGTCCCATGTACGACAGGTTCTACGGAGACTACGGGCCAACCGTTTGTATGCCAAGCTGGAGAAGTGCGTTTTCCATCAGCGCAGCCTGCCGTTTCTTGGATACATTGTCTCCGACCAGGGCCTACAGATGGATCCTGCCAAGCTCTCAGCTGTTCTCCAGTGGCCTCGTCCTGAGGGACTTAGAGCTATCCAACGATTCCTTGGATTTGCCAACTACTATCGGCAATTCATCCCTCACTTCTCTACCCTGGTTGCACCCATAGTGGCTCTCACAAAGAAGAAGGCGGATCCTAGACGCTGGCCTCCCGAGGCCGAACATGCCTTCAATAGCCTAAAGTCTGCCTTTGCCTCCGCTCCTGCTCTAGTTCGCCCGGATATCTCCAAGCCGTTTTCTCTTGAAGTTGATGCTTCCTCTGTGGGCGCCGGAGCAGTCCTCTCGCAAAGGGACACATCAGGCAAGACCAGAACCTGCGGGTTCTTTTCTAAGACTTTTTCCCCTGCCGAGAGGAACTATACGATAGGAGATCGGGAACTCCTGGCTATTAAGCTGGCACTGGAGGAGTGGCGTCATCTCCTAGAGGGGGCTAAACATCCCGTTAACATATACACGGACCACAAGAACCTCCTCTACCTCCAATCGGCTCAACGCCTCAATCCCCGGCAGGCCAGGTGGTCCCTCTTCTTCTCTCGGTTCAACTTCACCATTCATTTCCGTCCAGCCGAGAGGAATATCAAGGCCGATGCGTTATCCCGAGCATCCGATGTTATGGGGCAAGAGGAATCTCCTCGACACATAATACCTCCTGATCGCCTAGTACCAGTTGCCACTTCTACTCTGCAGCAGTTGCCTCCCGGTAAGACTTATGTGCGCCCCGCACTCCGTAAACGCATCTTGAAATGGGGTCATTCCTCTATGGTGGCCGGGCATCCGGGAGTTCTAAAGACCGGGCAACTGATCTCCCGCCACTACTGGTGGCCTAGCCTACTCCTGGATGTCAAAGACTTTGTGGCGTCCTGTACCATCTGTGCCAGAAACAAGTCCTCTCATCAAAGACCTGCCGGCCTACTTCAGCCCTTGCCAGTCCCAGACCGCCCCTGGTGCCATATAGGCATGGACTTTGTCACAGACTTACCTCCATCTGCGGGTAACACAGTCATCTGGGTTGTCACGGACCGCTTCTCCAAGATGTCCCACTTCGTGGCTCTTCCTGGATTACCATCAGCCCCTCGCCTGGCCCAGCTGTTCTTTCAGCATATCTTCCGCCTCCATGGTCTTCCTCTTCATATAGTCTCTGACAGAGGCTCACAATTTGTCTCCAGATTCTGGCGTGCTCTCTGCTCTCAACTCCAAGTGAAGCTGGACTTCTCTTCGGCCTATCATCCCCAGACCAATGGGCAAGTGGAGAGGGTCAATCAGGTCCTTGGCAATTATCTTCGACATTTCGTCTCCGCTCGCCAGAACAACTGGTCCAGTCTGCTTCCTTGGGCAGAGTTTTCCTACAATCATCTGGACTCAAGCTCCACAGGCAAGTCACCCTTCTATGTGGTCTATGGACGTCACCCTCGTCCTCCTCTGCCTCTCTCTCCATCCTCTGAGGTCCCAGCCGTGGAGGAGTTGTTATCTGACCTGCAGTCAATCTGGGAACAGACTCGACAATCTCTGCTCAAGGCATCTGTCCGCATGAAGGACCAGGCGGATAAGAGAAGAAGACCCGCCATGAATTTTCTCCCAGGTGGCAAAGTCTGGCTCTCGGCCAAATATGTCCGACTCAAGATTCCCAGCTACAAGTTGGGTCCTCGATTCCTCGGTCCTTTCTCGGTGCTAAAACGCCTCAACCCTGTCACCTACAAACTCCGCCTACCCCCTACGATGCGGATTCCAAACGCCTTCCATGTCTCCCTCTTAAAGCCAGTGGTCCTCAACCGGTTCTCCGATAAGGCTTCGCTCTCTGCTCCACAAGCCGTCTCTGATGACGTTTACATTGTCAAAGACATTCTGGCTATGAAAACTGTCAGAGGGAGACGATCCTTCCTAGTGGACTGGAAAGGATTTGGTCCTGAGGAGAGGTCCTGGGAACCCGAGGCTAACATCCTGGACCAAGACCTCATCAAGAGGTTCCTACAGGCCAGAAAGAGGGGGAGGCCAAAGGGGGGGGTACTGTTACGGCCGCGGCGGCGTCCCGTGCTCCGGGCCGCCGCCGCGACTCCCCACTGCCCCATGCAGCAGCCGGTGTCCGTAGGCAGGGACCCGGCGCTGCTGTCACTTCGGCCCCGGGGGGCGCTTTACCTCTCCACGCTCCTGTCCGTCGCTGTGCCGGCCGGCGCGCGCGTCCCCACCTCCTAGGGCGCGCGCGCGCCGGCTGTCTCAGATTTAAAGGGGCAGTGCGTCCCTAATTGGTTAGTTGCACCAATCACTCCCCTATAAATCCCAGCATGCCCTGTCCCTTGTGTTGGGGCCTCTACATGCTTCCCATAGCGTTTGGCCCAGCTCCCTGTTGTTCCTGATTCCTGTCCGCTACCTGGTCCCCAGTCCTTGTTCCTGATTCCTGCCCGCTACCTGGTCCCTAGTCCTTGTTCCTGGTTCCTGCTTCCCCGTTACTCTATTGCTCCTGTCTTCAGCCTGTCTCCTGCGGTCACGACTACAGACCTCTGCCACTACCATCTCCTGCCTACTGCTCCTGCCACGCCTCGCCTGCCATCACCAGCAACCAAGCCAGGGGTAGCGACCTGGGGGTCGCCTGCCGCAGCAAGTCCATCCCGCCTTGCGGCGGGCTCTGGTGAAAACCAGCGGCCCCTTAGACTCCGCTCTCTGGTGAGGTTAGTGCCATCGCTGGTGACGGTCCAGTGGATCCACTACTCCAGGCGTTACATGCATATTAACCCTTTTTTGTGTTGCAGCATGTAAGTGAACACTGGGTCACTTACACACTGCAGTACATAAGGGGTTAAGCAGAAGGACCCAGGAGACTCTTATCTTACCTGTGCATCCCCAGGCCCCTTCCTTCATGGGCCCCAAAGCAATTGCCTACCCAGCCTCTATGGTAGCTACGCCACTGCAACTAGGCCCTATAAGTATTAAAGAGGTCTTTTTAAATAGACTACATGATGGTCTAACTAGAGAGCGAGGATTCAACACCAGGGAACCCCAAACTTCTGGTTCTTTTCTTCTAAGAGAGTGATAAGCCAACGCCAGAGAAGTCCGATGAGCTCTAATATATATATATATATATATATATATATATATATATACAGCTTTAGGTCATGGCAGGATCCATGATGTAAGATGATGCCTAATAATATTTTGTAATAATAGGAATAATCACTTTATTTCCTAATCCCTATACAATTACGTTGTATCCGTCGGTTTTGTCAGTATTAAAGATCATGAATATAAAGTTAGTCACTGCATCTGCTAAGATGGTCAGATGTTTTTTATGGCCATATTTAAATAAAAGGGGTTAGTCAGGATTAGCAAGACATGGCTGCTTTCTTCCTGTCCTCAGTTTGGATGTGGTATTGCTGCTCAGTTTTATTGAAGTCAATAGAGCTGTATTGTAATACCACACACAACCTGGGGACAGGGGTGGCGCTGTTTTTGGAAGAAATCACCATAGTTTTATAATCCTGGATAACGCTTTATATTTCAGAAGGCCACATTTAGAGCATACGATTACTCTATTTAGTCTGGTGTTAGATAAGCATAATATAGCCAAGCATAGGTCTAATGACCTGAACTGACACGACACAAATCCTTATAATACTTTACACCTGTCATAAGGGCCGGCATCAGCACCCGGCTTACCTGGGCAAGTGCCGGGGCCCACAGCATCCCTAGGGGCCCAGTCCCGCCAGGGCTGACTTCTTTCTTCACTGAGACTGGCTTGAGGTTGGAAGCATTCACCTCCCTGCAAGGCCAGCATCTCCTCCATGCTGCGCATAGATCATGGTCTGAACACTCAAAAAGTTTATTTTTGTGACAGGTACATTTTGAATAAAAATAAATAAATAAATCTTTCAAATAAGCTGGTGCCAGAAAGTGCCAGAGATTTGTAATTTACTTCAAATCTCCAAAATCTCCAGTCTTCCAGTACTTATCAGCTGCTGTATGTCCTGCGGTGGTGTTTTTTTCCAGTCTGGAGAGCAGGGGAAGTTTACTATAGGGATTTGCTACTGCTCTGGACAGTTCCTGACATGGATAGATCACTGGAATGAGCAGGGAGAAGTGTTCAGGTATGTGCTTCTTTTCTCACCTTCTAACATCTTACTGCATACTGGCTCATAGACTATTGTAGAGCAGGGGTTAGGAACCTACAACTCCCATTATGCCTGGACTCCCATTATGGACTCCCAACTCCCTACAACTCCCATTATGACAACTTTGGCTGTCCAGGCATGATGGGAGTTGTAGTTTTGCAGCAGCTGGAGAGCCGAGGTTCCCTACTCCTGCTCTATCGAATCTATTTCTAGTGATTGATGCAGATCTCATCATCCAGCCCTTAGAGGACCAGGCCAATTTCAATTTTTGAGTTTTCGTGTTTTCCTCCTTGTGTTTAAAAGGCCATAGCACTTGCATTTTTCCACCTAGAGACCCACATGAGCCCTTATTCTTTGCGACACTAATTGTACTTTGCAATGACAAGCTGAATTTTTGCATAAAGTACACTGCGAAACCAGAAAAAAATTCCAAGTGTGGTGAAATTGAAAAAAACCCGCATTTCTTTTATTTGGGGTTTTTTCGTTTTTACTCTGTTCGCCCTGGGGTAAATCTGACTTGTTATGCATGTTCCTCAAGTTGTTACGATTACAACGATATATAACATGTATAACTTATATTGTATCTGATGACCGGTAAAAAATTCAAACCATTGTTAACAAATATACGTTCCTTAAAATCGCTCCATTCCCAGGCTTATAGCGCTTTTATCCTTTGGTCTATGGGGCTGTGTCAGGTGTCATTTTTTGCGCCATGATGTGATCTTTCTATCGGTACCTTGATTGCGCATATGCGACTTTTTGATCGCTTTTTACAATTTTTCTGGATTTGATGCGACCAAAAATGCGCAATTTTGCACTTTGGGATTCTTTGCGCTTACGCCGTTTACCGTGTGAGATCAGGAATGTGATTAATTAATAGTTCGGGCGATTACGCACGCGGCGATAGCAAACATGTTTATTTATTTATTTTTATTTATAACATGGGAAAAGGGGGGTGATTCAAACTTTTACTAGGGCAGGGGGCTTTTTACACTTATACTAGAAGCCCCCCTGGGGTTAGGGTTATTCCCCCTAGGGGACTTCTAGTATAAGTGCACTGATCTCTCATACAGATCTATGCTGCATAGATATACAGCATAGATCGATGAGATAGGCACATTGATTGCTTCTGGCTGCTGCAGCCGGAAGCAATCGAGTGCCGAGCCGGGATCAGCGCCATTACGGCGCTGACGCCGGACGGGCTAAGATGTGTGGATCGCTTTTCCGGGACAACGTCCCGGAGGAGCGATCCTCCCCACTAGACACCAGGGAACGGCTGCATCAAGTAATCGAATGCAGCTGTCAAATATTACAGCTGCATCCGATTACTGTACTGCACGGCGATCGGACCCTGCCGGCTAATAGCCGCGGTCCCGGGCTACGAGCGGCACCCGGGACCAGCACGGCCCCGCTCTGAACACATGGAGGCGGCCCTGGACATACGGGTACGTCCAGGGTCGCCTAGGGGTTAAAGGGGTTGTCCAGCGAAAATCTTTCAAATCATCTGGTGTCAGAAAGTTATATAGATTTGTAATTTACTCCTATTAAACAATCTCAAGTCTTCCCATACTTATTAGCTGCTGTATGTCCTGCCGAAAATGTTTTATTTTCAGTCTGACACAGTGCTCTCTGCTAACATCTCTGGCCGAGACAGGAACTGTCCAGAGCAGAAGAGGTTTTCTATGGGGATTCATAGAAAACTTTTTCTGCTCCTGTCTCGGCCAGAAATGTCAGCAGAGAGCACTGTGTCAGACTAAAAATAAAACATTTCCTGCAAGACATACAGCAGCTGATAAGTATAGGAAGACTGGAGATTTTTTAATAGAAGTAAATTACAAATCTATATAACTTTTTGATATCAGTTGATTTGAAAGAAAAAGATTTTCGCTGGACAACCCCTTTAACCAATGTCTCTGTACATGGATTTGCCTCTTGAACCATAGCTATCCGGTTATAAACTGTAAAATTAGAGATTATAATCCACAAATAATCTCCCCTTAATCCGCGTTATTTAACTCGTATTTCCCTATAGCTTCACATCTTGTAAAACCCGGGAAAAGAGCAGATTGCATGTCAGTCAGTGAGCCATCTGTGAGACAGGCCTCCTCTACCTGTGTCAGCTACGCCCCACCCTGTAATCAAACTCCCAGCGAGGTGAAAAAAAAAAAAAAAGATTGTACAAACATGTCAGGTTTCCTCTCCCCACCCCTCTCCCATGCTCTCTCCTTCCCTCTTCTTGTTCCTACATTCCCGCAGTGAGTGGATTACTGTATGCCGGTGATCAGGTCTGCAGGTAAGTGGCGGCTTTCCTGGTCAGTAGGACGGGTTTGTCTATACTATGTAGCTGAGCCCTATCCCGTAGCCCGCAGACTGTAATAACACTACTCTAGAGTTGTACTGATCTTGTTTCTTAGATAGCACCAACATATTCCGCAGCGTTGTACAAAGAATGTTGCTGTCTGAATTTTTTTTTTATGCTGAAAAATCGTTGAGCGCTCTCGCTTAGGGTGAACATTACCTAACCGCAAGGATCCTAGTCTATATACAGAGAAGTTACATCAAGATATATTACCTGTCGTAACACGCCGGGTCTCTGTTGGTATTCAGTAGTGAAAGGTGTGATCAGTTCTACCGGGACAGTTATCCATTTTCTGATCAAAGTTGTTAACACGGAGGGTTAATTCATAGGTATGGGTATAGTAGGTACGGAGATGTAGACGCACTAAGCTTGTCGTTATTTAAGCTTTTGGAGTTGCCTTGTTAGTGAGAAGAGTGAGCGCACAGTTCCTTCAGTTTCGAAACTACAACCACCATCCTACCATGACATCTGCAGGTGGTCAGGGCATGATGGGAGTCGTAGTCTTGTGAAAGACACTGATTCTGATTAGACCGGTAATATGGGTGCATAAAGGTTACTCATTTTTGTCTTTTATAAAACATCATGTAGGTGCTTTTGTCCATAAGCTTCTATTTAGTAAAAAAAAAAAAAAACTAAACCATTGCTGTGCTGACCCCTGAGGAAGCCACACTGGTGGCGATATGCGTAGAGTCCACATCACCCAGTAAGACTATTGTTTCTTTATACTTCTTTTTATCTCTTTTGGATGGTAGTTATTGTCACCATTGTTGCACGTTGTGGGGTTATTTTATTTACTGGTTGCATCGATTTTTTTTTTTTTTTTTTTTTTTTTTTTTTATAAATATATATATTGATTCACTCTATGTTTCTATTGTGACTATATTAGTGGAACGCTTTATATACTGAGTTACTTCTATATATTTAGGGACAAAATGGATACTGATAAGTTGGGTTCCTTAAGGCTGTGTTTCCACATATATTTTCAGAATGAGTTCCGAACATGGTGAAACCATCCCCCCCCCCCATCAGCTGCCCCCGATGTTGCCGGGATTATCGACCTCATTGTGCAGCTATTGGGGGGGGGGGGGGGGAGACATGGCTTCCATTTTGTTCGGATTGCATGCGTGGAAACATTCCCTTAGGCTATGTTCACACAACATCTTATCTTGGCCGTCTTTTTGGCACGATAATAGAGCTGTATTGTCGTCTCAAAATGACGGCTGTCTAAAAAGACATTGTATAAACATAGATTTAGGGAGATATCTTTGAAATGTACATCAAATAAAATAGACTTATTGTGGAATTGAGGAACACAGGTCACCTCAGTCTACATCTGATGTAGTAGCTGGGCCATATAAGTCATCTCTATCGCTACTGACCAACTTGGCTCTGCTACATCTGTCCATAAAATTCCACGTCAACAGGGTGTGTTCTGGATTTCAGACCTTTGCTCCCTCAGAAACAGATAAAACTTCAGAATAACCAGAGGTGAAGGATTATACACCGCTCTCTTTCTGTGACCCACAGGCTGTCCTGTAGAGCGCTTCCAGAATTCTGCTCCGTCAGCAGCTCTATCGTTCTGTTCTAGGAGTTCTCGGTTGCTAGGCAGCCATTGTCGCCTGCGCTGTAGTCTTCACAGAGATGTGACCTGGTATGGGGAAATATAGTTTACAGCTTGTTCAGCTTATTGCTTAGGCTTCTGGTGCATCACGTGACCATAACAGGGAAACGTTTCAAACATATATACAGAGGAAACATGGACTGAAAATCTGTGAGAATGTTCCTTTAACCCTTAAAGGGCTTTTTAAAGGATATTTTTAAAGGGGTCATGGTGCCTTGCAACTGAAAAAAAAAATAATCATACTCACCTGTCCCTTCCCCGCCATGTTACCCTTATCCCTGCTGGCGTACCCAAGCTCTTGTAAGCAGTGCCGGATATGATGTGCTGAGAAAACTGGCTAAGAGCCTGTTCACACACACGCTGTTTCGAACATGTCAATTCTTCCATCAAAGTCAGTTTGGACTTATGGTTCGAAAAATGTTGAACAATTTTTTTCTGTCCCCGGGACTTGAATTTTTGGGGTTTTATCTGGTATAACATGTGCTTTTAATGGCCTAAAAAAAATTCATGACGAGCGCTGGAGAATACTTACCTTTATTCCAGCTCACGGAGACTGTGCCCATGGCTGCCTCCCTCCCTCCATGCTCCAGTCATGTTGCTGTACTATGGCAGTCTTCTGAATTCTAGGCCTTATGGCCTTTGCCTCTATGCAGAGAATTCCTGCTCCTGGTTTTGAAGATGAAAGACGCCAATATCACTCTCATTAGATGGCGGTCACTTGACAGGTGTATTCTTCATAGGGATCAGTAGGAGGTCAGGGCGAGCGCTTTGTTGACTTTGGGAATCACGTCCATTATTAGGTGGGGTATAAGTGCCCTATGTATGGGTCCTGATCTGCCCTGGATTGGTTTCCTGTAGAGCAATGTCATACTGTCGGTGACTGATATAGTATAGCAGTATATCAAGCCATCCATAATGGGTTTATTCCTTTTTCTCAAATTCCCCTTTGTATTGTCTGCTGAGCACATGGATTACCGGCAAAGAAATGGCTATTATGGTGCATACAAAGAATGTGTTCTCGGCATTTGTTCTTGTAACTACACTGACTTGGATATTGTAGTGTGAATAGACGCCTTTGTACACACAAGCGTACAGCGGCGAGTGCACATGTAAATGTAGGGAAGCCTCATGCCGGCACTGCTATCTAGGAGGAATCCAGTTTATTGCTATCGGGAGAGGTGGATAAGTGTCTGCTAGATAACGGTTGTATTATTTCCTAGTACAAGGAATCGAGGATGGTAAATCCATCATGATGAACTGTGGTTCCTCCTACAACAGAAGCTGGGGGGAAGCTCGATGACCACCGTGCATGTTAGATTGCTGTCAGATTCTGCCAATGTCAATGAGATCTAAAGTGGCCATACACATGAGATGGCTATTGGTGGCCAATGGCTGCCTCTCCTGATGACTATCCCTCTGTTCCTGTTGGCTGCTGGCCCCCCAGTGACCCTGTTGGCCAATGGCTGCCTCTCCTGATGACTACCCCTCTGTTCCTGTTGGCTGCTGGCCCCCCAGTGACCCTGTTGGCCAATGGCTGCCTCTCCTGATGACTATCCCTCTGTTCCTGTTGGCTGCTGGCCGCCCCAGTGACCATGTTGGCCAATGGCTGCCTCTCCTGATGACTATCCCTCTGTTCCTGTTGGCTGCTGGCCGCCCCAGTGACCCTGTTGGCCAATGGCTGCCTCTCCTGATGACTACCCCTCTGTTCCTGTTGGCTGCTGGCCCCCCAGTGACCCTGTTGGCCAATGGCTGCCTCTCCTGATGACTATCCCTCTGTTCCTGTTGGCTGCTGGCCGCCCCAGTGACCATGTTGGCCAATGGCTGCCTCTCCTGATGACTATCCCTCTGTTCCTGTTTGCTGCCCCCAGTGACCCTGTTGGCCAATGGCTGCCTCTCCTAATGACTATCCCTCTGTTCCTGTTGGCTGCTGGCCGCCCCAGTGACCATGTTGGCCAATGGCTGCCTCTCCTAATGACTATCCCTCTGTTCCTGTTGGCTGCTGGCCACCCCAGTGACCCTGTCGGCCAATGGCTGCCCCAGTGAACCTATTGGCCGATTTGCCACTCCAGTGATTTTGTTCCCCCAATGGCCACCCCAGCGATCCTGTTGTCTGGCAGCTGTCCCAACGATCCTGGTGGCTAACCTGGTCTCTTCTATACCCATGCACAAGCTGCATGTTTTCTGAATGGGTAGAAGGAAGCAAGCTGCTGCCAGACACATCAGGATTAAGCAGTTGAAATTGAACTTGCCCAATCCATGTCCAGTAGGCCACCATACCTAAGGTATCTAATGTATATGGCTATCTCTACAGACACAGTGTATGCTCACCATACATTATCTAACCTTTTTACATCCACCGACCTTGGTCCAGACCCGCATTTGCCTAATGGAGTCTGGTCCAACTTTCGTCACTTAATCTATGGCTCCCACACAGCTTTAATACAGCTGTGTGAATAAAGCCTCAGGCGGTGTGACCTTCTGAAGGTCAACATTTCAGATGAGCAAAGTCGCTCTCCCCCCTCTTCAATTTTTCTGTTTCCATAGCAATGCAGCGTGGCAAATGCTGAGCAGATACTGTATATCTATTCTGTGTAACAAATATTAGGAACTCACAATCGAGGACAGATAAGGCTTGTCCAAATCTACATATTTCTATAAAAGCCCATTCTTTAGTTTCCTGTTGGCCTGGATGTATTTGTACAATGTATATACAAGGAACTGGTTATCTATGTGAATTGCTTAAGCTCTTTAGGTCATTGTCCTATAGGCAAGAGAGTGACATATTTGTATACAGTGGCGTTGCTACCATGGAGGCAGACCACGTAGCTGCTATGGGGCCCATGCGGCAGGGCCCAACAGCACCCACAGCGCAGCAGAGCAGTACCTCCCCAGAACCCCCAGAGCCGCTTGTAGTGCCAACCCGGGGAGAAGGGTGTTATGTGATCGCTTTGCTGTGAGAGCTGTGCCATCCCGGACGGGAGGGGGGGGGGGGGGGGCTGGGATGCTGTGAGAACCATGTCCGCCAGGGATATGTGTGTGTGCGTGTGTGGTTGATAGTGCTGTGAGAGTCGCTCTGAGGAGCTGTGCCATCTGGGGGGTTGGTGGTGGGGATTAATGGGGACCATATTGTCTTTTGCATGAAACCTAGTTACGCCCCTCTTTGTATACATTGGGGGTGACTAGCATAGGCTTTATAGTGTAGGAGCTGTAACTTCATGCAAAGTCTGTACTGGGGCACCCACCAGTCTTCATGTGAGGCACAGGGGCTTTGCCAGGTACATCTGCACTCTCTATAGCACTTATCCCCAACCTGTGCCTTTCCAGCTGTCCTTGACAGCCAAAGGGCATGCTGAGAATTGTAGTTTTACAACAGCTGGAGAATACTTTCTAGCTACACCCCTGTATACAGTTAGGAAATGTAAAACCTAAAAAACCATTCGCCATGGATGAAGTTCAAAGCTGGTGTCTACTCATACTTCCTGCCCTCATAGACAAAGGGTTATCCTCTGGGGTCCATTACCCAAAGCCTCGTCCAGGACATGGTTCACCAAGATACAAATCTGTGTGTAACTTAATACCTCAGCCCCAGGGCATGTCTGTCAGCCGGGTTACATGGTAATGATAGAAATTGTTGTCACTTCACTAGGTAATAATAGGAGCGTAATTGTGGTTTTTTTTTTAGTACTCTCCATGCAGGTCCAAGCATTGCCCTGTCTGGATTTCTTTGTCTTGTGTGGGTCATCTAGGCCGGGGTATTTCAAGTGTAGCCCTCAAGGACCCCCGATAGGTCATGTTCATTGTGAAGAGTGTTTTATTGTCTATCTGAGTTTTACGGTATCTGGTAAGTCTTCCTGTGCATTGTTTAGATGATTTAGAGGCTTAAAGGGTTTCCAAAGTCTATGACATTATAGGATCTTCAACAGTGAGGATTGCGGTGTACTTACACATGTACCGGGACACTATGAGGGACATAGAACCTTTATTCTTGTTATGGTTTTGTGTGTGTGTGTGTGTGTGTGGGTCCATCTACTACTTATCACTACTCTCATGGATAAGGCCTAGCCTACACTGATGGGCCCTTTAGAAGGCACCATTAATCAAGTGGCAGGGTCGCACAAACGATCCCTATATCGTTCATGAGGCCATTTATTGGATTCATATTTTTTGCATGCCCCCTATGTGCAGGCGCTAGCAACAAATTTTGTGCTCAGCCGACCAGCGGGTGTCTTGCCAGGTCCTCAGCTGGTCGCCTTTTTTACATGGATCGATTATCGATGGCCCATGTATAAGGACCTTTAGGCCTTGTTCACACGATCTGTACCGCGATGGCCAGAGGAGGATTGCAGCACGGATCCCCTAATAGAAGTGCAGCCCCCCTCCGCCCAGCAGCACAGATGGCAGGAGCACAGAAGACTAATGCGCAGAAGACAACTACTTGCCTCCTCCCCCCATGCCGGCCGACTCACATGTTCACCGGCATGGGGGGGAGTAGGTGAGTAGTTGTCTTCTGTGCTTCTGTCATCTCTGCCATCTCTGGCAGGGAGGAGGGGCTGCACATTGGAGTATCCATGCCGTGATCCGCACCAGGACATGTCCTAGTTTTCCGAGGTGGGGGTCATGGCACGGATTGTGTGAATGGCTGCATTCATTTGAATCGTAGCTAAAATTTTCCATGGTCACGACCATCGACAACTTTAGGGGACGTGTGAATGCAGCCTAAACCTCATAATCCGTGTGTAATCCATGCCTTCAAGGCTACAGGTTTAATCACTACCCACGAATGTTTGGCCTTCACTGTTAGAACCTGAAAAGGTTAATCTTTTACGATACAATGGACGGACCAGTCAATCAACATTCTTGTATCGGACTACGGTGTAAGTAACAATTCTTTCCCTTTTAGAGTGCAGACATAATATGGCTAGTAAATGTTATATCTCATTTTATGCACTTTTAAAAGCTTTGGATCGAGCTCTGGCGCTCAGCGACCATGAATAATGGGATATTTATGGCACTATGGTATTTCCTTTTATCTTGGAACTTTGTACCGTCATGGGAGGTTTCATGCACTCTATAGCTTCAATCTTCATTAGTCAGGGACTATCATTAGGCTGATCGCTATCTTATGTATATGGGTAGTTTCAGACTGTGAATAGTTTACTGTCTCTTGGCTTAATAGGGTTACATATTTGATATTAGAATGGGTTGACACTATGATTGTGTCTTCTGTAGCCCATGTACTTAAGGGAACCTATCAAAATGGTATGCTGATGTATATGAGCATGGAAAGGCAATTGCCCTATTGACATTAATGGCCTGAAAGTGAACTTATGACTATGTTCAGGTTAGTTCTCGGACTTAAAAGTGCAGTAAACCATTTTTTTTTTGTCCAAATCAAAAAAATTATATGTGTGGGAAATGACCCATAAGTAGTTACTGGCTGAGTATGTTTGAGCTATTGAATTCAATGGGGGCCTATGCTTGTCCATGCTTTTAATTGTACACCGGCATCCAATTTTGACAGGTTGCAATAGAAGAACAATCATAGTTTGTACCAAACCTTAGTTGAAGAAGCTACAAAAGTTATAGTGAACCCATGAAACTTTGTATATCTGTTGAGTAAAATGTGGCATCTCTTCACCTTTTTGCAGTCTGTAGTTGCTTTCCTGCCCACAGGCTCTTTGAAAATATTCAATAATTTCTTCTGTCTCCAAAAAAATTGGTACGAACATTTACGTTAAAAGTTGGCCAAACCCGATTTTGGCAAGATCAACCATCCATCTTATGTGTATGGTGGCCTCCTGACTCTTCCCTCAATGTCAGATGAAGAAAGAAAAGGATCCTTTGGCAGAGATAGGTGACTGCCCAAGGTGTCTGGCAATGGCTTCTACCTCTGTACTCATTCATGAGTATGTGAGGATAGGCAGAGACAGTGGTAGGCCTAAATACGGCCAATTTAAAAGGGTCTGCTCCCATACACATAATATGGTTGGCCAATCCAATGAATCGGTCTCCTTGACTTTATTGTATATGGCCAGCAAAATGGCAGGAGTAAAGAACAGTATGTCCCTTGCAGTCGTCATGGTGTAGATCCTTCCTCTTGGCTTCCAGGACCATCGTTATTGCAAGCGAAGGGGAGCACTGTCCTGGTATGTGACCGTATAAATAGCATCTTGGTGCACAAGTGAAATGGACTCCAATAATCCCCTCTAAGGTGTTATCGTCTTTAGCATTCAGACAAAGGGCTGGGATTTAGTTGTATGTAAAATCCTGCTTCATGAGATAACATTGAGGAGGTAAATACATGGTGGGAACGTCAATAAGAGAATACTGATGGGTTGGTTATCAGTCTCTATGCGCTGGTGACTGGAAACAAAGTAGTAATACAAATACTAGAGGCAGAAGACAACAATGATTAACAAAGAAAGCTTTACCTAAAGGACATCGAGATAAGGAGTGAACCAATCTTCTGAATACAGGTGGTCACCAGGAGCGTAGACCCTCTATCGTTGTAACACTATAGATCAGTATTTTGGACCGATCTAGGGCCATATGGCGTATATATGAAGATGATCTAATTTCTTCTCTTCTTGTAGATTTACATAAAATCTGTAAAAAAAACGACAACAGCTCATATCATGACCTATTGCACATTAGACTGTATAAAGCTCTAAGGTTGTCTGGAAAACATGGATACAGCCAATGACTATATCCATGCTTTCCACATAGCCTTAGGGCTTTGTCCAAGTTCAGCAGCCGCCGCTAATCAAATGCCGAAAGTTCGGGTTCGGATCGACTCGAGCATGTTTGAGGCTCGCTTATTTCTAGTATGGAAGCTTCATGGGAAAAAAAGTATGCAAAAATGTTTTTCTATAGGAGGAAGAACACTGATGCTAGACAACCCAGAGCCTCCTCCAAAAGGAATAGTCACCCATCCTCTAAGGCCTCATTCACACCTCCGTAGTGCAGCCCGCGGACTGCACTAATAATGCGCTTCACAGACCACTACATAGAAGATAGTGAACGTAACGGTGGACAGAACCACGGACATGTGAATAGGACCTAAGGCATGAGTCCCACCAGTGCTGGCTTATATCCCCATTAACAAAAGGTTCCAGCAGTTGAAACCAGTACTTATTATATGTTTAACTGGTCCCGCCAAAATTGTTGGGCTTTAACCAACTCCTGTGTACAGCTCGCTTATCACACTGGAATCTAGCAATCACCTGATCCTTTATTTGCTGGTAGATATGTCTTATTGCTAGGGTGTGGACTCAAAAGTGTCACGCCAACAAGTGTGGATATGTCTGTGTGACTGGATATATTAGAACCATTGTGTGGCCAAGGTCATTCAATACTGCAATGACTTATTAGACGGGAATAGAATGCCTGTGAATCAGTTTCTACATGTAATACATGTATTCTAGAGACTAGCACAACTTGAACATGCTCGAGTTCCATTGTATGGCATTTGAATATCAGTGGAGGAAGAAGTTGGACACAGCCCTAGGGAGTCCATGGCCTATGGCTGTATCCATGTTTTCCAGGCAAAAATTCACCAAACATTTTTTTTTCTTTCAAATTAACTGGTCCCAGCAAGTGGCAGAGATCTGTAATTTACTTTTATTAAAAAAAAAAAAATCTTGTTTTGCTGTATGACCTGTAGGAAGTAGTATTCTTTCCAGTCTGGAAAGCAGGAGAGTTTTTTTATGGGGGATTTCCTACTGACCTGGACAGTTCCTGACATGGACAGAGATGGCAGCAGAGAGCACTGTGTCAGACTGGAGAGAACACATCACTTCCTGCAGGACATACAGCAGCTTATAAGGACAGGAAGACTTGAGATTTTTCAACAGAAGTAATTTAACTACCCTTTTAATGCTGCATCCAACTTTTTCAACCACTGATATTCAAATTCCAAATGCTCGAGTTGCACTCATCTCTAATGTATTCTTATGTAAATTGACATGCCAGATAATCTGCACATATAATGGGACATGTCACGCTAATGGTATGGGGAGGGTCCCAAGACTAGGCTATGCATGTACAATACTAGGCCTTTTCTATGAAAGTGGATGATGATTTGAGCATTGGATAATTTTTTTGTCTTTTGAAGAACATTATTGACCTAAAAATTTTTAAAACCCAACTGGTCCTTAAAGTGAAATGAGTAATCCTACGTGTGACTCATCGAGGAGCGAGAACATCACTTTCTCTAAAGCCATCCAGCTATGGTCTCCTTTTTGTCCCATGATCGCTCTGTTGCCTGCAGCATCTGCTATTTGTGTGAATGAGACGTGTAATCCGCCACCATTGCCTGACACATGAAACTTCAGCAATTAATTTTATGATGATGAAAAATGCAATATTTCCAGAGTAGAAGTTTTGAATTGGAAAAAAAAATGATATCATTACCTGCACAATTGAGCGGATCTGTGGAAAACGAGTGTAGGACGGGTTTACAAGAGTCGTCCTGTAATGTTGGGCCAGCCTTGTGTGAAGTATCACTGTAGACTTTGTAGATCCTTTGTAGATCCTCTCGGGCCATCTTATAGGTCCAGTAAACTTTACTTAAATGTAAATGTAAAGTTTACTAAAATGACCTGGCCGTAGTCAGTCCGTGTAATAGTACCCTTAGGATATTAGATGTAAAGCCCCTATTACACGGGGCAACTGAGAACTGCGCTTTTATTTATAGGGGTTATTTGCCTGTAGAAGATCATACACCTTAGACAACATTGGCTAGAGAACCCAGATTTGGCAGGACTAGTTGTACATCTAATATGAATGGAGGGGCTTTAGGACTCTCCCAACGACATAAAGATCAGACATTTTGCTCAGTTCTTTTGACTTTGAGATGATAGGCTGTTCTTAGAGTACTGGTCTCCTAATATGAAATGGGGACCCGCAGACTTCGGGACGCAAGACGACACAACTACAACCTCTGCTCTCCCAAATAGTGCTGTTGTCTTGTATGAATAATACTAGCCTGGCCTGTTGTTAATGCTGGAATCTGTGGTGATGTAATGTTCTTGTTGATGATGACGTTGGATTATTTTTTTTTATGTAATACTTTTTTTTTTCTTTTCCAGTTTAACATCATGTTTCGCAAAAAGAAAAAGAAACGACCCGAGATCTCGGCTCCTCTGAATTTTCAGCATCGTGTACATACTTCCTTTGATGCTAAGGCAGGCAAGTTTATTGGCCTCCCGCCACAATGGCAAAATGTCCTGGATACTTTGCGGCGTCCAAAACCTGTAGTGGACCCTTCCCGAATTACACCAGTGCAGCTAAAGCCTATGAAAGTGAGTACTGAATATTGTATTATACTCTGTACATATAATATAGCACTGATACATCCTCTACAGCTTTCCTACTGTCCTTAGACACTTCGTTATATGTGTTACATATGCTGGAGAAGGTCCATCTTGTCTACCCTTTAAATTGCTCTTTATTAATTTCATTAGTTGTGCATTTTATGACCACATTTGCTGGACGCTTGTTCCAAGCATCTACTACTTATTCAGCAGTCCAGTAACTTTTCAGTAGAAATTTAGTCTCGACACTCACCATAAATGCTTTGTTTTATTGTAGAAAATTCATATCCATCATAAACACAACAGAATGTTTTGGCGTTAGCCTTTCTCAGCTGAAAGGCCGAAACGTCCTGTTGTGTTTATGATGGATATGAATTTTCTACAATAAAACTATGAAGCATTTATGGTGAGTGCCGAGACTGAATTTCTACAGTATTGCTGGAATTTTTTCCTACTACGAGCACCACCCACAGACACAGAAGTGCCGTCTAAAGACTCTTTTTACCAGTAACTTTTCAGTAACTTAGGCTTGGTTCACACTATGTTTTTGCAATAAATGGATGGAAAAACGTATGCATTTGAGTGCATCTGTTTTTCCATTGACTTCTATTATAAAAAATGATCAAAATGTACACAAAAATGTAGTCAACCTCATTTTTGTGTCCATTAAAAAAAAACAGATCCATTTTGATCCGTTTTTTTTTTTTTCTTTTATAATAAAAGTCGATGGACAAATGGATCAAAATGCATCAGTTTGTAAAAACTGATTGCAAAAACGTAGTGTGATCCTTATCAATGAACTGTTTAGGTGGAACTGTATGAAACGCTTTGCTGAAGCGCTTCGATCATTTGTACTACTAAAAATGTCAAGCTAACTGGCCTGTAGTTGCTGGCCTCTTCTATACTACCTTTCTTGTGGATGGGTATAACATCATCCATTCTCCATCATCAGGAAGATCTCCCTTTGAGGCTGACGGTAGTAAATCTTGAAGAATTTGTCTGGCCCTCATTCTATGTAGTCTTGGAACAAGTGCAAGTTTTATTCTTCAAGATTTAATACCATCTCTAAAAGATACACAGTCAAAAGTTGGCTGGCTCTGTAAATTTTTTGTGAGACTGGCTAACTGTCCAATGTGTATGCAGTACACATTGGACTGCTTTTGTGAACATCAGTGGTCACTGGAACATATTTTTCGCTTCTAATAAATGGCACCAGATTCCCCATTGTAAATTCAGAACGTTCTTTTCTTTAGTTCAGTGGCCCTCTAGCTGTTGCAAAACTCCAATTCCCGTCACACCTAGCTAACCAAAGCTGAAGCTTTGGCTGTTCAGGCATGATGGAAATTGTAGGTCTGCAACAGCTGGATAGTGAACCTTCGGCCCTCCCTGCTCTAGTTGATGACTTAACTCCAGATCTAGTTCCTGTTTCCAGTAAGGGTGATTCTCCTTCCTGCCTCTAGTAGGGGTGGTTCTCCTTCCTGCCTCTAGTAGGGGTGGTTCTCCTTCCTGCCTCTAGAAGGGGTGATTCTCCTTCCTGCCTCTAGTAGGGGTGGTTCTCCTTCCTGCCTCTAGTAGGGGTGGTTCTCCTTCCTGCCTCTAGTAGGGGTGGTTCTCCTTCCTGCCTCTAGAAGGGGTGGTTCTCCTTCCTGCCTCTAGTAGGGGTGGTTCTCCTTCCTGCCTCTAGTAGGGGTGGTTCTCCTTCCTGCCTCTAGTAGGGGTGGTTCTCCTTCCTGCCTCTAGTAGGGGTGGTTATCCATCCTCCCTCTAGCAGGGGTGGTTCTCCTTCCTGCCTCTAGTAGGGCTGGTTCTCCTTCCTGCCTCTAGTAGGGCTGGTTCTCCTTCCTGCCTCTAGTAGGGGTGGTTCTCCTTCCTGCCTCTAGTAGGGGTGATTCTCCTTCCTGCCTCTAGTAGGGCTGGTTCTCCTTCCTGCCTCTAGTAGGGGTGGTTCTCCTTCCTCCCTCTAGTAGTGGTGGTTCTCCATCCTATCTCTAGTAGGGGTGGTTCTCCTTCCTGCCTCTAGTAGGGGTGGTTCTCCTTCCTGCCTCTAGTAGGGGTGGTTGTCCTTCCAGATTATAGTAAGGATAGTAGTCTTCCCTGCTTCTAGTGGCGGTGGTAATCCTTTCCTTCCTTCCTTTCCTTTCTTTCCTTTCCTTTCCGAGGGAGTTCTAGTAGCAGAGAGTTCTACTTCCATAATAGTGTTTAGAAATTATCAGTACCTTGTAAATATATTCCAATCACTATTTCAACTTTCAATTATTACTTCAGCAACAAAACCTCTTAGAAGGTCACCAACAAGTAATACTCATGCCTACAAAGAAAACTTCTATATATAATAGACTTATGTCTTTTCTTCATAGACTGTTGTTCGTGGCAGCACCATTGGACTGGAAGGATACATCTCAGGGATACTGGTTGATATTCAAAAACTGTCTGTAACCAGCTCTAACACTCTGCGAGGACGAAGTCCCCTGGCACGAAGGCGAGCTCAATCTTTGGGAGTGCTTGGAGAGGAGCGGCCAAACAATGGACAATATGTTATACCGGAGCCAAATATATCTGATAAGTATTCCAACTATATTAATTGCAATGGTGACTCTAAGGCCAGCAGGAGGCAGACTATGTGGCCGGACTACAAATCTGCAGATGACAGCCCGTGCAAAACCAATGGTTCTGTTTTCAAAGCCAAATCTTTGGATCCTGGAGACTTTCAGGACACAGTGGATCGCGTGAGTCAATCCAAATCTCCTATTAGCCAACTCAAGAACTTTAATGGAGGCAGTAGCTTTGAGCAGGACACACATACTACAAGAAGACAGCTATCCCATGAGACTCTGTTAGAAGAGGGTCCTGTCTCCAGATCCACTGAGAGTATTACAAAACCGGGACTGTTAAGGAGTGGTTTTGAGCCTTCGGGCCATGAGAAGTGTTCGGAGAAGCCTGTCCCAGCACAGCAGAGAAAGGTAGGATTGTTCTCTTTAACGGTATACCTGAGCTGTTTATATAAGCTTATTTTCCCAGGCCGCATTTTTATGGTTTGTGGTGGATTAGGAAGAATGCACAATAGTTCAGGAAGACTCGTTATTCAGTCTTCAATATGTTTTTAAGGATTTTCTGGGCTTAATGCATGACTGAATAGGTGGAAGTTTAAAATCATCAAAGTCTGTAGACTATCATGACATTTATTTGACTAGAATTCTTTAGTTTTAAAAGACTGAAGACTATCCCAAGTGGGCATTATTGGGGATAGAAGGCCTACAAATGTCTCCCTGTTGTGCTTTGTGTTACAGGTTTTGAGCAGCACTTGTGGGCTAGTTGGGTCACCCTAAGGGCCCTATTCCACCGGACAATTATCATTCAGATTATCGTTAAATCGTTTAAATCTTAAAGATAATCGTTCGGTTGAAATGCAGTTAACGATTAACGACTGAACGAGAAATCGTTGATCGCTTTATAAGACCTGGACCTTTTTTTACTGTTGCTCGTTCGCAAAACGTTCGCATTGAATAAGATGTCGTTCGCAGTAGATACGAACGCAATAGCGAAGAAGAAACTATCGCAAATACGATCATAAGTAACGATTATCGTTCCATGGAAATGAGTGAACGTTTTCAGGTCTTTCACAATAGCGGTCGTTTGATCGTCCGTGGAATAGGGCCCTTAGTAGGCTTCTGTACTAGAGCTAAAAGAGTCCTCGCTCGTTCTCCTGATTACTGGGGGTATCAGGAATGAGACGTCAAAAGCTTATATGATGCGGAAGGTTTGTGATTCCGGTGAAGAGCTTTAAGGTCTGTAGTTTATGTGATTCACGGAATGTGTCAATGTGTTCACACTACAGAAGTCACTGGCCGTTCTGTGACTTGGCCGGGTCACAGAACAGCTGGTGTCAGTGAAGTTTATCCCGGTCGGTACTGCAGTGCTAGACGGATAAACTTTATTTCTATTGAATTGGGACGCGAGCGCATCCATGTGATGGAGCCACGCTCTCTATATTGTGTGACCTGAATAGCGGTCGCACAAAACATCAGTTTTCGCTGAGGGAGATCTATCAAACTGGTGTTAAAGAGAATTGGTCCAGTTGCCCCTAGCAACCAATCAGATTCCACTTTCTATTCCTCACAGATTCTTTGGAAAATGAAAGGTGGAATCTGATTGGTTGCTAGGGGCAACCGAGCCAATCCTACTTTATACCACTTTGATAAATTTCTCACTGTGTATACACTAAGGCCGGGATCCCATTAATTTTCCATTGAACATATTTTTGGAATCAATCACGGCCATTCTTGCAAATTGCAACAATGGCCGTGATTAATTAAAAAAATACGTTGTGTGAACATAGCCTAAGACTGTTTGGAAACCATGGATACAGCCATAGGCTGTATCCATGTTGTCTAGGACTCCCTACCTCTATTTACATCCATCCAACCAACCAACCAACCAACTGGTATTCGAGCATGCTCAAGATTCACTTATCTGTACCCCTCTCCCTACTGATGTAAATGTGCACCCAGCTGACCTTAGGATTAACGTCTTAAAGGGGAATATTTCCTTCTTTTTTTTTTTTCAAATCCAGAAATCATTGTTTTTTACTTGATACCAATATACAGATAACAAAGAAACCACCATTCACAATAGGTGATTTTCATGGTTCCCCTTTTACCCAACCCTGTACACTGACCTTTGCACAGGTCACAAAGCATGCCCACATATAGAATGTGTTATCCATGGCTTCCTATGTCCACGTGACTGCCATAAAGCATATCTCTTAATGCTGTATTAGTCATATGATGGATACCATCAGTGCCTGCTGACTTCCATTGTCTTATAACCTGGACCAGGCTGGTTCAGTCAAAGCATCTGCCTTTTTGACGGGAACAATGGTACTTTATGCTCTGACGGAAATGACTGTAGAAGGTGCGCACAGTTTTTATTGCACTGTATGGTTCTATATTCAGAAAAGGAATTCCGTGTTTTTTCCAGTATGAACAGGCAAGCAGGTGTCGATGGTGTCTTTCCAGTTCGGACAGGTAGTCTCCATCATAATAAATATTTAGGATGTTTCAATAGCTTTGATTTTTAGCATGAAATGGGCTGTGAACTGATGAAATTCAGCTTTGTCTGTCACTTGGGATATAAACTGAATTCTTCTCATAGTCCTCTGCAGCTGTGTTATAATTTACAGCTAGGTCTAACATACCATTCACTATAGACATGAAGACCTCCAGGCTTCTGAGGTCTCCATCAAGTAACCAACACAGCATGTGTTTGGCAATGCGATCTCCGAGCCGTTCTGTAAAATACAGATAACTTCTAATCTACATACCATCACGGTGACACCACGTGTTATCGACACATTCTGCAATTACGCCATTTCCTAAAATAACTTAATTGTCAGGTATAATACTGTGCCAACATTACTGCGTCTCAGGCAGTATATACTATGAATGGCCTCGCTGGAATGTGTGGCTAATAAAACTAATGTGTTCTCTTGACCTGAATTCACACAGCTTGTTTCTTGAATAATAAATTGGCCAAACACTTTAGACAGCTATCTGTGCAACAGCTATTTCAACCTCCATGCATGCTTGCCTGAGTCTGTGTTTGTTTTCAGTAAGGGCGGTAGTAGGACCATTATTTCCATATAGTATTAAGGCACCTCTGGGTGACCAAATAGTAAAGACGCCCTAAGCCCTTATATAGTAGTTAGGCATCTCTGTGCAGCCCCCATATAGTTTTAAGCCCCTTTATGTCCCTATGTAGTAGTAGGCCTCCCAATAAGTAATATGTCCAATATAGGCATCTAACTTGTAGTATCGTATCGTGTAAGTAGTCGCTTCCCAGTAGGTAGTATCCCACATGTAGGCCTCTCCCTTCTGTAGTACAAAAAAAACCCACCCATACATACCTGGCTCTGGCACACTCCCCCGGCATCTTCTCTTCCTCCGCCTGGTGCTCTGTGATGTCACTTGAGCATCAGGCCTTAGGACAAGAGAGTTGCCTCTTGTGACTGCAGGCATAAAGCTGCCTATGGTCTAAGAAGCCCTTTAGGAGCCACTTAAACTGGCCTTGAGGGCAGAAGCACCCCTGGCTGATGTTGACTGGGGCATCTAAGGGGTTAAATGGCCAGGATCAGAGTTGGCCTGTGCAGCAGGGTATTTCTATCGAAAAGAACAACCTCTAATATATAGTATCAATACAACCACAGTGCCGGGTTAATGCTGGAAAGACCAAGGAGATGGTGGTGGATTTCCGCAAACACAAATTTCCTCAAAGTCCAGTGGACATCCAGAGGACGGACATTGAGACAGTGAACACGTATAAATATCTGGGTGTGCTCCTCCATAATAAGCTGGACTGGGCTGATCACATACACACATTGTACAGAAAGGGCCACAGCAGGCTCTACCTGCTCAGGAGGCTGAGGGCCTTTGGAGTCCAGGGGGCACTTCTTAGGACCTTCTTTAACTCCGAAGAAGATGGCTGATGCCACTACAGAGTGGCCTGCTGGGGGAGCGGTATATTAACCAGGGATAGGAACAAACTGGACACGCTGATCAGAAGGGCCAGCTCTGTGCTTGGAAGCCCCCTGAAACCGATGCAGGTGGAGGGGGAGCGAAGGATTTTGTCAGTGGTCAGCTCCATACTGGAGAATTACTCCCATCCTATGCACGAGACCTTGATCTATCAGTGACCGTTTTATTCACCCAAAGTGCGAGAAGGAGCGATATCGGAAGTCCTTCCTTCCTGCAGCGCTTAGGCTGTACAACCAACACTGACCCATGCAGAGATCACTCCATAAAAAGAACTAAAATAGTCTGTTTTTATTGTATCTTTTTTTACCTTTTCTTCACTTTGTCTACTTTAAGGGCCCTATTCCACCGGACGATTATCGTTCCGATTATCGCTAAATCGTTCGAATCTAAACGATAATCGTTTGATTGAAATGCAGTTAACGATTAACGACCAAACGAGAAATCGTTGGATCGCTTTATAAGACCTGGACCTATTTTTATCGTTGCTCGTTCGCAAAACGTTTGCAAATCGTTCGCATTGAATAAGACATCGGTCATTAGCAGTAGATACGAACGCAATAGCGAAGAAAAAACGATTACAAATACGATCATAAGTAACGATTATCATTCCATGGAAATGAGTGAATGTTTTCAGGTCTTTCGCAATAGCGGTCGTTTGAGATCGCTAGTCGTTAACGATTATGCGAACGATAATCGTCTGGTGGAATAGGGCCCTAATCGTAATGCTTTTACTTTACCTTTTTAGCTTTTTGTATGTGTAATATCTGTAACTATCTGTAACTGTATGCTGCTGTAACACACTGAATTTCACCATGGTGGGACTATTAAGAATTCTTTATCTTATCTTATCTCTTATGTCCATAGGGGAACAGTGAGCTCTGCGCTGAACGCAGTCCACTGTTCTGCCCTACACATTGACCCCCAAATAGTCCTCAATCTCTAACATGGACTAGTCAGGCCAGGAGTCAGAACAGGATTGCAGTCCCAAGTACTATGTGATAGGTCAAACTGGGTCACAAAAGGAGATTACGTATGGTCCAAATCACAATCCAATAAAAGAGGTCAGAAGAAATAAGCCAAGGGTCGTTAGTCCAGGCAATCACAAGAGGGAAATGCTAGTGATGGTCAGAACACCCATATCATAGACATAATAGATCAGAATGTTAAATCGTAGCACCAGGATACCAGTGGCCAAGCTCGATTGGGCAAGCATCCCTGCACTCTGATTGGCTGGCCTAACCTGCCTCTTGCTCTGATGTCTGACCCTCATGTCAGAAAAGATGGTACAATGCCCCTGGTGGTGCTGCACAGGAGATGAAGACACCAATGCAGGTTTCACCTCTAGGCTTCCTCAGGGGGCACTTGGGTAGAGGAACAGAATGCTCACTTAAGTCTGTGATAAAGTGCAGCTGTGACGATCTATGTAATTCCTGGAATTTTACAGTGTTTATATTGTCTGTTTTTTTAACTTTCTTAGCCTAATTTGAAATCCAGCCCAAGAGGATGTTGTTTTGTGTGTATATGTACAGGGCAAGCACCCACCACTATTGGCAACCTTGGTAGAGGTTTGTGCCCACTAGGCACAAGGTAGAGGGTCTCTATGATAACCTAGGTAAACATGCTGTATGGGGACAGTGTTTTCTAAGGGTTCATTGGGAGTCTGTTGCTCAAAGGGCCTTTGTGTGTTCCGCATTACATAAAGGAAAATTCTGATGGAAAATATGGCGGTATGTGATTGTTGGTATAATGTGTCAGGATTGTAATTCTCTAACAGGAACGTCTCTGTGTTTTCTTCCTAGATTGAGGAATATCATCGCCCCATGATATCTGCAAGAGGAATTTTGGCCAAAGCTAATTCTCTCCCACCCGATCATTTATCCCCAGATTTCGGCAGGGTTGTTTCAGGGACACCATCAGAGCGAGTATCTCCTCTCCGACCATGCAGACCCTCTCCTGCAGGTTCTCCACGTAGCCGCCCCATTCAAACCAGCTCCACCAACCTCCATTTATGTCAGGACTCTTTTAACAAATTTCCGCTGGGTAACCAGGACACAACAGTGGTGACCCATGAGCAGTTCAAGACAGCGCTCCGCATGGTGGTGGATAAGGGAGATCCTCGTCTGCTTTTAGAGGACTATGTGAAAATTGGGGAAGGATCAACTGGGGTTGTCTGTATTGCTCGGGAGAAGCATAGTGGGCGCCAGGTGGCGGTAAAAATGATGGACTTAAGAAAGCAACAAAGGAGAGAACTTCTGTTTAATGAGGTAAGTACTACAGGCCCATATATATGGTGAAGGTTTATCGATTGTCAGTCTGGTTTATACAACTTATTATGGGATGCGATGCGAGTATAATAGAGGGTCAACCTCCTCGGATACCCTTCTATTAGACTACATGGAAGTATACTACTTAATTTCATTGGGAACCATGGAATACCTCATTCTCTCTGAAATGAGGACAAGGTCTTCAATGCATAAAATCATATGAAAAGGAAGGACTCATGATGAGCTGGTTGTTTGTTGGCTTGTGATTAACGTATATATCTGTTTAAAGGGAATCTGTCAACTCTGAGTTGCTGACGGGGGAAATAACAAATGATACCTGGCTCTTGGCTCATGGCTTATTTCAAAGTTCTAAAATTATGATTTATTTCTAAGTTCAAGTGTCATAGAAGCCTGGCTAAGCAGCAGCATGCACACCTCCCCCTCCATCCCTCCTTCCTACCATGCATGATTGATGTACAAGGCTCAGGCAGAAAGCCGTGCATTATTTGTACAGGGCAGGGAAGAGTTTGGGAGGAAGATGACATGCATGCTGCAGCTCAGCCCAGCCTTTATGACACTTCAGCTTAGTAGTTAAACATAATTTTAGAACTTTTGAAACCATGTATCATTTATCTCTCCATCAGCTATTTTCCTATGATGGCAGCTCTTAGTATGATAAAAAGATGACAGATTACTTTAAAGTAACATGAAGTTATGTTTGGTGAGGCCCCTGCAGAACGCTTTATTTTCCCATTACTGATGCTGCTTAAAGGGGTGCTCCAGCCAGGACCTCTTCCTTTTCAACTACCAAGGAGGGGTGGGTGAAAACAAATGAGTCTTCTTACCACCCCAATTAGTGCTACTGCATGCATGCAGCTGCTATGGTCCCCAGTCGCTGAGACGTGACATGGGCAGGCCCGCTCAGCCATTTTACAGCTGTAGCGGTGTCCTGTCTCTGCTGACGAGTGGCTAAGCGGGACGTGACATCTCAAGCCCCATCTCAGACCAGGAAGCGGCCAGAGACCTGGACCGGGGTAGCTGGATGTGGGCGGCAGCACTGGGGCCAGGGCGATAAGTGGATGTACAGAAATTGTTTTCATCCCTCCCTGGTGATTGTGAAAGAAGGGATCTCAGCCGGAGTACCCCTTTAAGAATTAAATGCGGCCAGAATCCAACTGATCAGCCGCCAGACACCCTATGATCCTCTTATAAAAAGGGTCTTGTGACTCTCTCCCACCAGGTTACAGGTAGTAACTGATATAGCGGTGTTATATGCTGAATAGTATCGGTATATCCATAGTGTATTGAGCAATATATAAAATGCCCGCTTCCTTTGTTCTTGAAGAGATAACCACTGCCAAAGTAGTCTGGCAGCGGCTTTCTCCTCTTTCTGCTTGGCCAAGTGTCCATGTATATGGAGGGATCTAATCTCTCGCAATAGTCATCCATGGTGAGTGTGCTCGGCCACAGAAAGGAAAACCAATGGCGGTGCAATGGACGTCACTGAATTTTTGTAGTGGCGTCCGTGTGTTGTTTGGTGGATGGGGCGTATGAGAATAGATCAGTTTACTCTGCAAATCCCATGTATTAATCATAGATTGCCTTTCAGCAGCTGTGCCTCTTACTCCATTGTTGTATGTTGTTCTAGTTTGACTCACTTGTTTAATGTTATATATACTCTCCTTAAATCATCAGTCAGTGCAGTTGTATTTTCCTTTATACTCATTTGGCGGGCGGTTTCTGTGATTGTTGACACAAGCTTGTCTCTGTGTGGCGTGTAGGTTGTTATCATGCGGGATTATCAGCATGCCAATGTGGTGGAGATGTATAAGAGCTATCTGGTGGGAGAAGAACTCTGGGTTATGATGGAGTATGTACAAGGAGGTGCCCTGACTGATATTGTATCACAGACCAGGTATGTGCAACTTACCATCACCTAATCTTATAGTATGCCTATAATCCAATGACATAACTCGTGTGAACCTGAACGCTCTGCATTTGATTCCCAAATGGCTGGAGAAGTTGGATGCGGCCCTAGGGAATCCTTGAAAGCATGGATACAGGAATAGGCCATAGGAATCCCTAGGGCTGCATCCATCTTCTCCGGCTATCGGGAGTCATATGTAAAGCGTTAGGGTACAATTTAAAGGGAATGTGTCAATAAGTTAATGGTGCCTTAAATGGGGCCGGCATAAACTAGTGACAGAAATGCTGAACAGATCGGTGTATTACTTACATCATTCTGTACAGCTGTTCTCCTAATATGCAGGAGAATAGGGTTCTTGCCACACCCCTCCCCCCGCCCTCCAGCTGCTGATTGACAGTTAGCTGCCTATACACAGCATGGATAGATAACTGCCAATCAGCAGCTGGTAGGTAGAGTTTTCCGCTTCTAATGAATATGAAGGACGATTGAGCTCATGGACATAATGGAGAGGACTACTTATTGTCCATGTTATTCAGGAGGAGATCTCTGGATCAGCTGCACAGAACAATATAAGTGATACATGATTCTGCACAGCTTCTCTGTCACTAGTTGGACAGAGATTGGACAGCCTAAATCTACTGACAGGGTCTCTTTAACTTGAACCTTTTGTCCATTCTTCATTTAAAGGAGAAGTCCAGCTAAAATGTTTATAAAAGTATTGTATTGCCCCCCATAAGTTATACAAATCCCCAACATACACTTATTACGGGAAATGCTTAAAAAGTGCTTTATCCCTGCACTTACTACAGCATCAAGGCTTCACTTCCTGGATAACATAGTGACATAGTGATGTCACTTCCTGGATAACATGGTGATGTCACTTCCTGGATAACATGGTGATGTCACGACCCAACCCCCAGAACTGTGCAGGCTGTGACTGCTGGAGAGGATGATGGCAGAGGGATGTTCAGTGTCCCTCCAGTGCCCTGTATCCCTCAGTGTCCCCCTGCCATCATCCTCTCCAGCAGCCACAGCCCGCACAGCTCTGGGAGTTGGCTTGTGACATCACCATGTTATCCAGGAAGTGACATCACCATGTTATCCAGGAAGTGACACCACCATGTTATCCAGGAAGTGACATCACCATGTTATCCAGGAAGTGAAGCCTTGATGCAGTAGTAAGTGCAGCGAAAAAAGCACTTTATAAGCATTTCCCATAATAAGTGTATATTGGTGAGTTGTATAACTTTTGAGGGGCTATACAATACTTTAATAAAATGTTTTGCCTGTTTTGCCCAATAACACACATCTGTAACCCATAAATACATGTACAGAATAAACGGATGTGTGAAAGGGGCCTCATTCTGGCCCCTGTCCATAGGAAGTTAATAGATCCTTAACGAGGCACATTTATACATCACCTGGAAAAAAAATATTCTGAACCTTAGGCTCAATTCACATTTTTATTCAAAACCAGCAGAACCAACACAGAGAAGCACAATATAACAGCAAGATATGCCTATATTTCTATGGGGAGAAGGTAGCACCTCCATAAACTTATGACTGACCATCTGCTTCTCACCACTATACACTACCACTATAGTTTCACGCTCTCACCACACTTCCTCTGGGCCGAGAGGAAGCGCGGTGGGAGCGTGAGATGATCGTAGCCTACTGTGTCCTTTGTTTGTATCCACGAGCATGTAAGGAAAAAAAACATTTATAAGTGCTGCATCATCTTTAGGCTACATTCACACTACGTATATTTCAGTCAGTATTGTGGTCCTCATATTGCAACCAAAACCAGGAGTGGATTAAAAACACAGAAAGGCTCTGTCCACACAATGTTGAAATTGAGTGGATGGCCGCCATTTAATGGCAAATATTTGCTGTTATTTTAAAACAACGGCTGTTATATTGAAATAATGGCCGTTATTTACCGTTATATGGCGGCCATCCACTCAATTTCAACATTGTGTGAACATAGCCTTTCTCTGTTTTTAATCCACTCCTGGTTTTGGTTGCAATATGAGGACCACAATACTGACTGAAATATACGTAGTGTGAACCCAGTCTTACACTATACAGTATGTGTTATTACCATGAGCTCACACTGCTTCAAGGTTCCTGATTCGTTTGGGTCACTAACGTAAGCATGGTATAAAGTAGAATTTTTAGTGCTGCAAAGCAAAATGACCAGTGATAAGTATATGGCTGTGCTACCATGTCTGTTTTTTTTCCCTAGAGTATCATAACATATACCTATATAATTCACCACTGCAAACTTAAAATTTTTTTTATTGCCCAAACTTTTTACTTTAAACACATTGTACATCACCCTCTGCACCTCTAAGTAAGGCTGCCTTTACATTACCATCAGAGGCTCCATTGGTGGTTCCATCAGATTTGGACAGACTGACGGACACCACAATGGAACCGGATGGATTCAAACATTGGTCAATGGGATCTATTGGGCACCTTTGGTTTGATGGGTACATAATGGTTTCTGATATAATAGAGACCATGATTGTGGTGTGATCAAAGCCTAACTACACCCAGAAGCCCTACTTAGAGCGATAGGGGATTACTATAAGGAAAGTCTAACCGATGAAATCTAACTAGTATTGCTTGAGTCGTCCTTGGAAACTTTCCAATATTAGTCGTCAGAAAAGAATTTGACTTTCTGCTAAATGTTTTATCTGTCTTCACAAGAGTTAATCCGTATTGTTCTGATTTAGGCTGAATGAGGAGCAGATTGCTACCGTCTGCAAGTCTGTGCTGCAAGCTCTGGTATACCTGCACTCCCAGGGCGTGATCCACAGAGACATCAAGAGTGACTCCATACTGCTGACACTGGATGGTCGGGTGAGTGACAGGACTATGAGCAGTGACAACCCTTACATAACCTGTAACTAATGATAGATCTGCTTCACAGACACAACCACCACTTAACATTGCTGACATGACATGCACTGGTCAGCTGCAGCAGGTTCCGCCAATAGGATGCAGAGAGTCCATTTAGTTCTATGAAGTCTGACAGAACACTAGATAATTGTCTGCAATTGTGGCAGATCATTGTCAACTGCAAACATAGCACGCTGAGCTGACATTCAGCACAACCGTGCTACATTCATCTATCTCCCGTAGTCTGTCAGGCAGCCGTCAGTGCATTTTCTGACTTCTCCATTATAGACACAGCAACCGTTCGCAAAGGCCACATTCAAAGTTCCTCAAATCACAGATCTAAAGGGGTTATATCAGGGATATAAGAAGGGGCGGATTATAATATAGGGGTTCTATGGCCATCCAAACTACCCACATCATCTTACAGTGTGCCAAGTGGCACTATAGTGCAGCACATCACTCAGGGGACCATGTTGCACTGCAGCACCATCCCGGGTTCCCAGGCGAGCACACTACTCAATTGTATGTGCGCCTACTATAAGGGGCTGCACCAGAGGCCATTTACTATAGGGGGCTGCATAGAAGGCCATCTAGTATATTAGGACTACACAGGGGCAATCTACTTTTGGCTGGCTATAGGGGGTGGACGGTCCAGGGTACATTCAATCTGCCCTTGGATATACTCCATCTCTCCTGTCCTCTCCACAAACAGCACGGCCAAATGTTTCTGATTTCTCTATGGGAAGGTTAGGCCACATTCAGACTGCTCTGGTGGTGGCTTATGTCTCCAAGGACAAAGGGGTTGGGCAGTCAATTTCCATCACACCCTGCATCATCTCTTGGTGGAGTCTCCGACTTTTAATATAAAGTGTATAGAGACCTCAACTTCCCATTGATCAGAGGAATCGAACTGTTGCAGAAGCTACTGCTATAAATCTGACGCATGTGATGCAATAAGTGTCACACATATGGCAATAAGTAACATTAGCAACTAAGTGGACTTCCCTTCCATATAAAGGGCTGATGGAGACGTTGCTGAAAAGTGGACTTTACTCTCTAGAGTTCAATGGATTTGCAGGTGGCTAAAGGATAGATAACAGTACGTTGTAAATGGTATACGGTGTCCACAGACCCTGGTTACAAGTGGCGGCCATTCTTTATAATAGGTTTGTAAGTGACATAGATGACCTTTGGTAGGTAATGTTTGATCGAGGTGATCAGAAATAAAGGGGCATAGTCCTTGGTTAAGAGAGTAGTCACCAGCTTGCAGTAAGAAGGTAGCAGGTAGCATAGTCGTCATTCAGTGCACGGGTCAAGGTAGACAGTATACAATCGTAAATGGCGGCCAGGCAAAGGTCGGGACAGACAGCATTTGTTTAGGCGTGGTCAGATACACAAACCAGAGTGGTAACAGTCCTTAAAGGTTGTCTGAGGTCAACAGCATTTATCATGCACTGGACCGTCCATGAGTCTGGAAGCCAGAAAATTCCCAAGCCCCATGGTCAGCAATGGAGGAGAGCAGAAGCTGGAGGAAGGAGACACAGTGCCGATTAAGAGGGTGGTGGAGGATGGAGAAGTGGAGAAGACTTTACCAAGAACACAGTGCTCAATGGACTGCCATAGTCCTCTATCCTGCAGCTGGTTGATATGGAGGCCTTCTGCAAATCACCTATATAACCTACGGACCTTCTTTCTTTTTTAGGTAAAGCTCTCTGATTTTGGGTTTTGTGCTCAAATTAGCAAAGATGTTCCAAAGAGGAAATCCTTAGTGGGTACTCCATACTGGATGGCACCGGAGGTCATCATGAGGTCGGCATATGGCACAGAGGTAAACCACTAACATGTGATAAAAAAAAAGTTACAGTGTAAAATCACAACTGAATCAATCAAAAGCAATCTGTATAATAATATAAAAAAATGTACACAAAAATGTTGGAATTCTCTACTATAAATTTTAATTAATTGGCTGTCTATCGGAATACCTGGTGGTGGGGGGGGGGCAGCAATGTGATATTCTTCTAAGCATATGGCATGGTTTATCTGTTCAGACCTTTCCTTCATTGGGAAATTTTCATTCAGGGTACAAACACACACCGTATACGCAGCAGATACGCAGCAGATCTGCAGCAGATTTGATGGTGCAGATTTGATGCTGTGTTCAGTTATTTAGATTTGTTGCGTATTTGCTGCGTATCGCAGCAGTAAATACGCTGCGTATACGGTGTGTGTGTTTATACCCTCAGGCTACAAACACACTTGCCGGATCCGCAGCGAGTCATATTTGCAGCGAGACTCTCTGCGGATCCCGGCCCTGTTCTTTCAATGGCAGACAAAATCGCAGCAGAGATGTACATCCCTGCTGCGATTTTGTCTGCAGCCCGCCCCATTAACCCCCCGGCTGCCATGCGGCCGGGGGCTGCAGGGGGCGATCGTGTGGCCAGGGGCTGTGGGGGATCGTGCGGACGGGCTGGGGGATATTGTGCGGACGGGGGCTGTGGGGGGCAATCAGTGCTGTGAGGGGGCGATCGGGGCAGCAGGGGGGCGGCCAGGCTATAAATTACCGGGTCCCCGCTCCTGCCCCGAAGCAAGCAGGAGCGGGGACCCGGTAATGTATAATCTCCGGCAGCCGGGGGGTTAATGGGGCGGGCTGCAGACAAAATTGCAGCAGGGATGTACATCTCTGCTGCGATTTTGTCTGCTATTAAAAGAATAGGGCCGGGATCCGCAGCGAGTCTCGCTGCAAATACTCGCTGCGGATCCGGCAAGTGTGTTTGTAGCCTAAGGTTACGTTCACACGTACCGGATCCACAGCAGATTTCATCTAAATAACTGAACACGGCATCAAATCTGCTGCAGATCTGCTGCGGATCCTGTATGTGTGAACGCACCCTGAAGGGGTACTCCAGTAAAAAAAAAAAAATCTAATCACCCGGTTTCAGAAAGTTATTCAGATTTGTAAATGACTTCTATTTAAAAATCTCCAGTCTACCAGTACTTATCAGCTGCTGTATGTACTGCAGGAAGTGGTGTAGTCTTTCTGCTCTCTGCTGCCACCTCTGTCCATGTCAGGAACTGTCCAGAGCAGGAGAGGTTTTCTACGGAGATTTGCTACTACTCTGGACAGTTCCTGACATGGACAGAGGTGGCAGCAGAGAGCAGAAAGAATACCTGCAGAACATACAGTAGCTGATAAGTACTAAGAGAGTTGAAAATTTTAAATAAAAGTCCAGTTGATTTGATTTTTTATATCCGGAATACCCCTTTAATGATTCTAGATGCCATTTAGTTTGTGGTTCCTTCATTTGCCTTGTGGTTTGTATCCGTGAGGTTTATCGATGACCTTCCCGTCCATCATCATCTCTGTAGATTCCTAGTCATCACCTTGTCCTGTCATCCCTTATTAATCCCTAGGTGGATATCTGGTCTTTGGGGATTATGGTGATTGAAATGGTGGATGGGGAACCTCCCTACTTCAGTGACTCTCCTGTGCAGGCCATGAAGAGACTGCGAGACAGTCCTCCTCCTAAGCTGAGGAACTCTCACAAGGTGAGTCACCGCCACAGCTTACACATAAGACCGTACAAACACCTTCACAATGTTCACAATGAATAATTTCCTGGATCTTTCACTTAGTGAGGTATAAATTAAATCGCTCATTGTGATCTGGCAACGCTAACAATGGCATGACGGCAGCGAACGGGAAGTTGTGGTTTGGGCCTGTGGCCATCGAACATTATGTGAAAACAAATCATTTATATTGCTGTTGATAAGAAAAAAATCTTTCAAATCAAAGTGCCAGAAATTTGTAATTTACTTCTATAAAAAAATGTTGTCTCCCAGTACTTATCAGCTGCTGTATGTCCTGCAGGAAGTGGTGTATTCTTTCCAGTCTGACACAGTGCTCTCTGCTGCCACCTCTGTCCATGTCAGGAACTGTCCAGAGCAGTAGCAAATCCCCATAGAAAACCTTTCCTGCTGTCTAGACTGGAAAGAATACACCACTTCCTGTGGGACATACAGCAGCTGATAAGTACTGGAAGACTTAAGAATTTTTTTTTAATAAAAGGAAATTACAAATCTCTCGCAGTTTCTGGCACCATGAAATCCATAACGTTCGACTTATTATAAATATAAACCCCAGCTTATGCAGAGAGCGGGGCCTAAAATGGCAAAGCAAAACTATATTTTAAGTGAAAAAAAACCCCAACAACTCTTTTCTACTTGGTGTTTGATGTGATAGAAAAGTCCGGCCGCTGTTCCATAGTTTGGGACGTTCAAGGTTAGGCCGGGCTCACACGTAGTTATTCGGTCAGTATGCTTAGCCTATTCCAGAATTGAAAACAAAATCTTTTGGTAGTGACCAAAATACATGTGAGCCGGCTCTCCCTCTGCATTATAGTCTATGGGAGGTATAAAAAGGATCTTGGCGGTTTTACTCAGGGTGTGACTATAGGGATTATAGTTACACCCCAGCCCTCTTGCCTGGGGGGAATCTTTTTAACCCTTCCATTTTTATTACTTACATCCTTAATATTTCCCCTTTTCTGTACAAGGGTTTGTTTTTTGCAGGACAAGTTGTATTTATTAATAATGTTTGCTTATTCTACCATATAATGGGCTGAAAAGTGATGTGTTACCTGTATTACACGGGGCAGTGTAAGTATAGTTATGTCTTACTAGTTCTTAGCATTGTCCTAATTTTTATAGTTTCCGTTTCTGGAACTGTATTAGGGCTTGTTTTTTGAGGGTTGAGTTGCAGTTTTTTTTTTTAAACCGTTTTAGGGTACATGCATTAAATGAGTACTCCAATAAAAAAAATGGTGCCAGAAAGTTATACAGATTTGTAAATAACTTCTATATAAAAAATCTCCAGTCTTCCAGTATTAGCTGCTGTATGTCCTGCAGGAAGTGGTTTATTCTTTCCAGTCTGACACATGTTGTATCCTGTTCACCCCTTATAATATGTACAGCTCCCTGGAATCAATAAATAATAATCCCTCAGCGAGCTACTAGTCTGTCTTGTAAAGTGGAGTCAATGATGAGTAGGATTAGGAAGGGAGTTTGATAGTGGAGAAAGAGGCATTTTTTTCTGATAAGATATGTTTAAAAAATGTTATAATATAGAAAGCTTTTTAAACAACAGAAGCTATTTAATGAGAGAGAGAAAACAGTGGCATTAAGAAAGAAGGAGGGAGTGCAAAAAGAGAGCATGTTGCAGATGAAGGTGGTCTCAAGATTGAGGAAAGAGCAGATACAGAATTTATTTAGAACTGGAGGTGCTAATGGCTTATGTTGGAAATACAGATGAGAGAAGTATCGGTCAAACCTTCTGAATTTGGTGAACTCATTATTATTAGACATAAGCGAAGCTTGAGCACTCTCAGGTTTGTCTGCACTCGGGCATGTGGCATTTGATTACCAGTAGCTGAAGAAGTTGGATGCAGCCCTAAGGAGTTAGGGTCCTATTCCACAAGCCGATGGGGGACTGATCAATAATGTAAATATGGTGCGATAATCGTTTAGCGAGGGCTGCAGGGACATCGTTACTGATGTCCTTGCAGCCCTTGTTTAAACACCATACATTACCTAAACATGTTGCTGATCTTCTCCTGTGCTCCTTCTTCCTCCCGGTCCTGCATGCAGCAGCAGCTTCGGTGCAGCCTGTCTGAGCTGACAGGCCGCTCAGCTAATCACTGGCTGCGGCGGACCGGGCCAGTGATTGGCTGAGCGGTCTGTCGGCTAAGACGCCGCACCAAAGCTGCTGCTGCGCACTGGACCGGAGGAAGAAGGAGCGCAGGAGAAGACCTGCAACATGCTTAGGTAAAGCATTGGGCTTGTGAAATCGTCGGTTGCCCACCGCGCATCGCTATTCCACACAGTGATGCGTGGTCGGTACTTGATGATTTTAGGTTTGAACCTAAATAAACGATTAGCCGATGACATGATCATCAGCTGATCATTGTCTCCATTCCACGGAGCGATAATCACCCGAATCAGGCCGATTTGGCCAATTTATCGCTCTGTGGAATAGGACCCTTAGCTATTACTATCTCATCCTGATATAACGGCCACAACTAGCACATAGTGAGGTACCCATGCTCAAAATGTATTCCCACATGATACCAATGGTCCCAACGGGTTTCCCTCAGAGAGACGATAAGTTCATCAGGGGAACAAAGAGAGATAAGTAACAAATATAGGGACTAGCAATATAAAGCTTACCAAAGACCAGAAAAAATGCACAATTGGCTAAAGAAAGCTAAGGATAGTATAAAGTCTATATAGTATATAGTCTCATTTACATATCCTACTAATGGGTTTTCACCTTTTTCCTAGGCATCCCCAATTCTGCGCGATTTCTTGGACCGAATGTTGACTCGGGAAGCAGCGGAAAGAGCCACAGCCCAGGAGCTTCTTGACCACTTTTTCCTTCTCCAGGCCGGCCTTCCGGAATGCTTGGTTCCACTGATCCAGCAATATCAAAAGAGGAACTCTACTTGCTAATCCTGGGGGAAAACCTACGTACTTGGAAACCTGTTCATGTATCTATACCACCTTGCCTATATGCTCCCAGAAGAGTCCTCCATATACAAGGATCAAGGTATAGGAGATCTCAGTTGGGGTAAAGCAAAGGATCGACTTGAACAACTCAAGCTGCATCTTTTTTCCTGACCTCCCGGCACCTTTTTTAGCTGGGTTAAAATGTGATTGTTTACAGTAGTTAACCATTTCACTGCTGGAAAGTACAGCAAATCCAATGCTGGCGGCGCTAGCATCAAAGTGGGGGAAATAATTTATTTTTTACACTGGAAAAAAAAAAATCGTAACACGGACTACGACAGAAGCACCTTATCAACTTTTACCCAAAAAAACAAACAAACCTGGCCGTAGTGGCACTGGAGACAATTCCTCAGACTACCAGCAGAGGGAGCTGAATGACTAGACATTGACAATCATGAGCCCATTTATTGCAGTGTTTTCAGGATACGGTCTGATCAGACAGGGATTTTAAAAAAAAATTAAAAAAAATGGTATTTTAGATGCAAAAAAAAAAAAAAAAAATTTTGCACAGCAGATACAAAGGATAAGCGGATGAACGGGAGGATGTATGGTGACAAATGCTGGCTCAGCAGTGCTGAAGTGGAACACGGGTGCGGTTATGTGTGTTGCACACAGATGACGTAAAGACGATTACGGGACACAATGTTATGAGATACCTGATAGGTGACCAGTTTAATATAGAGTTTGCAGGTCTCTGACTAACGTCTGCTCCTGTCGTGCAGCTGTCCAGAGTGCGTCCATGTTTGGTTTTTTTATCCATGTCTCCGATGTGTCAGGGTTTAGAGTTAGGCGTGGTTTTAGTGGTGTCCTAGTTTGCAGAACACCCATGTGATTTTTACTTGGAAGTGTGCTTTAAAATAGAATTTTACCTGCTTTTATATCACTGTGGCTACAAACTATTTTGATAATTCCTTCTATGACATCTCTCTATTGGTCCATAATGGGGCAAAATCCTCCTGACTAAGCTTGTAGAAGGAGTCGGTCATCTGTAGATCTTTTGTTCTCTGGGCCGTAGAGATGAAATGGGTTATCCAGAAATAGAAAAACATCCAAAAAAAAGACAGCACCACCCCCTGTCCTCAGGTTGTGTTTGTTATTACAACTCGTCTCTTGTCACTTTAATGAAAATGAGCTGCAATACCACACACAATCTGCGGACAATAGGGGTGCTGTTTATAAAACCGCTATGTGTTTCTAATAGTGGATAACCCCTTGCTCAGAAGAAAACTGCTCATTGTTGTTCTGTGACGCGGCTTCTTTGAGGTATTTAAAGGGGTTTTTCAGGAATATCAGTTGATGACCTATTCAGCCCCCGAGACCCCAATTGGTAAAATGAACCAAGGGGCTGTCACTGTTCCAGACTCGGTGACACAACTTTCACTGGTGCTATGGCTCAGATTGAGCTCAACTTTATTCTCATGAATGGGGCTAAGCCACACACGCCCATATGAACAGGTAATGATAATCAGTTCTAAGGATAGGTCATCAATGAATGTTCCTGGACAACACTCTTAAAGGGCTACCAACAAGCATCTACAAACACCTTTTATAATGTGTCACCCTGATAAGGCATAATGGTGGACCCTGAAAAATCCCCAGAGAGGCCGTTGGTTTTTATGATAGGTTTGCACAAGCCTGGCAACTATCTGGATTCACCCTCAGGGTATGGTCTTACAGCGTATCTACCACATATGAACAAAGCGCCACCCACATGCAATGGCCAGTGGCAGTATGACGTCACACAGTAGACTGTGCACCCATTGGCCATCGTATGCCTGTGGAGGAGGTTTTGTCCACAAGCAATGGCTGCACCGCTACCCTTAAATAAGTTGGCTGGAACTTCTCTCCTTTCCATAGAGTGATGTACATAGAGTTGCAGATGACTTTTAACATTTCAATGTATTATATGAAATTGTTTATAATAGTAACGCTACAGGAGTAAACTACCGTAGTTTAGAGGTCATTCAGGTAATTATAAGTTAAAGTGTCACTGTCTTGAAATTTTCTTTTGCAGAAATCAATAGTCCAGGTGATTTTAAGAAACTTTGTAATTGGGTTTATTATCCGAAAAAATGCATTTTTATCATGAAAAAGCAGTTTGAAGCTCTCCCCCCTGTCTTCATTGTTCTCCTATGGAGAGAGCTAAATAAAAGACCAAAACAGGACAACAAAGAGTTAATCTACAAATACCTCACCCTTTATCTCCTCTGACAGTCACCACTGACCTCTCTGAGCTCTGATTACAGCTCCATGTTGTGTAATCCTCTGTTATCTGCTAACTCCCTCCTCCCCTCTCCCTAGAACAGACAGGGTTATGTCTGATGCAACAAGTCACAATTTCCTGATTTTTTTTGCAGTGGATGGAAAAGAGGAAGGAGGGGGGGGGGGACCTGGGAAAAGGCTTTTTAAATGCAGATAATGGCATATTTGGCTAATAAACCCAATTACAAAGTTTCTTAAAATCGTCTGGACTATTGATTTCTGCAAAAAAAACAAACAAACAAACAGCGACTCTTTAAGGCCTATCCTTAGAATAGGTCATCAACATTAGATTACTGGTGGTCCAACTCTTGGCACCCCCGGTGATCAGTTATTGAGGAGGCTACAACGCTCGGCCTCTTGTACTGTTTACGTTGGTCCATACTGCACACTGCGGAAAACGCCAAAGTATGCCAGATAGCTCTCCTCCACCCTACACAAAGAGAGATCAGTAGTTTCCGATAGCCGTCTCACCAAGATGTCACCTGACCAACCAGAAGAGTCACTTTTTGAGGTCCAGCAGCTAGGTCATGTGATGACAAAAAAAAGTTCAATACACAAAAAAGCCTAAACCACAAAAAAGATTATTCACACATAAAGTCATAAAGCTAGAAAGAATGGCAGAAAAAATTTTGCAAATTTTGTGAAAATAACATATTGGCATTTTTAGCTGGCGTTAAAAACAAAACGATGTGAGGGCACCCAAAAGCTGGAAAGGGCAAAAGCATTGCTAAAGAGAGACAAACTGTTAGAGCTGCTCTCTAAGAACACAACAATGGGTAATCCTGAAAAGGCCAAGAGAACCCAAGGTACATGAGAACGTAAATGCAGAAGTCCATGACCTCACGCTCAAGAGATGTTGGGTAACATTCATATGTGAAGGGGGATCTACAGGTTATTCAAATGTCCACTAAGTGCCCTATTACAGGGGACGATTATCGTATGAAAAATCGTCATATCGTTCGAATTTAAACGATAATTGTTTTGTGTAATTGCAGGAAACGATCGAAAAATCGTTCGCAGATCGTTGATTTAGATCTGAACCTAAAATTATCGTTAATCGCTCGCTGTAATTCCACATTCATTCGCTATGGTTCCGCATTTTTTCACTAATCGTTCAGTGTAATAGCACATTGCCCATTGTTTTCCTGAGATCAGAAGGAGTAAACGATTGCAATAACGATCGTAATAATGATCGTATCTAACGACCATCGTTCTGTGTAATATGGTGAACGATTTCAGGTTAATGATAAACACTCTCGTTTGCCATCGTTAATCGTTAAACATCACTCCGTGTAATAGGACCCTTAGGGGTCCTATTTATTGTTAACCTGAAATCGTTCACCGTATTACGCAGAACGATAATCGTTAGTTCCGATCGTTACTGTGATCGTTATTGCGATCGTTACTATGATCGTTTATTCCTTCTGATCCCAGAAAAACAATGAGCAATGTGCAATTACACTGAACGATTAGTGAACAAATGTGGAACTTGAGAGAACGAACGTGGAATTACAGCGAACAATTAACGAATGATTAGCGAACGATTAACGATAATTTTAGGTTCAGATCTAAATCAACGATCATACGAACGATTTTTCGATCGTTGCCTGCAATTACATAGAACGATTATTGTTTAAATTCAAACTATTTAGCGATTTTTCACACGATAATCGTCCTGTGTAATAGGGCCCTTAGGGTCCTATTATGGTGCGTTTACACGTAACGATAATTGGCCCAATCGTACGATTAACGATGTAGGAGTAACAATTCTTTTTTCATAACGAGCAGCGTTTAGACGGTACGATATATCGTACGGAAAATTCGTTGTGCGATCGTTTTGCGAACGCTTAAGCCTATCTCACACATTGGTTAAATCGGCAAACGACTGTTCACACGGAACGATTTGCGAATTTTTTGCGAACGACGAAGGACGATTTGATAACATGTTGAAAGATCAAAATGCGCGATGTATCGTTCATCGTATGATCATTCGCTGCGTTTACACGTACGATTATCGTTCAAATTCGATCGTTATCGAGCAAATTCGTACGATAATCGTTACGTGTAAACGCACCATTACACGGAGCGATTTTTAACGATTAACGACTAATGATAAACGATCGCAAACGAGATTGTTTATCGTTAACCTGAAATCGTTCACCATATTACGCAGAACGATAATCGTTAGATACGATCGTTATTGCGACCGTTTATTCCTTCTGATCTCAGGAAAACAATGGGCAATGTGCTATTACACTGAACGATTAGTGAAAAAAATGTGGTACTTGAAAGAACGTGGAATTACAGCGAACATTTAACGATCATTTTAGGTTCAGATCTAAATCAACGATCAACGACATACGAACGATTTTTCGATCGTTGCCTGCAATTACACAGAACGATTATCGTTTAAATTTGAACGCTATAACGATTATCACCCGATAATTGTCCCGTGTTATAGGGCCCTTACTCTTTCTCCCTGCACAGTGGACATTTACCTAATAAAAGATTGGGTTAGCTGGGTGTTTGTCTATAACTGCAACTATGTGTAGTCACATAAACATCTGACTACATGTTATCAGGTATCATTCATATAATAATAATAATAATGTTAGATATGAATGCAGAAATCCATAGAATTCCAAAGAGTTTCCTTACTTTTTCTCTATCTGTAGACCCAGCCACTAAACTAGTGAGAAGCCTAAGGGTAACAACAGGATGTTACTTGCATTAGAGGCCAAGTTGCCTGTGGTAGTGAGGTAGTATATAAATGCTGAGAGTAGTTCTCTGCATGTTGGAGCAATGTATGTAACAACTAATGGGGTTGATGTCGGGTAAGACTTTCAGAGCGAATCATGATTTCCCCAGTGTGCAGGAAGGTGTAGGGTAGGACATGGACAACAATGAATATTACATGTTTCAATGACATGAATGGGGAAGATTACTGAGTGTACTCTGTAAATCTTTAAAGATTCCAAAGGGAGGGGGAGGCTGAGTTGTGAGCTTCATCTATTGTCTCCTCCATCTATTGTAATGCTGCACAGATCACTTTCCAGCAGCTTCCTCCCTATCACCACAAACAGAGCAGGAAGTCTCAGCTTAGTTTTAAACCTAGTGGTGAGAATGAAAACTGCAAGATTTCAGGATGTAGTCTATAATGTAGAGAGTAAAATAGGAAGAAGTAGTAGGCTCTCTAGAAGAGGGTAAAATGATATATGAAAAATGATGTAGAATGGATCTAAATTGTGATGATATAGACCATGTATATATAAAAATGGATCTAGGTAATAATGAAACATTTAATATAGTTTAGTCAGTGTCCATGGATATATTTCCATAAGAGACGTGGATTTATAAAAATCAAATCGAAATAAAATCAATACCACAATGACCAAATGCAGCTAAAAATGTACTTAATAGATTAGAAATCTAACAACATATGATGAAAAATATAAAAAAAAATGTTAACTATAAATGGAAAAGATTTAATGTAGATGAAAAAATAAAAAATAAAAGATGATTAAAAAGTAAAAAATATGAGCCCAGTAATCGTAATCTCCGCTGTGGAATGATAGATATCCGGCACAGTGATTCGAGATTAAATCTTTTAAATCTTTTCCATTTATATTTAACATTTTTTTAATATTTTTCATCATATGTTGTTAGATTTCTAATATATTAAGTAAATTTTTAGCTGCATTTGGTCATTGTGGTATTGATTTATTTCGATTTGATTTTTATAAATCCACGTCTCTTATGGAAATATATCCATGGACACTGACTAATCATTTCATGTATTCTCAAGTGCAGATCCTGTACGTGTGAACACACCCTTAAACAATAAATTATTTCCTTTAAGAGTGGGCTTTAAAGGGGTACTTTAGCTAAATGTTTGTTTTTTTTACTTTCAGATCAACTGGTGTCAGAAAGTTATAGAAATTTGTTATTTAATACTACTTAAAAATCTCAAGTCTTCAAAACTTATCAGATGCAGGAAATGGTGTATTCTTTCCTGTCTGACACAGTGCTCTCTGCTGCCACCTCTGTCCATGTCAGGAACTGTCCAGAGCAGCAGCAAATCCCCATAGAAAACCTCTCCTGCTCTGGATAGTTCCTGTCTTGGACAGAGGTGGCAGCAGAGAGCACTGTGTCAGACTGAAAAGAGAACCCCTTTAATCAACATTGGACCCCTCCTGACAAACAAGAGCGACTCTAAGGGGTAGAGTGTATGAAATGCCAGTGCTAGTAGTTACTCTGAAAGCGAAAGGCTCTATGGCCTAGGGATTGTGGGATCTGTTTTGCACTGTACTGGGAGTCGCTTAGCATGAAGCAGTCTTGAAGGTGTCTTCTCCCCATGACTGTGTGGGTTTTCTCCGGTTACTCCAGTGTCCTCTCACACTCCAAAACATACAGATAGGTGAGTTTGGAATTTAGAATGTGAACAGGGACTGATCTGAGTGATGTACAGCGCTGTGGAATAAGTTGGCGCTATATAAATATAGGGACTATTTCTTTTTTTTTTTATTAGGTGTGTCAACCATCTTAATCTGAGATGGTGATTCTGAGACCTGTGTTACCCCATGTTGTATATAATGAGCCATAACATTGAACTAATCATATATAGGCTTACCCATATATATGTCTTAACCTCTGCATGTGCCCTGTGGTGTCTGCCGCCAAGACGTAAGCAGCACACCCTTTACGCCTTGTAAGACAATACCTCCATTTCTTTGTCTTGTCCCTTTTATAGGGTACTCCAAAAGAAAAAAAAAATCTTTCAAATCGAATGGTGTCTGGAAGTTTTATATAGATTTGTAATTGCTTCTATTTATAAATCTCAAGTCTTCCAGTACTTATCAGCTGCTGTATGTCCTGCAGGATGTGGTGTATTCTTTCCAGTCTGACACAGTGCTCTCTGCTGCCACCTCTGTCCATGTCAGGAACTGTCCAGAGCAGCTACTGTGAGAGCAGTGTGTCAGACTGGAAAGGATACAGCAGCTAATAAGTCCTGGAACATTTAAGATTTTTAAATAGCGGTAAATTATAAATCATAGTATAACTTTCTGCCACCAGTTGATTTGAAACACACAAAAAAAAAACATTTTGCCAGAGTTCCCCTCTAAACCATTCCTGACCAGAGTAGAGATGAGCCAACATCAACCATGCGTGGGTTCAACCCGAGAGTTCTGCATTTGATTACTGGTACTAAAGCAGTTGGATGCAGCCCTAAGGAGGCTGGGAATACATGGATACAGCCATAGGCGTTAGGCATGCTCGAGTCACACTCATCCCTAGTAAATACACAATTGCTCCTGCAGCTAAGAGTTGTCCCGCCATCCAAAGTTATGTCCAATCGTCAGGATTGGGGATAATTGACTGATCGGGGGGGCCCGGAGGAGGTCACGTGGGCATACCCCCACCACTCCATGCAAACTGCTGGAGCTGGCTGAGTATAGTGTGCTCTATAGAGAGTGAATCACAGTACTGCTGCTATAGTCTGATGGGAGTACAGGTCCACCTTCTGGAGATCAGAATTCATGTACTCATACCTGAGAAGGATTTATTTAATAAAAATACAGAACACCTTGTATATTTATCAGAAGTCAAAATTAGGCCCCATTTGTGCCAAATCTACTAGTTTTTTAGCCTTAAAAGGGTTATCCAGCTCTACAAAAACATGGCCACTTTTGCACTACTATTGTCTCCAGATTGGGTGGGGTTTTGAAACTAGGTTCCATTGAAGTAAATGGAGCTTAAAGTGAATGTACCATCAGGCCTGGGCTGAAGCACTGGAGGTGGGCCGACCCACCCCCAATGGGAGGAAATCGATTAGAATCAACGGAGCTGCATCTAATGGTCCTTTTACACGGAACGATTGATCGTTCGTTTTTGCGCGATAACGGTCGAATTCGAACGATAATCGTACGTGTAAACGCGGCGAACGATCAAACGACGAGCGAAAAATCGTTCATTTTGATCTTTCAACATGTTTTCAAATTATCGTTGGCCGTTCGCAAAAAAATTCACAGATCGTTCCGTGTAAACAGTCTTTCAACGATTTCACCTATGTGTGAGAGAGGCTTAAACGATCGCAAAACGATTTTTCCGTACAATATATCGTTCCATCTAAATCGTTATAAAAAAAACATTGTTCATTCAAAATCGTTAATCGTGTGATTGGGCGAATTATCACTCCGTGTAAAAGGACCATTAGAGGGGCAGGGGTCTCCTCCCACTGGGGGTGGGTTGGCCCGATTCCAGTGCTTCAGCCCAGGCCTGATGGTACATTCACTTTAATTGCAAACCGCACCTCAACTGGAGACAAGAGAGGGGGGAAAAGTGGCCATGTTTTTGTAGCACTGGATAACCTCTTTAAAGGGGTATATAATTTTTCACAAAATTATATAGATTTGTAATTTACGACTATTTAAAAATCTCAAGTCTTCCAATATTTATCAGCTGCTGTATGTCCTGCAGGAAGTGGTGTATTCTTTCCAGTCTGACACTCTGCTCTCTGCTGCCACCTCTGTCCATGTCAGGAACTGTCCAGAGCAGAAGTTTTTTCTTTTTTAATTCTGTATTATTATTATTTATTTTTTTTAAAGACCATGTCTGGGCTTTTTTTCTTTTTTTAATTCTGTATTTTTATGTTTATTTTTTTAGACCATGTCTGGGCTTTTTTTCTTTTTTAATTCTGTATTTTTATGTTTATTTTTTTAGACCATGTCTGGGCTTTTTTTTTCTTTTTTAATTCTGTATTGTTTTTTTTTTTATTAAATACAGAATTAAAAAAAGGAAAAAAAGCCCAGACATGGTCTAAAAAAATAAACCTAAAAATACAGAATTAAAAAAGAAAAAAAAAGCCCAGACAGAGCAGAAGTTTTCTATGGGGATTTGCTGCTGCTCTGGACAGTTCCTGACATGGACAGAGGTGGCAGCAGAGAGCACTGTGTCAGACGAAAGAAAACACCACTTCCTTCAGAACATACAGCAGCTGATAAGTACTGTAAGACTTGCGATTTTTTTTAAGAGAAGTAAACAACAAATTTATATAACTTTCTGAAACCAGTTGATTTGAAAGAAAAAGATTTTCACTGGAGTACCCCTTTAAATGAGTCAAGATGGTCTTATTGTAGACCAGGTATCCAGCCGTCTGCTCCCGGAGAGTAGAAGGGAAAAGTCTGCTGTGCTGCTGCTATCCGATGTAACATGTATGTCCAGACACCAAGCACTTTCCACAAACCTGTTGTAATAAAAGCGTTGATGGTCTGACATGGTCTGCTCTTTGTGATCGCTGTGTTTACATGGAGGCTGCGGCCAGTTCCCTCCTTTCCTGTGAGAGATCTCTACTTGGATGAAGATCTTCCCCAGAAGACATTTGTCTTGAGGAATTATTTCGATCCCATCCCGGCAATATGGCAGGAAGTCTCCCAGAGATTAGGATATTTATCTGCATTCCGCTGATGTTTGAGAGCTCGCAGCTGGAACCAGGACGTTGCAGGACGTCGCTTACATTGCCATGTGGCCAGTGTCCCACCCGCCATCCACTTTATTGATTGTCCTCTGTACATTGGCAGATGAATTACTCATTTTACTTGTGCTAATTGGGTTTACAAAGATTTTTTTTTTTTTAATTAAAGGGAAACTCCAGCTAATTTTCTTTTTCTTTTAAATCATCTGGGGTCAGAAAATTATATAGTTCTTATAATTTGCTCCTATATAAAAAAAAAAAATCTCAAGTCTTCCAATACCTATCAGCTGCTGTATGTCCCACAGGAAGTGGTGTATTCTTTCTAGTCTGACACAGTGCTCTCTGCTGCCACCTCTGTCCATGTCCAGGTGGCAGCAGAGAGCACTGTGTCAGACTGGGAAGAATACACCGTTTCCTGCAGGACATACAGCAGCTGATGAGTACTGAAAGACTTGAGACATTTAAATAGCAGTAAATTACAAATCTATATAACTTTATGATTCCTGTTGATTTGAAAGAGAAAACGATTAGCAGGAATTCCGCCTTTAAAAAAAAAAAATATATAGTATTAGGCAAATATGCCATTATCTGCATTTAAAAAGCCTTTCCCCGGGTTCCGCCTCCTCCCTCCTCTCTCTCATTCACTGCTCATTATCAGGAAATCTTAACTCTTTTACATCAGTAACCTGTGTAACCTATGGAGAGGGGAGGGGGAGGAGGGAGATTAGTCGGCGGCAGAGAGCAGAGAACAAAGGATTACACAGCGGGACCTGTGTGAAAGCCGGTATTCAGAGGTTAGTGCTGACTTCAGAGGAGATAGCCCAGTGATGTAGCTGTAAATTAACTCTTTCTTGTCCTGTTTTGGTGCCTCATCTCCAGTGGCAGATTATAATATGGGCAGTTTGGGCGGCCGCTCGAGGCTCCGGGGGGGGGGGGGGTTTTGCCCATGCCACGCCGCCCACATTATAATCCGCCACTGCACTGCCGCAGCTGCCGGGGTGTCCCGTCCTATCCCCGGCAGCGCGCGCATCAGAGAGCTCCCTGTGCGCCTGTGGCTGTGACTTCTGGCGCGTGGGGAGCTCTCTGATGCACGCCCTGCTGGGGGTAGGACGGGACACCCCCGGCAGCCGCACGTCAGCCTGGGACAGACCAGGAGGCGTGAGGCTCGACGGGGGAACAGACGGCAGGTGAGTTGTGTTGTGTTTTTTGTGTGTTATCTGCACGGGGGGGGGGGGGGGGGCAGAGGGGAACCATCTATAAGGGGGGGCAGAGGGAAGAGGGGGACCATCTATAAGCGGGGGGCAGAGGGAAGAGGGGGATCATCTATAAGCGGGGGGCAGAGGGGGACCATCTATAAGGGGGGGGGCAGAGGGAAGAGGGGCACTATCTATAAGGGGGGAATAGGGAAGAGGGGCACTATCTATAAGGGGGGAATAGGGAAGAGGGGGACCATCTATAAGGGGGGGCAGAGGGAAGAGGGGGACCATTTATAAGGGGGGCAGAGGGGACCATCTATAAGGGGGGAATAGGGGGACCATCTATAAGTGGGGGCAGAGGGAAGAGGGGTCCATCTATAAGGGGGACAGAGGGAAGAGGGGTCCATCTATAAGGGGGGCAGAGGGAAGAGGGGGACCATCTATAAGGGGGGAATAGAAAAGAGGGGGACCATCTATAAGGGGGAAATAGGGAAGAGGGGGACCATCTATAAGGGGGGAAGAGGGGGACCATCTATAAGGGGGTAATAGGGAAGAGGGGGCCAGCTGACATCCTCTGTGCTGCTATGACCTCCCCTATAGATCAGCACCCTCCTCTCCTTACATCCTCTGTGCTGCTGGGACTCTGCGACTTCCCCTAAGATCAGCACCCTCCTCTCCTGACATCCTCTGTGCTGCTGTGACCTCCCCTATAGATCAGCACCCTCTTCTCCTGACATCCTCTGTGATGCTGGGACCTCTCCTATAGAATTAGCACCCTTCTCTCCTGACATCCTCTGTGCTGCTGTGACCTCCCCTATTAGATCAGCACCCTCCTCTCCTGACATCCTCTGTGCTGCTGGGACCCTGCAACCTCAGCTATAAGATCAGTGACCTCCTTTCCTGACATCCTCTGTGCTGCTGTGACCTCCCCTATAGATCAGCACCCTCCTCTCCTGACATCCTCTGTGCTGCTGGGACCTCTCTGGGGGGGGGGGGGGGGGGGCAACAGCAGGAAACCAGGTAGCAATATGTTTATTGGGGGCAACAGTGGGTGAACAAGTGGCAATATGCTTATTGGGGGCAGTGGAGGTGGGGTGGACAATGCTTACTGGGGGTAGCAAACATTATGTTTATTGGGGCCAGCAGGGAGGGGAGGCAGGCAGTGTTTATTGGGGACAGCGTGGGGGGGGAGGGGCAGTAGCGGATTATAATGTGGGTGGTTTGGGAGGATTGACTGGGGGGGGGGGTTCTCCATAAGAGAACCCTGAAGACAGGGGGGAGAGCTTCAAACTGCTTTTCCATGATAAAAATGCATTTTTCGGCTAATAAACCCAATTACAAAGTTTCTTAAAACCGCCTGTACTATTGATTTCTGCAAAAAAATTTTAATCAACAGTAACTTTAAACATAAATCCTAACAGATTGGCCAAATTAGTTTGGCTTTGAAGAAAACTCCCTCATGACAGTGTGAGGTTTCCTCGGTCTGTATCTGTCTTTTCCAGGCAATGCTAGCACCTCCATAGCGGAACTTATTTGGCCAGACTTAACTAATCGATGCCTGGTCCATTAGATTTGGAGTTTATTGTACTGTAATTTTGCTCATTCAATAGTTTTGCCTTTTACTGCATTCACTTTTGGGAATAATGTTATTTGAATAGATTTTTGGTTTGTGTTCAGATATTATTTTAGCAACCCTAACAAGTTGTGTAGTAGACTGCAATATACATGCATGGCTATGTTCATATATTTGTTTTTTCTGGCTATTGTTTGATACTCAAAACAACGGTAATTGTTCTGAGCATTAAATAACGTCCGTGGTTTACTACAATGGCGGCCGCTGGAACATTATTACAGTTCAGGTGATAGCCCTTTGGGTGAGTCTTTAATTGAAAAATCCATTGAATTGAATACAAAGAACTGTGAAATGAATGGACTGCGTGTGAGCTACTTAAAATGATGGACGTAAGTATTGAATATTTACTATGTAGCAGAGGTTTCACTTTGGCCAAACTTCCCCTTTAATTTAATAATGTTGGTTTATTTTCCCAGAATGTACTATGCCTTCTGGTAGATATGGCTCATGGGGTCAGATCAGAACCCTTATGAACTCCATTTTAAGCCAGAGGTCCGACCATTGCCACTAGGATACATCACAGGATAGATCTAGAGCAGCAAAATTGGGAACAGGTGAATAGCCAGCACAATGGCAACCATAGCTGCCGGACTTTGTCTAGGACCACCAGCTTATCTTTCTTTGGTGCAGCATGACCGTATACGTTATAGATCTATATTAGATGAGCTATACACCTAGGCATCCATAGGAGATAAATGTCTGTCCATACACTGGAGAAGATCACAGCCACAATTTAATGTAAATTATAGTAAATCTGCCAGTCTGTGAGAACGTGTCTAATGTGCAAAAATGCTGAAAGATGCACACACTGACTATTACTAGTCCAACAGCACCATCCGTTTCATCCCAGCCTGGCTGCAGTTTATTACAGGCACTGGATCATGTGATTATCAGTCTGACCCACAGAAAATAACAGCGCTTAGAGTGGGTTCACATTGGGGAATTCTCACGGATAAACTCCACGGAATTCCGACAGCTGTACGCGCTAACGGACGCGCACCTTTCCGCCGGCTCCATAGACACCGTTTTATGGGCCGGCTGATTCCGCCAAAAGAATTGACATGTCAGTTCTTTCGGCGGAATGCGGAATCAGCCGGCCCATAGAATGCTGTCTATAGAGCCGGTGGAAAGGCGCGCGTACAGCCGCCGGAATTCCGCCGAGTTTATCCGCGAGAATTCCTCAATGTGAACCCACCCTTAATGTGTAAAGGCCCTTTTACACGGGGTGCTTCAGAAGAGCAAGGAAGTGCCTACCTCGCAGGTCAGCGCTCACTTGCTCCTTGTTCCCTGATGGCTGCCGGCGCTATAACACATGCTGGCAGTGAGCGGGCCTCGGGAAGGCTGCCCGGGTGATCACTAGATCGTCCGGGCAGCCCATAGAAGATAGTGGCAGTCTGTTGCTATCGTCACTCCTATTACACGGAGTGACAACAGCATATCGCTGCTATCTAGATCATTGATGTTTCAACATGTTGAATGACAATAATCTGTCGGCTGATTGTTGTCTTCTATTACACAAGACGATTATTGGCTGTAACGGCCAATATCAGCCGATAATCGCTTAGTGTAATAGGGCCTTAAGAGGAAGGCTTCTGTCCTGGGTCAGATGACATCATCCCTTATGAGACCCCTTCCCTGATCTGTATGCTGCTGCTTCCTCTATCGTTCCGTCAAAATCACGTATAAAAGACCTCTTACAGGTACATGTTACCCTTTTGTCAGCCGTACCTGCCACTGGCGGTGGGCTCGGCCATCCATATAAGGTGTATGGGGCTCTCCTGACCATCCATCAAGAGATGATGTCGGTAGATATAGGAGATCAGGTGTGATTGAAAAATTACTTTTCGACCCCTCTGTTCTGGGAGAGATAAGTCGGTTTAGCCCTCCCCATAGAGAACACATGAACACCATGCTGAACGTTTTTGTGTAGTGAAGGTGTATGGGGACTTTTGAGATGGTTTCAGTCCGATCTATTGGTCATCATTTGTAACTACTAAATAAATTCACGGTATACTTAACAAATATCATCCGTTTACTAAACTGCAAATAGAAGGAAATTACACATCAAAGTTGTACAAGCTGTAAATGATACATATAGCCGGAAGCAAATGTAAATGTATTTACTGTAATCCGCACTGACAGCAAGCGTAAAGGCATGAATAAGTACAGACATTCTGCTCCAGGCGCCATTACAATTCATAAGAGACCCCAGTGCTAGGCTGGGAAATACTGACCTACAAAGTCTCATCCTCCAGTATTAACAATGGGGACCAACGTATAACCAGTGTAAAGGGGGCATCCTCATCTAGGACATAGATTAGGGATGAGGAATCTTCGTCCTTCCAGCTGTTGCAAAACCACAATTCTCATCATGCCTGGACAGCCAAAGCAAAGCTTTGGCTGTCCAGGCATGATGGGAATTGTAGTTTTGTAACAGCTGGAGGGCCGAAGGTTCCTCATCACTGACCTCGATCAATAATGTCAATGGGAGTTACGCATGGGGTGGTGGTTTCGGCCACATATGTTCCTCGGCATCGTAAATCTCCCATATTAATAATATAGTGACAGTCACCATTGCTGGCAGCACTTACTGAGCAGCTGCTTCTAACAGATGGACCGTTTGTCTTTTAACATGTTGAAAGACAAACGACAGCAATGATCAGCCGACATCGTTCATGTCAGCTGATCGTTGCCTTCTATTACACGGGACGATTATCGGCCGATAATCGTTCCGTGTAAAAGTGCCTTTAGGCTGAGCAACATGAATGAGACAGATGTAATCCGTCATCTCATGGAAGAGGTCCAACAGCATCCAAAAGAAATCTCCAATGCTTTATTAAGCAGATCAGTTTACATAAAAGCGACGTTTCGACCCCATCTAGGGTCTTTGTCAAGTATATCTTGGATGGGGTCGAAACGACGTATTTCTGTAAGCTGATCTGCTTAATAAGGCATTGAAGATTTCTTTTGGATGCAGTTGGACCTTTTCTATACCATATTGCCTATACCCACTGGAGGCATTGTGGGTTCACCAGTGGGCATCCTACTTAAAGGGGTTATCGAGCGCTACAAAAACATGGCCACTTTTCCCCCTTACTTGCCTCCAGTTCAGGGATGGTTTGCAATTAAGCTCCATTTACTTCAATGGAACGGAGTCCTAAACCACACCCAATCTGGAGACAAGAGAGGGGGAAAATGGCCATGTTTTTGGAGTGCTGGATACCCTCTTTAACAGGCACTCCTGGGTCTATTGGTGCTGCTGTATGTTTCTCTTACTACTTGATATGTAATCTGATGTCCGGGATGTGCCCAGGAGGTGGTCTCTGTATAGTGCTGCATTAAAAGCCTCCTCTCAGCTACACTGACACCTCGAGTAGTCTCTTGCCAGGCTATGACCGACAGCTCGAGTAGTCTCCTGACAGGCTATGACCGACACCTCGAGTAGTCTCCTGACAGGCTATGACCAACAGCTCGGATAGTCTCCCAACAGGCTATGACCGACAGCTCTAGTAGTCTCCTGACAGGCTATGACCGACAGCTCTAGTAGTCTCCTGACAGGCTATGACCAACAGCTCTAGTAGTCTGCTGACAGCTCTAGTAGTCTGCTGACAGGCTATGACCAACAGCTGACCTACAGCTTTAGTAGTCTGCTGACAGCTCTAGTAGTCTCCTGACAGGCTATGACCGGCAGCTCTAGTAGTCTCCTGACAGGCTATGACCGACAGCTCTGATAGTCTCCCAACAGGCTATGACCGACAGCTCTGATAGTCTCCCGACAGGCTATGACCGACAGCTCTAGTAGTCTGCTGACAGGCTATGACCGACAGCTCTAGTAGTCTGCTGACAGGCTATGACTCACAGCTCTAGTAGTCTGCTGACAGGCTATGACTCACAGCTCTAGTAGTCTGCTGACAGGCTATGACTGACAGCTCTAGTAATCTCCTGACAGCTCTAGTAGTCTCCCGACAGGCTATGACTGACTGCTATAGCAACAGACAACTAATGCGAGAGCCCGCCTCCTGGGCACTTGCTGTGGAGGCCACTGGAACATCATTAGTTACGATTACACTCCATTGCCTAGTCTCTGTATATAGTCCTGTATGCAGTTTTCAGGGCTCATAACTGCTGCCAGACACCTTTTAAAGAATATATTTTCCAGTAAAAAAAAAAACACATATTCATTGCAAGAAACATTTAATAGCTGGAACAGATTTTCAGCTAATCTAGATCACAGTCCAGAGCTGCATTCAAAATTTTCCAGACTTCAGAGCTGAAACCCTCTCCGGTGATCTACATTGCAGTTAGTGTGATAATAGTCCCTCAGCATTATTGGGGCTCTGCTAACATACTGGGGGGGATTATATCAAGCTTGCTGACAGTCTCCTATATCACCAGGATTAGTACATAAATATTATAAATGCCTTGTCATATATCTATGGTATATATCAGCTGAGAGAGTGGACGCAGGGTCCTAATGCTGCCTTACAGATTTTTACCTCTAAATATATATATAATTCTACACCTCATACTGACCGCCCAATAGAGTGGCCTGGGTGACCGATAACCCGACACATCTCAGTATGTAGGACTGGACTGGCACCATCTTTGGGCGGTAAAAACCTGTATAAGCAAAGGTATTGTGACATACACACCATCCCCATTGACTCTAATGGAGGGAGGTCTACAAATGACTATTTCCGGAATACGTTTATTTTGCACGATCTACGGCGCTTTGAATCCCACAAAATAAAAGTATACATTAGGGAAATAGACTGAGTCTAGTCAACATGTTTGGCCCATTAAAGTGAATGGGTCAGCCACGGCAAAGGAGAGTGTGAACCCAGCTTTGGGCTCAATTCGCATGACGTTTAAAGGGGGTTATCCAGTGCTACAAAAACATGGCCGCTTTCTTCCAGTGACAGCACCACTTCAGTTTAGGTGGGGTTTGCCACTTAGTTCCATTGAAGAGAATGGAGCCTAATTGCAAACCACACCTGAACTGGAGATAAGAGCAGTGCTGTCTCTGGAAGAAAGTGGCCATGTTTTTGTAGCGCTGGATAACCCCTTTAACAACATATCAGCATCTTGTCAAAACTAGACATCCTGCTGGTGGGTCCATTGACTTTAACGGGCCGAATGTAATCCAACCATGACTATGTCGGGTCCATTTCAGTGTGGAGGGTTATACACCTGCACAGACAGATGTTTGTGAAATGAAGCCGACATTAGCATCAGTTAGACTACGAGCCCCAGTACTATATACAGGATGGTCGCCATGGCAACGGGGACCAGAGACGCCACAGTTCTGGAGGGTCCATGGTGCACTTGACCCATTAAAGGCAATGAGCCCACCAGGTAGGTGTTTCATCATACAGCCCCATGTGACAATGAAGTAATTGATCCTTATTTACAATCTATACACAGTATGACATCACTGTATAGTATATCCCCTCTCAATAACATTATATAACATGTGAGGAGCCTTTAGTAATGAGCACAGTCTGAAGGGAAGGGTCATGTGACCAGTACTATTCCCGCTCATCTCCTTTGAGTCATGTGATCGGTAACCCTCCAGCCATTGGTTCTCTGGCTCATGAAGCGCTGGGCAGTGAGTTAGTTAGTAGAAGACCCTGTGAGGTGGGTCGCCTCATACCGGAGACCTCTCGCTCCTCCCGGCCGGGGTCACAAGGCCAGGGCCTGCCGGTTGCTGGTCGGTAGGAGCTGGCTCCGGCTGCAGTCACTTCCCCTCCTCTCCCTCCGTAGGTCCACGGGGTAAAAGGGCAGATCATCCCCCGACAGCCCCCGGCACAGTCCCTGGCAGAAGTCCGGTGAGGTGACCCGGCGGAGCAGGCGGCTGCACGGTGAGGTGTCCCCGGTGCTGGAGCCGTCCCAGCTGTACGCCCGCTGTATAACGAGCTCCGGGATGCGCAGGGAAGCCTTCTCCGGGGGCAGGGCAGCCTCCTCCTCCTCCGTGTGGGCGGGAGAACAGCTGGCGGAGCGGACGAGGATCCCCCGGGGCTGCCCGCGGCTCTCCTCCTCCTCCTCCCCCCTGCGGTGAGAGAAGCGCCGGGAGAAGCGCGCCAGCATGTGCCGGGACAGCGGCTTGGGGCTGCGGGCGGGGCTCTCCCCGTAGCTGGAGTCCGGGCTCCGGCCGCTGCGCCCGCTCAGGGCTCGCTCACACTCCCAGTGACCGGACACCCGGGCGGCGTCCAGAGCCGAGATCCCCGCCCGGTTGGTGGCGTCCAGGCGGAGCCCGAAGCGCTTGTAGGAGCGGAGCAGGAAGAGGAGCTCGGCGCTGTGGCCGCACGAGGCCGCGTACATGAGCGCCCGGTTACCGTGCCTGTCCGGGATCTCCGGGTCGGCGCTGTGCTGCACCAGCAGCTTCACGGCGTCCAGGTGTCCGAGCTCACAGGCCAGGCTCAGCGCCGTGCGCCCCGACTCGTCTCTGCCGTTCACATCCGCGCCCTTGTCCAGCAACAACCGCACGAAGCGGCTCCGCAGCTCCGGCTCCCGCAGGCAGACGGCGAACATGAGCGGGGTGCGGCCCTCATCCCCCGCCGGGGAGTTCACGATCCGCCGGTCCAGGGCGTCCAGCACGAAGCGGGCAAGGTGCACCTTACCACCGTGCATGGCGTCCAGGAAGGTCCGGGTGCCCGAGCTGCGCCGGAGGTCCCGGGGACGGAGCATCCTGGCGGGCGGTACGGGAGCTGGCCCGGTGTGCTGACCTCTGCGCTCCCCGCTGCGAGTCCCGAGGATTCCCGAGCCCCGGCGCTTTATATACAGCAGGGTCGCCATAGCAACGGGGACCGGTGATGCTGCTGCAGCCGGGGAGGGTCCGGGACGGGAGGGGGAGTACACCTGTGTAATACTGCGCCCTATATATATATATATATATATATATATATATATATATATATATATATATATATATATGTGTATATAATGTGTATAACACTGCACCCTGTATGTATATGTATATATATATATATATAACACTGCGCCCTGTATATGTATATATAACACTGCACCCTATATATAACACTGCACCCTGTATATATGTATAACACTGTGCCCTGTATATGTATATATATATGTGTGTATATAATGTGTATAACACTGCACCCTGTATATAACACTGCGCCCTGTATATATATATATATATATATATATATATATATAACACTGCGCCCTGTATGTGTATATATAACACTGCACCCTGTATATAACACTGCGCCCTGTATATATGTATAACACTGCACCCTGTATATAACACTGCACCCTGTATATATGTATAACACTGCGCCCTGTATATGTATATATATATATGTGTGTATATAATGTGTATAACACTGCACCCTGTATATAACACTGCACCCTGTATATATGTATATATATATATATATATATATATAACACTGCGCCCTGTATGTGTATATATAACACTGCACCCTGTATATAACACTGCGCCCTGTATATATGTATAACACTGCACCCTGTATATAACACTGCGCCCTGTATATATGTATAACACAGCACCCTGTATATAACACTGCACCCTGTATATATGTATAACACTGCACCCTGTATATAACACTGCACCCTGCATATATGTATAACACTGCGCCCTGTATATGTATATATATATATATATATATATATATATATATATATATATATGTGTGTGTATATAATGTGTATAACACTGCACCCTGTATATAACACTGCGCCCTGTATATATATATATATATATATATATATATATATATATAAATAACACTGCGCCCTGTATGTGTATATATAACACTGCACCCTGTATATAACACTGCGCCCTGTATATAACACTGCGCCCTGTATATATATATATATATATATATATATATATATATATATATAAACACTGCGCCCTGTATGTGTATATATAACACTGCACCCTGTATATAAGACTGCACCCTGTATATATGTATAACACTGCGCCCTGTATATATAACACTGCGCCCTGTATGTGTATATATAACACTGCGCCCTGTATATAACACTGCGCCCTGTATATATATATAACACTGCACCCTGTATATAACACTGCGCCCTGTATGTGTATATATAACACCGCACCCTGTATATAACACTGCGCCCTGTATATAACACTGCGCCCTGTATGTGTATATATAACACCGCACCCTGTATATAACACTGCACCCTGTATATAACACTGCGCCCTGTATGTGTATATATAACACCGCACCCTGTATATAACACTGCGCCCTGTATGTGTATATATATGTATATAATATGTATAACACTGCGCCCTGTATACATGTATAACACTGCACCCTCTATGTATATATAGCACTACACCCTGTATGTATATATAAACACTGCGCCCTGTATGTATATATATGACTGCCCTGTGCCCTGTATATAACTACACTGTATATAACAGCACTGTGCTCTGTATATAACTACACTGTATATAACAGCACTGTGCTCTGTATATAACTACACTGTATATAACAGCACTGTGCTGTATATATAACTACACTGTATATAACAGCACTGTGCTCTGTATATAACTACACTGTATATAACAGCACTGTGCTCTGTATATAACTACACTGTATATAACAGCACTGTGCTCTGTATATATAACTACACTGTATATAACAGCACTGTGCTCTGTATATAACTACACTGTATATAACAGCACTGTGCCCTGTATATAACTACACTGTATATAACAGCACTGTGCTCTGTATATATAACTACACTGTATATAACAGCACTGTGCTCTGTATATATAACTACACTGTATATAACAGCACTGTGCTCTGTATATATAACTACACTGTATATAACAGCACTGTGCTCTGTATATAACTACACTGTATATAACAGCACTGTGCCCTGTATATAACTACACTGTATATAACAGCACTGTGCTCTGTATATAACTACACTGTATATAACAGCACTGTGCTCTGTATATAACTACACTGTATATAACAGCACTGTGCCCTGTATATATAACTACACTGTATATAACAGCACTGTGCCCTGTATATATAACTACACTGTATATAACAGCACTGTGCCCTGTATATATAACTACACTGTATATAACAGCACTGTGCTGTATATATAACTACACTGTATATAACAGCACTGTGCTCTGTATATAACTACACTGTATATAACAGCACTGTGCTCTGTATATATAACTACACTGTATATAACAGCACTGTGCTCTGTATATATAACTACACTGTATATATCAGCACTGTGCTCTGTATATAACTACACTGTATATAACAGCACTGTGCTCTGTATATAACTACACTGTATATAACAGCACTGTACTGTATATATAACTACACTGTATATAACAGCACTGTGCTCTGTATATAACTACACTGTATATAACAGCACTGTACTGTATATATAACTACACTGTATATAACAGCACTGTGCCCTGTATATATAACTACACTGTATATAACAGCACTGTGCTCTGTATATATAACTACACTGTATATAACAGCACTGTGCTCTGTATATAACTACACTGTATATAACAGCACTGTACTGTATATATAACTACACTGTATATAACAGCACTGTGCCCTGTATATATAACTACACTGTATATAACAGCACTGTGCTCTGTATATAACACTACACTGTATATAACAGCACTGTGCCCTGTATATATAACTACACTGTATATAACAGCACTGTGCTCTGTATATATAACTACACTGTATATAACAGCACTGTGCTCTGTATATATAACTACACTGTATATAACAGCACTGTGCTCTGTATATAACTACACTGTATATAACAGCACTGTGCCCTGTATATAACTACACTGTATATAGCAGCACTGTGCTCTGTATATAACTACACTGTATATAACAGCACTGTGCTCTGTATATATAACTACACTGTATATAACAGCAGTGTGCCCTGTATATAACTACACTGTATATAGCAGCACTGTGCTCTGTATATATAACTACACTGTATATAACAGCACTGTGCTCTGTATATATAACTACACTGTATATGTCAGCACTGTGCTCTGTATATAACTACACTGTATATAACAGCACTGTGCTCTGTATATAACTACACTGTATATAACAGCACTGTACTGTATATATAACTACACTGTATATAACAGCACTGTGCCCTGTATATATAACTACACTGTATATAACAGCACTGTGCTCTGTATATAACACTACACTGTATATAACAGCACTGTGCCCTGTATATATAACTACACTGTATATAACAGCACTGTGCTCTGTATATATAACTACACTGTATATAACAGCACTGTGCTCTGTATATATAACTACACTGTATATAACAGCACTGTGCTCTGTATATATAACTACACTGTATATAACAGCACTGTGCCCTGTATATATAACTACACTGTATATAACAGCACTGTGCTCTGTATATATAACTACACTGTATATAACAGCACTGTGCTCTGTATATATAACTACACTGTATATAACAGCACTGTCCTCTGTATATAACAATACACTGTATATAACAGCACTGTGCTCTGTATATAACTACACTGTATATAACAGCACTGTGCTCTGTATATAACTACACTGTATATAACAGCACTGTGCTCTGTATATAACTACACTGTATATAACAACACTGTGCCCTGTATATATAACTACACTGTATATAACAGCACTGTGCTCTGTATATATAACTACACTGTATATAACAGCACTGTCCTCTGTATATAACAATACACTGTATATAACAGCACTGTGCTCTGTATATAACTACACTGTATATAACAGCACTGTGCTCTGTATATAACTACACTGTATATAACGGCACTGTGCTCTGTATATAACTACACTGTATATAACAACACTGTGCCCTGTATATATAACTACACTGTATATAACAGCACTGTGCCCTGTATATAACTACACTGTATATATCAGCACTGTGCTCTGTATATATAACTACACTGTATATAACAGCACAGTGCTCTGTATATAACTACACTGTATATAACAGCACTGTCCTCTGTATATAACAATACACTGTATATAACAGCACTGTGCCCTGTATATAACGACACTGTATATAACAGCACTGTGCTCTGTATATATAACTACACTGTATATAACAGCACTGTGCTCTGTATATAACTACACTGTATATAACAGCACTGTGCTCTGTATATATAACTACACTGTATATAACAGCACTGTGCCCTGTATATAACTACACTGTATATAACAGCACTGTGCTCTGTATATAACTACACTGTATATATCAGCACTGTACTGTATATATAACTACACTGTATATAACAGCACTGTGCCCTGTATATATAACTACACTGTATATAACAGCACTGTGCTCTGTATATATAACTACACTGTATATAACAGCACTGTGCCCTGTATATATAACTACACTCTATATAACAGCACAGTGCTCTGTATATAACTACACTGTATATAACAGCACTGTGCTCTGTATATATAACTACACTGTATATAACAGCACTGTGCCCTGTATATAACTACACTGTATATAACAGCACTGTGCTCTGTATATAACTACACTGTATATATCAGCACTGTACTGTATATATAACTACACTGTATATAACAGCACTGTGCCCTGTATATATAACTACACTGTATATAACAGCACTGTGCTCTGTATATATAACTACACTGTATATAACAGCACTGTGCCCTGTATATATAACTACACTCTATATAACAGCACAGTGCTCTGTATATAACTACACTGTATATAACAGCACTGTGCTCTGTATATATAACTACACTGTATATAACAGCACTGTGCTCTGTATATATAACTACACTGTATATAACAGCACAGTGCCCTGTATATATAACTACACTGTATATAACAGCACTGTGCCCTGTATATAACTACACTGTATATAACAGCACTGTGCTCTGTATATAACTACACTGAATATAACAGCACTGTGCTCTGTATATAACTACACTGTATATAACAGCACTGTGCTCTGTATATAACTACACTGTATATAACAGCACTGTGCTCTGTATATATAACTACACTGTATATAACAGCACTGTGCCCTGTATATATAACTACACTGTATATAACAGCACAGTGCTCTGTATATAACTACACTGTATATAACAGCACTGTGCCCTGTATATATAACTACACTGTATATAACAGCACTGTGCTCTGTATATAACTACACTGTATATACCAGCACTGTGCCCTGTATATATAACTATACTGTATATAACAGCACTGTGCTCTGTATATAACTACACTGTATATAACAGCACTGTGCCCTGTATATATAACTACACTGTATATAACAGCAGTGTGCTCTGTATATAACACTACACTGTATATAACAGCACTGTGCTCTGTATATAACTACACTGTATATAACAGCACTGTGCTCTGTATATAACTACACTGTATATAACAGCACTGTGCCCTGTATATATAACTACACTGTATATAACAGCACTGTATATATAACTACACTGTATATAACAACACTGTGCCCTGTATATAACTACACTGTATATAACAGCCCTGTGCACTGTATATATAACTACACTGTATATAACAGCACTGTGCCCTGTATATATAACTACACTGTATATAACAGCACTGTGCTCTGTATATAACTACACTGTATATAACAGCACTGTGCCCTGTATATATAACTACACTGTATATAACAGCACAGTGCCCTGTATATATAACTACACTGTATATAACAGCACTGTGCCCTGTATATAACTACACTGTATATAACAGCACTGTGCTCTGTATATATAACTACACTGTATATAACAGCACTGTGCTCTGTATATATAACTACACAGTATATAACAGCACAGTGCCCTGTATATATAACTACACTGTATATAACAGCACTGTGCCCTGTATATAACTACACTGTATATAACAGCACTGTGCTCTGTATATATAACTACACTGTATATAAAAGCACTGTGCTCTGTATATATAACTACACTGTATATAACAGCACTGTGCTCTGTATATATAACTACACAGTATATAACAGCACAGTGCCCTGTATATATAACTACACTGTATATAACAGCACTGTGCTCTGTATATATAACTACACTGTATATAACAGCACTGTGCTCTGTATATATAACTGCACTGTATATAACAGCACTGTGCTCTGTATATAACTACACTGTATATAACAGCACTGTGCTCTGTATATAACTACACTGTATATAACAGCACTGTGCTCTGTATATAACTACACTGTATATAACAGCACTGTGCCCTGTATATAACTACACTGTATATAACAGCACTGTGCTCTGTATATATAACTACACTGTATATAAAAGCACTGTGCTCTGTATATATAACTACACTGTATATAACAGCACTGTGCTCTGTATATATAACTACACAGTATATAACAGCACAGTGCTCTGTATATAACTACACTGTATATAACAGCACTGTGCCCTGTATATAACTACACTGTATATAACAGCACTGTGCTCTGTATATATCTACACTGTATATAACAGCACTGTGCTCTGTATATATAACTACACTGTATATAAAAGCACTGTGCCCTGTATATATAACTACACTGTATATAACTACACTGTATATGACAGCACTGTGCTCTGTATATATAACTACACTGTATATAACAGCACTGTGCTCTGTATATATAACTACACTGTATATAACAGCACTGTGCCCTGTATATAACTACATTGTACTGTATATAACTACCTTGTATATATCAGCACTGTACTGTATATAACACTACACTGTATATAACAGCACTGTGCCCTGTATATAACACTACACTGTATATAACAGCACTGTGCTCTGTATATATAACTACACTGTATATAACAGCACTGTGCTCTGTATATATAACTACACTGTATATAACAGCACTGTGCTCTGTATATAACTACACTGTATATAACAGCACTATGCTCTGTATATAACTACATTGTACTGTATATAACTACCTTGTATATATCAGCACTGTACTGTATATAACACTACACTGTATATAACAGCACTGTGCCCTGTATATAACACTACACTGTATATAACAGCACTGTGCTCTGTATATATAACTACACTGTATATAACAGCACTGTGCCCTGTATATATAACTACACTGAATATAACAGCACTGTGCTCTGTATATAACTGCACTGTATATAACAGCACTGTGCTCTGTATATAACTACACTGTATATAACAGCACTGTGCCCTGTATATATAACTACACTGTATATAACAGCATTGTGCCCTGTATATAACTACACTGTATATAACAGCACTGTGCTCTGTATATATAACTACACTGTATATAACAGCACTGTGCCCTGTATATATAACTACACTGTATATAACAGCACTGTGCTCTGTATATAACTACACTGTATATAACAGCACTGTGCTCTGTATATAACTACACTGTATATAACAGCACTGTGCTCTGTATATAACTACACTGTATATAACAGCACTGTGCTCTGTATATAACTACACTGTATATAACAGCACTGTGCTCTGTATATATAACTACACTGTATATAACAGCACTGTGCTCTGTATATATAACTACACTGTATATAACAGCACTGTGCCCTGTATATATAACTACACTGTATATAACAGCAGTGTGCCCTGTATATAACTACACTGTATATAGCAGCACTGTGCTCTGTATATAACTACACTGTATATAACAGCACTGTGCTCTGTATATATAACTACACTGTATATAACAGCAGTGTGCCCTGTATATAACTACACTGTATATAACAGCACTGTGCTCTATATATATAACTACACTGTATATAACAGCACTGTGCCCTGTATATAACTACACTGTATATAACAGCACTGTGCCCTGTATATATAACTACACTGTATATAACAGCACTGTGCTCTGTATATATAACTACACTGTATATAACAGCACTGTGCCCTGTATATATAACTACACTGTATATAACAGCACTGTGCCCTGTATATATAACTACACTGTATATAACAGCACTGTGCTCTGTATATATAACTACACTGTATATAACAGCACTGCGCCCTGTATATAACTACACTATATATAACAGCACTGTGCTCTGTATATAACTACACTGTATATAACAGCACTGCGCCCTGTATATATAACTACACTGTATATAACAGCACTGTGCCCTGTATATAACTACACTGTATATAACAGCACTGTGCTCTGTATATAACTACACTGTATATAACTACACTGTATATAACAGCACTGTGCCCTGTATATATAACTACACTGTATATAACAGCACTGTGCTCTGTATATATAACTACACTGTATATAACAGCACTGTGCTCTGTATATATAACTACACTGTATATAACAGCACTGTGCCCTGTATATAACTACACTGTATATAACAGCACTGTGCTCTGTATATATAACTACACTGTATATAACAGCACTGTGCTCTGTATATATAACTACACTGTATATAACAGCACTGTGCCCTGTATATAACTACACTGTATATAGCAGCACTGTGCCCTGTATATAACTACACTGTATATAACAGCACTGTGCTCTGTATATAACTACACTGTATATAACAGCACTGTGCCCTGTATATATAACTACACTGTATATATCAGCACTGTGCTCTGTATATATAACTACACTGTATATAACAGCACTGTGCTCTGTATATAACTACACTGTATATAACAGCACTGTGCCCTGTATATAACACTACACTGTATATAACAGCACTGTGCTCTGTATATAACTACACTGTATATAGCAGCACTGTGCCCTGTATATAACTACACTGTATATAACAGCACTGTGCTCTGTATATAACTACACTGTATATAACAGCACTGTGCTCTGTATATATAACTACACTGTATATAACAGCACTGTGCCCTGTATATATAACTACACTGTATATAACAGCACTGTGCTCTGTATATATAACTACACTGTATATAACAGCACTGTGCTCTGTATATATAACTACACTGTATATAACAGCACTGTCCTCTGTATATAACAATACACTGTATATAACAGCACTGTGCTCTGTATATAACTACACTGTATATAACAGCACTGTGCCCTGTATATATAACTACACTGTATATAACAGCACTGTGCTCTGTATATAACTACACTGTATATAACAGCACTGTGCTCTGTATATAACTACACTGTATATAACAACACTGTGCCCTGTATATATAACTACACTGTATATAACAGCACTGTGCTCTGTATATATAACTACACTGTATATAACAGCACTGTCCTCTGTATATAACAATACACTGTATATAACAGCACTGTGCTCTGTATATAACTACACTGTATATAACAGCACTGTGCCCTGTATATAACTACACTGTATATAACGGCACTGTGCTCTGTATATAACTACACTGTATATAACAGCACTGTACTGTATATATAACTACACTGTATATAACAACACTGTGCCCTGTATATATAACTACACTGTATATAACAGCACTGTGCCCTGTATATAACTACACTGTATATATCAGCACTGTGCTCTGTATATATAACTACACTGTATATAACAGCACAGTGCTCTGTATATAACTACACTGTATATAACAGCACAGTGCTCTGTATATAACTACACTGTATATAACAGCACTGTCCTCTGTATATAACAATACACTGTATATAACAGCACTGTGCCCTGTATATAACGACACTGTATATAACAGCACTGTGCTCTGTATATATAACTACACTGTATATAACAGCACTGTGCTCTGTATATAACTACACTGTATATAACAGCACTGTGCTCTGTATATATAACTACACTGTATATAACAGCACTGTGCCCTGTATATAACTACACTGTATATAACAGCACTGTGCTCTGTATATAACTACACTGTATATATCAGCACTGTACTGTATATATAACTACACTGTATATAACAGCACTGTGCCCTGTATATATAACTACACTGTATATAACAGCACTGTGCTCTGTATATATAACTACACTGTATATAACAGCACTGTGCCCTGTATATATAACTACACTCTATATAACAGCACAGTGCTCTGTATATAACTACACTGTATATAACAGCACTGTGCTCTGTATATATAACTACACTGTATATAACAGCACTGTGCCCTGTATATAACTACACTGTATATAACAGCACTGTGCTCTGTATATAACTACACTGTATATATCAGCACTGTACTGTATATATAACTACACTGTATATAACAGCACTGTGCCCTGTATATATAACTACACTGTATATAACAGCACTGTGCTCTGTATATATAACTACACTGTATATAACAGCACTGTGCCCTGTATATATAACTACACTCTATATAACAGCACAGTGCTCTGTATATAACTACACTGTATATAACAGCACTGTGCCCTGTATATATAACTACACTGTATATAACAGCACTGTGCTCTGTATATATAACTACACTGTATATAACAGCACTGTGCTCTGTATATATAACTACACTGTATATAACAGCACAGTGCCCTGTATATATAACTACACTGTATATAACAGCACTGTGCCCTGTATATAACTACACTGTATATAACAGCACTGTGCCCTGTATATATAACTACACTGTATATAACAGCACTGTGCTCTGTATATAACTACACTGAATATAACAGCACTGTGCTCTGTATATAACTACACTGTATATAACAGCACTGTGCTCTGTATATAACTACACTGTATATAACAGCACTGTGCTCTGTATATAACTACACTGTATATAACAGCACTGTGCTCTGTATATAACTACACTGTATATAACAGCACTGTGCCCTGTATATAACTACACTGTATATAACAGCACTGTGCTCTGTATATAACTACACTGTATATAACAGCACTGTGCCCTGTATATATAACTACACTGTATATAACAGCACTGTGCCCTGTATATAACTACACTGTATATAACAGCACTGTGCTCTGTATATAACTACACTGTATATAACAGCACTGTGCCCTGTATATATAACTACACTGTATATAACAGCACTGTGCTCTGTATATAACTACACTGTATATAACAGCACTGTGCCCTGTATATAACACTACACTGTATATAACAGCACTGTGCTCTGTATATAACTACACTGTATATAACAGCACTGTGCCCTGTATATATAACTACACTGTATATAACAGCACTGTGCTCTGTATATATAACTACACTGTATATAACAGCACTGTGCTCTGTATATATAACTACACTGTATATAACAGCACTGTGCCCTGTATATATAACTACACTGTATATAACAGCACTGTCCTCTGTATATAACAATACACTGTATATAACAGCACTGTGCTCTGTATATAACTACACTGTATATAACAGCACTGTGCTCTGTATATAACTACACTGTATATAACAACACTGTGCTCTGTATATAACTACACTGTATATAACAGCACTGTGCCCTGTATATATAACTACACTGTATATAACAGCACTGTGCCCTGTATATATAACTACACTGTATATAACAGCACTGTGCCCTGTATATATAACTACACTGTATATAACAGCACTGTGCTCTGTATATAACTACACTGTATATAACAGCACTGTGCTCTGTATATATAACTACACTGTATATAACAGCACTGTGCTCTGTATATAACTACACTGTATATAACAGCACTGTGCCCTGTATATAACTACACTGTATATAACAGCACTGTGCTCTGTATATAACTACACTGTATATATCAGCACTGTACTGTATATATAACTACACTGTATATAACAGCACTGTGCCCTGTATATATAACTACACTGTATATAACAGCACTGTGCTCTGTATATATAACTACACTGTATATAACAGCACTGTGCCCTGTATATATAACTACACTGTATATAACAGCACTGTGCTCTGTATATAACTACACTGTATATAACAGCACTGTGCTCTGTATATATAACTACACTGTATATAACAGCACTGTGCTCTGTATATAACTACACTGTATATAACAGCACTGTGCCCTGTATATAACTACACTGTATATAACAGCACTGTGCTCTGTATATAACTACACTGTATATAACAGCACTGTGCCCTGTATATATAACTACACTGTATATAACAGCACTGTGCCCTGTATATAACTACGCTGTATATAACAGCACTGTGATCTGTATATATAACTACACTGTATATAACAGCACTGTGCCCTGTATATATAACTACACTGTATATAACAGCACTGTGCCCTGTATATATAACTACACTGTATATAACAGCACTGTGCCCTGTATATAACTACACTGTATATAACAGCACTGTGCTCTGTATATAACTACACTGAATATAACAGCACTGTGCTCTGTATATAACTACACTGTATATAACAGCACTGTGCTCTGTATATAACTACACTGTATATAACAGCACTGTGCTCTGTATATAACTACACTGTATATAACAGCACTGTGCTCTGTATATAACTACACTGTATATAACAGCACTGTGCCCTGTATATAACTACACTGTATATAACAGCACTGTGCTCTGTATATAACTACACTGTATATAACAGCACTGTGCCCTGTATATATAACTACACTGTATATAACAGCACTGTGCCCTGTATATATAACTACACTGTATATAACAGCACTGTGCTCTGTATATAACTACACTGGATATAACAGCACTGTGCCCTGTATATAACTACACTGTATATAACAGCACTGTGCTCTGTATATAACTACACTGTATATAACAGCACTGTGCCCTGTATATATAACTACACTGTATATAACAGCACTGTGCTCTGTATATAACTACACTGTATATAACAGCACTGTGCCCTGTATATAACACTACACTGTATATAACAGCACTGTGCTCTGTATATAACTACACTGTATATAACAGCACTGTGCCCTGTATATATAACTACACTGTATATAACAGCACTGTGCTCTGTATATATAACTACACTGTATATAACAGCACTGTGCTCTGTATATATAACTACACTGTATATAACAGCACTGTGCCCTGTATATATAACTACACTGTATATAACAGCACTGTCCTCTGTATATAACAATACACTGTATATAACAGCACTGTGCTCTGTATATAACTACACTGTATATAACAGCACTGTGCTCTGTATATAACTACACTGTATATAACAACACTGTGCTCTGTATATATAACTACACTGTATATAACAGCACTGTGCCCTGTATATATAACTACACTGTATATAACAGCACTGTGCTCTGTATATAACTACACTGTATATAACAGCACTGTGCTCTGTATATATAACTACACTGTATATAACAGCACTGTGCTCTGTATATAACTACACTGTATATAACAGCACTGTGCCCTGTATATAACTACACTGTATATAACAGCACTGTGCTCTGTATATAACTACACTGTATATATCAGCACTGTACTGTATATATAACTACACTGTATATAACAGCACTGTGCCCTGTATATATAACTACACTGTATATAACAGCACTGTGCTCTGTATATATAACTACACTGTATATAACAGCACTGTGCCCTGTATATATAACTACACTGTATATAACAGCACTGTGCTCTGTATATATAACTACACTGTATATAACAGCACTGTGCCCTGTATATATAACTACACTCTATATAACAGCACAGTGCTCTGTATATAACTACACTGTATATAACAGCACTGTGCTCTGTATATATAACTACACTGTATATAACAGCACTGTGCTCTGTATATAACTACACTGTATATAACAGCACTGTGCCCTGTATATAACTACACTGTATATAACAGCACTGTGCCCTGTATATAACTACACTGTATATAACAGCACTGTGCCCTGTATATATAACTACACTGTATATAACAGCACTGTGCCCTGTATATAACTACGCTGTATATAACAGCACTGTGATCTGTATATATAACTACACTGTATATAACAGCACTGTGCCCTGTATATATAACTACACTGTATATAACAGCACTGTGCCCTGTATATATAACTACACTGTATATAACAGCACTGTGCCCTGTATATAACTACACTGTATATAACAGCACTGTGCTCTGTATATAACTACACTGAATATAACAGCACTGTGCTCTGTATATAACTACACTGTATATAACAGCACTGTGCTCTGTATATAACTACACTGTATATAACAGCACTGTGCTCTGTATATAACTACACTGTATATAACAGCACTGTGCTCTGTATATAACTACACTGTATATAACAGCACTGTGCCCTGTATATATCTACACTCTATATCACATCTCTGAGCTCTCTATATAACTACACTGTATATAACAGCACTGTGCCCTGTCTATATAACTACACTGTATATAACAGCACTGTGCCCTGTATATATAACTACACTGTATATAACAGCACTGTGCTCTGTATATAACTACACTGTATATAACAGCACTGTGCCCTGTATATAACTACACTGTATATAACAGCACTGTGCTCTGTATATAACTACACTGTATATAACAGCACTGTGCCCTGTATATATAACTACACTGTATATAACAGCACTGTGCTCTGTATATAACTACACTGTATATAACAGCACTGTGCCCTGTATATAACACTACACTGTATATAACAGCACTGTGCTCTGTATATAACTACACTGTATATAACAGCACTGTGCCCTGTATATATAACTACACTGTATATAACAGCACTGTGCTCTGTATATATAACTACACTGTATATAACAGCACTGTGCTCTGTATATATAACTACACTGTATATAACAGCACTGTGCCCTGTATATATAACTACACTGTATATAACAGCACTGTCCTCTGTATATAACAATACACTGTATATAACAGCACTGTGCTCTGTATATAACTACACTGTATATAACAGCACTGTGCTCTGTATATAACTACACTGTATATAACAACACTGTGCTCTGTATATATAACTACACTGTATATAACAGCACTGTGCCCTGTATATATAACTACACTGTATATAACAGCACTGTGCTCTGTATATAACTACACTGTATATAACAGCACTGTGCTCTGTATATATAACTACACTGTATATAACAGCACTGTGCTCTGTATATAACTACACTGTATATAACAGCACTGTGCCCTGTATATAACTACACTGTATATAACAGCACTGTGCTCTGTATATAACTACACTGTATATATCAGCACTGTACTGTATATATAACTACACTGTATATAACAGCACTGTGCCCTGTATATATAACTACACTGTATATAACAGCACTGTGCTCTGTATATATAACTACACTGTATATAACAGCACTGTGCCCTGTATATATAACTACACTGTATATAACAGCACTGTGCTCTGTATATATAACTACACTGTATATAACAGCACTGTGCCCTGTATATATAACTACACTCTATATAACAGCACAGTGCTCTGTATATAACTACACTGTATATAACAGCACTGTGCTCTGTATATATAACTACACTGTATATAACAGCACTGTGCTCTGTATATAACTACACTGTATATAACAGCACTGTGCCCTGTATATAACTACACTGTATATAACAGCACTGTGCCCTGTATATAACTACACTGTATATAACAGCACTGTGCCCTGTATATATAACTACACTGTATATAACAGCACTGTGCCCTGTATATAACTACGCTGTATATAACAGCACTGTGATCTGTATATATAACTACACTGTATATAACAGCACTGTGCCCTGTATATATAACTACACTGTATATAACAGCACTGTGCCCTGTATATAACTACACTGTATATAACAGCACTGTGCTCTGTATATATAACTACACTGTATATAACTACACTGTATATAACAGCACTGTGCCCTGTATATATAACTACACTGTATATAACAGCACTGTGCTCTGTATATATAACTACACTGTATATAACAGCACTGTGCTCTGTATATATAACTACACTGTATATAACAGCACTGTGCCCTGTATATAACTACACTGTATATAACAGCACTGTGCTCTGTATATATAACTACACTGTATATAACAGCACTGTGCTCTGTATATATAACTACACTGTATATAACAGCACTGTGCCCTGTATATAACTACACTGTATATAGCAGCACTGTGCCCTGTATATAACTACACTGTATATAACAGCACTGTGCTCTGTATATAACTACACTGTATATAACAGCACTGTGCCCTGTATATATAACTACACTGTATATATCAGCACTGTGCTCTGTATATATAACTACACTGTATATAACAGCACTGTGCCCTGTATATATAACTACACTGTATATAACAGCACTGTGCTCTGTATATATAACTACACTGTATATAACAGCACTGTGCTCTGTATATATAACTACACTGTATATAACAGCACTGTCCTCTGTATATAACAATACACTGTATATAACAGCACTGTGCTCTGTATATAACTACACTGTATATAACAGCACTGTGCCCTGTATATAACTACACTGTATATAACAGCACTGTGCTCTGTATATAACTACACTGTATATAACAACACTGTGCCCTGTATATATAACTACACTGTATATAACAGCACTGTGCTCTGTATATATAACTACACTGTATATAACAGCACTGTCCTCTGTATATAACAATACACTGTATATAACAGCACTGTGCTCTGTATATAACTACACTGTATATAACAGCACTGTGCTCTGTATATATAACTACACAGTATATAACAGCACTGTGCTCTGTATATAACTACACTGTATATAACGGCACTGTGCTCTGTATATAACTACACTGTATATAACAACACTGTGCCCTGTATATATAACTACACTGTATATAACAGCACTGTGCCCTGTATATAACTACACTGTATATATCAGCACTGTGCTCTGTATATATAACTACACTGTATATAACAGCACAGTGCTCTGTATATAACTACACTGTATATAACAGCACTGTCCTCTGTATATAACAATACACTGTATATAACAGCACTGTGCCCTGTATATAACGACACTGTATATAACAGCAATGTGCTCTGTATATATAACTACACTGTATATAACAGCACTGTGCTCTGTATATAACTACACTGTATATAACAGCACTGTGCTCTGTATATAACTACACTGAATATAACAGCACTGTGCTCTGTATATATAACTACACTGTATATAACAGCACTGTGCCCTGTATATATAACTACACTGTATATAACAGCACTGTGCTCTGTATATATAACTACACTGTATATAACAGCACTGTGCCCTGTATATATAACTACACTGTATATAACAGCACTGTGCTCTGTATATATAACTACACTGTATATAACAGCACTGTGCCCTGTATATATAACTACACTCTATATAACAGCACAGTGCTCTGTATATAACTACACTGTATATAACAGCACTGTGCTCTGTATATAACTACACTGTATATAACAGCACTGTGCTCTGTATATATAACTACACTGTATATAACAGCACTGTGCCCTGTATATAACACTACACTGTATATAACAGCACTGTGCTCTGTATATATAACTACACTGTATATAACAGCACTGTGCTCTGTATATAACTACACTGTATATAACAGCACTGTGCCCTGTATATAACTACACTGTATATAACAGCACTGTGCCCTGTATATAACTACACTGTATATAACAGCACTGTGCTCTGTATATAACTACACTGTATATATCAGCACTGTACTGTATATATAACTACACTGTATATAACAGCACTGTGCCCTGTATATATAACTACACTGTATATAACAGCACTGTGCTCTGTATATATAACTACACTGTATATAACAGCACTGTGCCCTGTATATAACTACACTCTATATAACAGCACTGTGCTCTGTATATAACTACACTGTATATATCAGCACTGTACTGTATATATAACTACACTGTATATAACAGCACTGTGCCCTGTATATATAACTACACTGTATATAACAGCACTGTGCTCTGTATATATAACTACACTGTATATAACAGCACTGTGCCCTGTATATATAACTACACTCTATATAACAGCACAGTGCTCTGTATATAACTACACTGTATATAACAGCACTGTGCCCTGTATATATAACTACACTGTATATAACAGCACTGTGCTCTGTATATATAACTACACTGTATATAACAGCACTGTGCCCTGTATATAACTACACTGTATATAACAGCACTGTGCCCTGTATATATAACTACACTGTATATAACAGCACTGTGCTCTGTATATAACTACACTGAATATAACAGCACTGTGCTCTGTATATAACTACACTGTATATAACAGCACTGTGCTCTGTATATAACTACACTGTATATAACAGCACTGTGCTCTGTATATAACTACACTGTATATAACAGCACTGTGCTCTGTATATAACTACACTGTATATAACAGCACTGTGCCCTGTATATAACTACACTGTATATAACAGCACTGTGCTCTGTATATAACTACACTGTATATAACAGCACTGTGCCCTGTATATATAACTACACTGTATATAACAGCACTGTGCTCTGTATATAACTACACTGTATATAACAGCACTGTGCCCTGTATATAACTACACTGTATATAACAGCACTGTGCTCTGTATATAACTACACTGTATATAACAGCACTGTGCCCTGTATATATAACTACACTGTATATAACAGCACTGTGCTCTGTATATAACTACACTGTATATAACAGCACTGTGCCCTGTATATATAACTACACTGTATATAACAGCACTGTGCTCTGTATATAACTACACTGTATATAACAGCACTGTGCCCTGTATATATAACTACACTGTATATAACAGCACTGTGCTCTGTATATATAACTACACTGTATATAACAGCACTGTGCTCTGTATATATAACTACACTGTATATAACAGCACTGTGCCCTGTATATATAACTACACTGTATATAACAGCACTGTCCTCTGTATATAACAATACACTGTATATAACAGCACTGTGCTCTGTATATAACTACACTGTATATAACAGCACTGTGCTCTGTATATAACTACACTGTATATAACAACACTGTGCTCTGTATATAACTACACTGTATATAACAGCACTGTGCCCTGTATATATAACTACACTGTATATAACAGCACTGTGCCCTGTATATATAACTACACTGTATATAACAGCACTGTGCCCTGTATATATAACTACACTGTATATAACAGCACTGTGCTCTGTATATAACTACACTGTATATAACAGCACTGTGCTCTGTATATATAACTACACTGTATATAACAGCACTGTGCCCTGTATATAACTACACTGTATATAACAGCACTGTGCTCTGTATATAACTACACTGTATATAACAGCACTGTGCTCTGTATATAACTACACTGTATATATCAGCACTGTACTGTATATATAACTACACTGTATATAACAGCACTGTGCCCTGTATATATAACTACACTGTATATAACAGCACTGTGCTCTGTATATATAACTACACTGTATATACCAGCACTGTGCTCTGTATATATAACTACACTGTATATACCAGCACTGTGCTCTGTATATAACTACACTGTATATAACAGCACTGTGCTCTGTATATATAACTACACTGTATATAACAGCACTGTGCTCTGTATATAACTACACTGTATATAACAGCACTGTGCCCTGTATATAACTACACTGTATATAACAGCACTGTGCCCTGTATATAACTACACTGTATATAACAGCACTGTGCCCTGTATATATAACTACACTGTATATAACAGCACTGTGCCCTGTATATAACTACGCTGTATATAACAGCACTGTGATCTGTATATATAACTACACTGTATATAACAGCACTGTGCCCTGTATATATAACTACACTGTATATAACAGCACTGTGCCCTGTATATATAACTACACTGTATATAACAGCACTGTGCCCTGTATATAACTACACTGTATATAACAGCACTGTGCTCTGTATATAACTACACTGAATATAACAGCACTGTGCTCTGTATATAACTACACTGTATATAACAGCACTGTGCTCTGTATATAACTACACTGTATATAACAGCACTGTGCTCTGTATATAACTACACTGTATATAACAGCACTGTGCTCTGTATATAACTACACTGTATATAACAGCACTGTGCCCTGTATATAACTACACTGTATATAACAGCACTGTGCTCTGTATATAACTACACTGTATATAACAGCACTGTGCCCTGTATATATAACTACACTGTATATAACAGCACTGTGCCCTGTATATATAACTACACTGTATATAACAGCACTGTGCTCTGTATATAACTACACTGTATATAACAGCACTGTGCCCTGTATATAACTACACTGTATATAACAGCACTGTGCTCTGTATATAACTACACTGTATATAACAGCACTGTGCCCTGTATATATAACTACACTGTATATAACAGCACTGTGCTCTGTATATAACTACACTGTATATAACAGCACTGTGCCCTGTATATAACACTACACTGTATATAACAGCACTGTGCTCTGTATATAACTACACTGTATATAACAGCACTGTGCCCTGTATATATAACTACACTGTATATAACAGCACTGTGCTCTGTATATATAACTACACTGTATATAACAGCACTGTGCTCTGTATATATAACTACACTGTATATAACAGCACTGTGCCCTGTATATATAACTACACTGTATATAACAGCACTGTCCTCTGTATATAACAATACACTGTATATAACAGCACTGTGCTCTGTATATAACTACACTGTATATAACAGCACTGTGCTCTGTATATAACTACACTGTATATAACAACACTGTGCTCTGTATATATAACTACACTGTATATAACAGCACTGTGCCCTGTATATATAACTACACTGTATATAACAGCACTGTGCTCTGTATATAACTACACTGTATATAACAGCACTGTGCTCTGTATATATAACTACACTGTATATAACAGCACTGTGCTCTGTATATAACTACACTGTATATAACAGCACTGTGCCCTGTATATAACTACACTGTATATAACAGCACTGTGCTCTGTATATAACTACACTGTATATATCAGCACTGTACTGTATATATAACTACACTGTATATAACAGCACTGTGCCCTGTATATATAACTACACTGTATATAACAGCACTGTGCTCTGTATATATAACTACACTGTATATAACAGCACTGTGCCCTGTATATATAACTACACTGTATATAACAGCACTGTGCTCTGTATATATAACTACACTGTATATAACAGCACTGTGCCCTGTATATATAACTACACTCTATATAACAGCACAGTGCTCTGTATATAACTACACTGTATATAACAGCACTGTGCTCTGTATATATAAATACACTGTATATAACAGCACTGTGCTCTGTATATAACTACACTGTATATAACAGCACTGTGCCCTGTATATAACTACACTGTATATAACAGCACTGTGCCCTGTATATAACTACACTGTATATAACAGCACTGTGCCCTGTATATATAACTACACTGTATATAACAGCACTGTGCCCTGTATATAACTACGCTGTATATAACAGCACTGTGATCTGTATATATAACTACACTGTATATAACAGCACTGTGCCCTGTATATATAACTACACTGTATATAACAGCACTGTGCCCTGTATATAACTACACTGTATATAACAGCACTGTGCTCTGTATATATAACTACACTGTATATAACTACACTGTATATAACAGCACTGTGCCCTGTATATATAACTACACTGTATATAACAGCACTGTGCTCTGTATATATAACTACACTGTATATAACAGCACTGTGCTCTGTATATATAACTACACTGTATATAACAGCACTGTGCCCTGTATATAACTACACTGTATATAACAGCACTGTGCTCTGTATATATAACTACACTGTATATAACAGCACTGTGCTCTGTATATATAACTACACTGTATATAACAGCACTGTGCCCTGTATATAACTACACTGTATATAGCAGCACTGTGCCCTGTATATAACTACACTGTATATAACAGCACTGTGCTCTATATATAACTACACTGTATATAACAGCACTGTGCCCTGTATATATAACTACACTGTATATATCAGCACTGTGCTCTGTATATATAACTACACTGTATATAACAGCACTGTGCCCTGTATATATAACTACACTGTATATAACAGCACTGTGCTCTGTATATATAACTACACTGTATATAACAGCACTGTGCTCTGTATATATAACTACACTGTATATAACAGCACTGTCCTCTGTATATAACAATACACTGTATATAACAGCACTGTGCTCTGTATATAACTACACTGTATATAACAGCACTGTGCTCTGTATATAACTACACTGTATATAACAGCACTGTGCTCTGTATATAACTACACTGTATATAACAACACTGTGCCCTGTATATATAACTACACTGTATATAACAGCACTGTGCTCTGTATATATAACTACACTGTATATAACAGCACTGTCCTCTGTATATAACAATACACTGTATATAACAGCACTGTGCTCTGTATATAACTACACTGTATATAACAGCACTGTGCTCTGTATATATAACTACACAGTATATAACAGCACTGTGCTCTGTATATAACTACACTGTATATAACGGCACTGTGCTCTGTATATAACTACACTGTATATAACAACACTGTGCCCTGTATATATAACTACACTGTATATAACAGCACTGTGCCCTGTATATAACTACACTGTATATATCAGCACTGTGCTCTGTATATATAACTAAACTGTATATAACAGCACAGTGCTCTGTATATAACTACACTGTATATAACAGCACTGTCCTCTGTATATAACAATACACTGTATATAACAGCACTGTGCCCTGTATATAACGACACTGTATATAACAGCAATGTGCTCTGTATATATAACTACACTGTATATAACAGCACTGTGCTCTGTATATAACTACACTGTATATAACAGCACTGTGCTCTGTATATAACTACACTGAATATAACAGCACTGTGCTCTGTATATATAACTACACTGTATATAACAGCACTGTGCCCTGTATATATAACTACACTGTATATAACAGCACTGTGCTCTGTATATATAACTACACTGTATATAACAGCACTGTGCCCTGTATATATAACTACACTGTATATAACAGCACTGTGCCCTGTATATATAACTACACTGTATATAACAGCACTGTGCCCTGTATATATAACTACACTCTATATAACAGCACAGTGCTCTGTATATAACTACACTGTATATAACAGCACTGTGCTCTGTATATAACTACACTGTATATAACAGCACTGTGCTCTGTATATATAACTACACTGTATATAACAGCACTGTGCCCTGTATATAACACTACACTGTATATAACAGCACTGTGCTCTGTATATATAACTACACTGTATATAACAGCACTGTGCTCTGTATATAACTACACTGTATATAACAGCACTGTGCCCTGTATATAACTACACTGTATATAACAGCACTGTGCCCTGTATATAACTACACTGTATATAACAGCACTGTGCCCTGTATATATAACTACACTGTATATAACAGCACTGTGCCCTGTATATAACTACGCTGTATATAACAGCACTGTGATCTGTATATATAACTACACTGTATATAACAGCACTGTGCCCTGTATATATAACTACACTGTATATAACAGCACTGTGCCCTGTATATAACTACACTGTATATAACAGCACTGTGCTCTGTATATATAACTACACTGTATATAACTACACTGTATATAACAGCACTGTGCCCTGTATATATAACTACACTGTATATAACAGCACTGTGCTCTGTATATATAACTACACTGTATATAACAGCACTGTGCTCTGTATATATAACTACACTGTATATAACAGCACTGTGCCCTGTATATAACTACACTGTATATAACAGCACTGTGCTCTGTATATATAACTACACTGTATATAACAGCACTGTGCTCTGTATATATAACTACACTGTATATAACAGCACTGTGCCCTGTATATAACTACACTGTATATAGCAGCACTGTGCCCTGTATATAACTACACTGTATATAACAGCACTGTGCTCTGTATATAACTACACTGTATATAACAGCACTGTGCCCTGTATATATAACTACACTGTATATATCAGCACTGTGCTCTGTATATATAACTACACTGTATATATCAGCACTGTGCCCTGTATATATAACTACACTGTATATAACAGCACTGTGCTCTGTATATATAACTACACTGTATATAACAGCACTGTCCTCTGTATATAACAATACACTGTATATAACAGCACTGTGCTCTGTATATAACTACACTGTATATAACAGCACTGTGCTCTGTATATAACTACACTGTATATAACAGAACTGTGCTCTGTATATAACTACACTGTATATAACAACACTGTGCCCTGTATATATAACTACACTGTATATAACAGCACTGTGCTCTGTATATATAACTACACTGTATATAACAGCACTGTCCTCTGTATATAACAATACACTGTATATAACAGCACTGTGCTCTGTATATATAACTACACAGTATATAACAGCACTGTGCTCTGTATATAACTACACTGTATATAACGGCACTGTGCTCTGTATATAACTACACTGTATATAACAACACTGTGCCCTGTATATATAACTACACTGTATATAACAGCACTGTGCCCTGTATATAACTACACTGTATATATCAGCACTGTGCTCTGTATATATAACTACACTGTATATAACAGCACAGTGCTCTGTATATAACTACACTGTATATAACAGCACTGTCCTCTGTATATAACAATACACTGTATATAACAGCACTGTGCCCTGTATATAACGACACTGTATATAACAGCAATGTGATCTGTATATATAACTACACTGTATATAACAGCACTGTGCTCTGTATATAACTACACTGTATATAACAGCACTGTGCTCTGTATATAACTACACTGAATATAACAGCACTGTGCTCTGTATATATAACTACACTGTATATAACAGCACAGTGCCCTGTATATATAACTACACTGTATATAACAGCACTGTGCTCTGTATATATAACTACACTGTATATAACAGCACTGTGCTCTGTATATATAACTACACTGTATATAACAGCACTGTGCTCTGTATATAACTACACTGAATATAACAGCACTGTGCTCTGTATATATAACTACACTGTATATAACAGCACAGTGCCCTGTATATATAACTACACTGTATATAACAGCACTGTGCCCTGTATATAACTACACTGTATATAACAGCACTGTGCCCTGTATATATAACTACACTGTATATAACAGCACTGTGCCCTGTATATATAACTACACTGTATATAACAGCACTGTGCCCTGTATATATAACTACACTGTATATAACAGCACTGTGCTCTGTATATATAACTACACTGTATATAACAGCACTGTGCCCTGTATATAACTACACTGTATATAACAGCACTGTGCCATGTATATAACTACACTGTATATAACAGCACTGTGCTCTGTATATAACTACACTGTATATAACAGCACTGTGCTCTGTATATAACTACACTGTATATAACAGCACTGTGCTCTGTATATATAACTACACTGTATATAACAGCACTGTGCTCTGTATATAACTACACTGTATATAACAGCACTGTGCCCTGTATATATAACTACACTGTATATATCAGCACTGTGCTCTGTATATATCTACGCTGTATATAACAGCACTGTGCTCTGTATATATAACACTACACTGTATATAACAGCACTGTGCTCTGTATATAACTACACTGTATATAACAGCACTGTGCTCTGTATATAACTACACTGTATATAACAGCACAGTGCCCTGTATATAACTACACTGTATATAACAGCACTGTGCTCTGTATATAACTACACTGTATATAACTACACTGTATATAACAGCACTGTGCCCTGTATATAACTACACTGTATATAACAGCACTGTGCTCTGTATATATAACTACACTGTATATAACAGCACTGTGCTCTGTATATATAACTACACAGTATATAACAGCACAGTGCCCTGTATATATAACTACACTGTATATAACAGCACTGTGCTCTGTATATAACTACACTGTATATAACAGCACTGTGCTCTGTATATAACTACACTGTATATAACAGCACTGTGCTCTGTATATAACTACACTGTATATAACAGCACTGTGCTCTGTATATAACTACACTGTATATAACAGCACTGTGCTCTGTATATAACTACACTGTATATAACAGCACTGTGCCCTGTATATAACTACACTGTATATAACAGCACTGTGCTCTGTATATAACTACACTGTATATAACAGCACTGTGCCCTGTATATATAACTACACAGTATATAACAGCACTGTGCTCTGTATATAACTACACTGTATATAACGGCACTGTGCTCTGTATATAACTACACTGTATATAACAACACTGTGCCCTGTATATATAACTACACTGTATATAACAGCACTGTGCCCTGTATATATAACTACACTGTATATAACAGCACTGTGCTCTGTATATATAACTACACTGTATATAACAGCACTGTGCTCTGTATATATAACTACACTGTATATAACAGCACTGTCCTCTGTATATAACAATACACTGTATATAACAGCACTGTTCTCTGTATATAACTACACTGTATATAACAGCACTGTGCTCTGTATATAACTACACTGTATATAACAGCACTGTGCTCTGTATATAACTACACTGTATATAACAACACTGTGCCCTGTATATATAACTACACTGTATATAACAGCACTGTGCTCTGTATATATAACTACACTGTATATAACAGCACTGTCCTCTGTATATAACAATACACTGTATATAACAGCACTGTGCTCTGTATATAACTACACTGTATATAACAGCACTGTGCTCTGTATATATAACTACACAGTATATAACAGCACTGTGCTCTGTATATAACTACACTGTATATAACGGCACTGTGCTCTGTATATAACTACACTGTATATAACAACACTGTGCCCTGTATATATAACTACACTGTATATAACAGCACTGTGCCCTGTATATAACTACACTGTATATATCAGCACTGTGCTCTGTATATATAACTACACTGTATATAACAGCACAGTGCTCTGTATATAACTACACTGTATATAACAGCACTGTCCTCTGTATATAACAATACACTGTATATAACAGCACTGTGCCCTGTATATAACGACACTGTATATAACAGCAATGTGCTCTGTATATATAACTACACTGTATATAACAGCACTGTGCTCTGTATATAACTACACTGTATATAACAGCACTGTGCTCTGTATATAACTACACTGAATATAACAGCACTGTGCTCTGTATATATAACTACACTGTATATAACAGCACAGTGCCCTGTATATATAACTACACTGTATATAACAGCACTGTGCTCTGTATATATAACTACACTGTATATAACAGCACTGTGCTCTGTATATATAACTACACTGTATATAACAGCACTGTGCTCTGTATATAACTACACTGAATATAACAGCACTGTGCTCTGTATATATAACTACACTGTATATAACAGCACAGTGCCCTGTATATATAACTACACTGTATATAACAGCACTGTGCCCTGTATATAACTACACTGTATATAACAGCACTGTGCCCTGTATATATAACTACACTGTATATAACAGCACTGTGCCCTGTATATATAACTACACTGTATATAACAGCACTGTGCCCTGTATATATAACTACACTGTATATAACAGCCCTGTGCTCTGTATATATAACTACACTGTATATAACAGCACTGTGCCCTGTATATAACTACACTGTATATAACAGCACTGTGCCATGTATATAACTACACTGTATATAACAGCACTGTGCTCTGTATATAACTACACTGTATATAACAGCACTGTGCTCTGTATATAACTACACTGTATATAACAGCACTGTGCTCTGTATATATAACTACACTGTATATAACAGCACTGTGCTCTGTATATAACTACACTGTATATAACAGCACTGTGCCCTGTATATATAACTACACTGTATATATCAGCACTGTGCTCTGTATATATCTACGCTGTATATAACAGCACTGTGCTCTGTATATATAACACTACACTGTATATAACAGCACTGTGCTCTGTATATAACTACACTGTATATAACAGCACTGTGCTCTGTATATAACTACACTGTATATAACAGCACAGTGCCCTGTATATAACTACACTGTATATAACAGCACTGTGCTCTGTATATAACTACACTGTATATAACTACACTGTATATAACAGCACTGTGCCCTGTATATAACTACACTGTATATAACAGCACTGTGCTCTGTATATATAACTACACTGTATATAAAAGCACTGTGCTCTGTATATATAACTACACTGTATATAACAGCACTGTGCTCTGTATATATAACTACACAGTATATAACAGCACAGTGCCCTGTATATATAACTACACTGTATATAACAGCACTGTGCTCTGTATATAACTACACTGTATATAACAGCACTGTGCTCTGTATATATAACTACACTGTATATAACAGCACAGTGCCCTGTATATATAACTACACTGTATATAACAGCACTGTGCTCTGTATATATAACTACACTGTATATAACAGCACTGTGCTCTGTATATATAACTACACTGTATATAACAGCACTGTGCTCTGTATATAACTACACTGAATATAACAGCACTGTGCTCTGTATATATAACTACACTGTATATAACAGCACAGTGCCCTGTATATATAACTACACTGTATATAACAGCACTGTGCCCTGTATATAACTACACTGTATATAACAGCACTGTGCCCTGTATATATAACTACACTGTATATAACAGCACTGTGCCCTGTATATATAACTACACTGTATATAACAGCACTGTGCCCTGTATATATAACTACACTGTATATAACAGCCCTGTGCTCTGTATATATAACTACACTGTATATAACAGCACTGTGCCCTGTATATAACTACACTGTATATAACAGCACTGTGCCATGTATATAACTACACTGTATATAACAGCACTGTGCTGTATATATAACTACACTGTATATAACAGCACTGTGCTCTGTATATATAACTACACTGTATATAACAGCACTGTCCTCTGTATATAACAATACACTGTATATAACAGCACTGTGCTCTGTATATAACTACACTGTATATAACAGCACTGTGCTCTGTATATATAACTACACTGTATATAACAGCACTGTGCTCTGTATATAACTACACTGTATATAACAGCACTGTGCCTTGTATATATAACTACACTGTATATATCAGCACTGTGCTCTGTATATATCTACGCTGTATATAACAGCACTGTGCTCTGTATATATAACACTACACTGTATATAACAGCACTGTGCTCTGTATATAACTACACTGTATATAACAGCACTGTGCTCTGTATATAACTACACTGTATATAACAGCACAGTGCCCTGTATATAACTACACTGTATATAACAGCACTGTGCTCTGTATATAACTACACTGTATATAACTACACTGTATATAACAGCACTGTGCCCTGTATATAACTACACTGTATATAACAGCACTGTGCTCTGTATATATAACTACACTGTATATAAAAGCACTGTGCTCTGTATATATAACTACACTGTATATACAGCACTGTGCTCTGTATATATAACTACACAGTATATAACAGCACAGTGCCCTGTATATATAACTACACTGTATATAACAGCACTGTGCTCTGTATATAACTACACTGTATATAACAGCACTGTGCTCTGTATATATAACTACACTGTATATAACAGCACTGTGCCCTGTATATATAACTACACTGTATATAACAGCACTGTGCTCTGTATATATAACTACACTGTATATAACAGCACTGTGCTCTGTATATATAACTACACTGTATATAACAGCACTGTCCTCTGTATATAACAATACACTGTATATAACAGCACTGTGCTCTGTATATAACTACACTGTATATAACAGCACTGTGCCCTGTATATATAACTACACTGTATATAACAGCACTGTGCTCTGTATATAACTACACTGTATATAACAGCACTGTGCTCTGTATATAACTACACTGTATATAACAACACTGTGCCCTGTATATATAACTACACTGTATATAACAGCACTGTGCTCTGTATATATAACTACACTGTATATAACAGCACTGTCCTCTGTATATAACAATACACTGTATATAACAGCACTGTGCTCTGTATATAACTACACTGTATATAACAGCACTGTGCCCTGTATATAACTACACTGTATATAACGGCACTGTGCTCTGTATATAACTACACTGTATATAACAGCACTGTACTGTATATATAACTACACTGTATATAACAACACTGTGCCCTGTATATATAACTACACTGTATATAACAGCACTGTGCCCTGTATATAACTACACTGTATATATCAGCACTGTGCTCTGTATATATAACTACACTGTATATAACAGCACAGTGCTCTGTATATAACTACACTGTATATAACAGCACTGTCCTCTGTATATAACAATACACTGTATATAACAGCACTGTGCCCTGTATATAACGACACTGTATATAACAGCACTGTGCTCTGTATATATAACTACACTGTATATAACAGCACTGTGCTCTGTATATAACTACACTGTATATAACAGCACTGTGCTCTGTATATATAACTACACTGTATATAACAGCACTGTGCCCTGTATATAACTACACTGTATATAACAGCACTGTGCTCTGTATATAACAATACACTGTATATAACAGCACTGTGCCCTGTATATAACTACACTGTATATAACAGCACTGTGCTCTGTATATAACAATACACTGTATATAACAGCACTGTGCTCTGTATATAACTACACTGTATATATCAGCACTGTACTGTATATATAACTACACTGTATATAACAGCACTGTGCCCTGTATATATAACTACACTGTATATAACAGCACTGTGCTCTGTATATATAACTACACTGTATATAACAGCACTGTGCCCTGTATATATAACTACACTCTATATAACAGCACAGTGCTCTGTATATAACTACACTGTATATAACAGCACTGTGCTCTGTATATATAACTACACTGTATATAACAGCACTGTGCCCTGTATATAACTACACTGTATATAACAGCACTGTGCTCTGTATATAACTACACTGTATATATCAGCACTGTACTGTATATATAACTACACTGTATATAACAGCACTGTGCCCTGTATATATAACTACACTGTATATAACAGCACTGTGCTCTGTATATATAACTACACTGTATATAACAGCACTGTGCCCTGTATATATAACTACACTCTATATAACAGCACAGTGCTCTGTATATAACTACACTGTATATAACAGCACTGTGCCCTGTATATATAACTACACTGTATATAACAGCACTGTGCTCTGTATATATAACTACACTGTATATAACAGCACTGTGCTCTGTATATATAACTACACTGTATATAACAGCACAGTGCCCTGTATATATAACTACACTGTATATAACAGCACTGTGCCCTGTATATAACTACACTGTATATAACAGCACTGTGCCCTGTATATATAACTACACTGTATATAACAGCACTGTGCTCTGTATATAACTACACTGAATATAACAGCACTGTGCTCTGTATATAACTACACTGTATATAACAGCACTGTGCTCTGTATATAACTACACTGTATATAACAGCACTGTGCTCTGTATATAACTACACTGTATATAACAGCACTGTGCTCTGTATATAACTACACTGTATATAACAGCACAGTGCTCTGTATATAACTACACTGTATATAACAGCACTGTGCCCTGTATATAACTACACTGTATATAACAGCACTGTGCTCTGTATATAACTACACTGTATATAACAGCACTGTGCCCTGTATATATAACTACACTGTATATAACAGCACTGTGCTCTGTATATAACTACACTGTATATAACAGCACTGTGCCCTGTATATAACTACACTGTATATAACAGCACTGTGCCCTGTATATATAACTACACTGTATATAACAGCACTGTGCTCTGTATATAACTACACTGTATATAACAGCACTGTGCCCTGTATATAACACTACACTGTATATAACAGCACTGTGCTCTGTATATAACTACACTGTATATAACAGCACTGTGCCCTGTATATATAACTACACTGTATATAACAGCACTGTGCTCTGTATATATAACTACACTGTATATAACAGCACTGTGCTCTGTATATATAACTACACTGTATATAACAGCACTGTGCCCTGTATATATAACTACACTGTATATAACAGCACTGTCCTCTGTATATAACAATACACTGTATATAACAGCACTGTGCTCTGTATATAACTACACTGTATATAACAGCACTGTGCTCTGTATATAACTACACTGTATATAACAACACTGTGCTCTGTATATATAACTACACTGTATATAACAGCACTGTGCCCTGTATATATAACTACACTGTATATAACAGCACTGTGCTCTGTATATAACTACACTGTATATAACAGCACTGTGCTCTGTATATATAACTACACTGTATATAACAGCACTGTGCTCTGTATATAACTACACTGTATATAACAGCACTGTGCCCTGTATATAACTACACTGTATATAACAGCACTGTGCTCTGTATATAACTACACTGTATATATCAGCACTGTACTGTATATATAACTACACTGTATATAACAGCACTGTGCCCTGTATATATAACTACACTGTATATAACAGCACTGTGCTCTGTATATATAACTACACTGTATATAACAGCACTGTGCCCTGTATATATAACTACACTGTATATAACAGCACTGTGCTCTGTATATAACTACACTGTATATAACAGCACTGTGCTCTGTATATATAACTACACTGTATATAACAGCACTGTGCTCTGTATATAACTACACTGTATATAACAGCACTGTGCCCTGTATATAACTACACTGTATATAACAGCACTGTGCCCTGTATATAACTACACTGTATATAACAGCACTGTGCCCTGTATATATAACTACACTGTATATAACAGCACTGTGCCCTGTATATAACTACGCTGTATATAACAGCACTGTGATCTGTATATATAACTACACTGTATATAACAGCACTGTGCCCTGTATATATAACTACACTGTATATAACAGCACTGTGCCCTGTATATATAACTACACTGTATATAACAGCACTGTGCCCTGTATATAACTACACTGTATATAACAGCACTGTGCTCTGTATATAACTACACTGAATATAACAGCACTGTGCTCTGTATATAACTACACTGTATATAACAGCACTGTGCTCTGTATATAACTACACTGTATATAACAGCACTGTGCTCTGTATATAACTACACTGTATATAACAGCACTGTGCCCTGTATATAACTACACTGTATATAACAGCACTGTGCTCTGTATATAACTACACTGTATATAACAGCACTGTGCCCTGTATATAACTACACTGTATATAACAGCACTGTGCTCTGTATATAACTACACTGTATATAACAGCACTGTGCTCTGTATATAACTACACTGTATATAACAGCACTGTGCTCTGTATATAACTACACTGTATATAACAGCACTGTGCTCTGTATATAACTACACTGTATATAACAGCACTGTGCCCTGTATATAACTACACTGTATATAACAGCACTGTGCTCTGTATATAACTACACTGTATATAACAGCACTGTGCCCTGTATATATAACTACACTGTATATAACAGCACTGTGCTCTGTATATAACTACACTGTATATAACAGCACTGTGCCCTGTATATAACTACACTGTATATAACAGCACTGTGCTCTGTATATAACTACACTGTATATAACAGCACTGTGCCCTGTATATATAACTACACTGTATATAACAGCACTGTGCTCTGTATATAACTACACTGTATATAACAGCACTGTGCCCTGTATATAACACTACACTGTATATAACAGCACTGTGCTCTGTATATAACTACACTGTATATAACAGCACTGTGCCCTGTATATATAACTACACTGTATATAACAGCACTGTGCTCTGTATATATAACTACACTGTATATAACAGCACTGTGCTCTGTATATATAACTACACTGTATATAACAGCACTGTGCCCTGTATATATAACTACACTGTATATAACAGCACTGTCCTCTGTATATAACAATACACTGTATATAACAGCACTGTGCTCTGTATATAACTACACTGTATATAACAGCACTGTGCTCTGTATATAACTACACTGTATATAACAACACTGTGCTCTGTATATATAACTACACTGTATATAACAGCACTGTGCCCTGTATATATAACTACACTGTATATAACAGCACTGTGCTCTGTATATAACTACACTGTATATAACAGCACTGTGCTCTGTATATATAACTACACTGTATATAACAGCACTGTGCTCTGTATATAACTACACTGTATATAACAGCACTGTGCCCTGTATATAACTACACTGTATATAACAGCACTGTGCTCTGTATATAACTACACTGTATATATCAGCACTGTACTGTATATATAACTACACTGTATATAACAGCACTGTGCCCTGTATATATAACTACACTGTATATAACAGCACTGTGCTCTGTATATATAACTACACTGTATATAACAGCACTGTGCCCTGTATATATAACTACACTGTATATAACAGCACTGTGCTCTGTATATATAACTACACTGTATATAACAGCACTGTGCCCTGTATATATAACTACACTCTATATAACAGCACAGTGCTCTGTATATAACTACACTGTATATAACAGCACTGTGCCCTGTATATAACACTACACTGTATATAACAGCACTGTGCCCTGTATATAACTACACTGTATATAACAGCACTGTGCCCTGTATATAACTACACTGTATATAACAGCACTGTGCCCTGTATATATAACTACACTGTATATAACAGCACTGTGCCCTGTATATAACTACGCTGTATATAACAGCACTGTGATCTGTATATATAACTACACTGTATATAACAGCACTGTGCCCTGTATATATAACTACACTGTATATAACAGCACTGTGCCCTGTATATAACTACACTGTATATAACAGCACTGTGCTCTGTATATATAACTACACTGTATATAACAGCACTGTGCTCTGTATATATAACTACACTGTATATAACAGCACTGTGCCCTGTATATATAACTACACTGTATATAACAGCACTGTGCCCTGTATATATAACTACACTGTATATAACAGCACTGTGCCCTGTATATAACTACGCTGTATATAACAGCACTGTGATCTGTATATATAACTACACTGTATATAACAGCACTGTGCCCTGTATATAACTACACTGTATATAACAGCACTGTGCCATGTATATAACTACACTGTATATAACAGCACTGTGCTCTGTATATAACTACACTGTATATAACGGCACTGTGCTCTGTATATAACTACACTGTATATAACAACACTGTGCCCTGTATATATAACTACACTGTATATAACAGCACTGTGCCCTGTATATAACTACACTGTATATATCAGCACTGTGCTCTGTATATATAACTACACTGTATATAACAGCACAGTGCTCTGTATATAACTACACTGTATATAACAGCACTGTCCTCTGTATATAACAATACACTGTATATAACAGCACTGTGCCCTGTATATAACGACACTGTATATAACAGCAATGTGCTCTGTATATATAACTACACTGTATATAACAGCACTGTGCTCTGTATATAACTACACTGTATATAACAGCACTGTGCTCTGTATATAACTACACTGAATATAACAGCACTGTGCTCTGTATATATAACTACACTGTATATAACAGCACAGTGCCCTGTATATATAACTACACTGTATATAACAGCACTGTGCTCTGTATATATAACTACACTGTATATAACAGCACTGTGCTCTGTATATATAACTACACTGTATATAACAGCACTGTGCTCTGTATATAACTACACTGAATATAACAGCACTGTGCTCTGTATATATAACTACACTGTATATAACAGCACAGTGCCCTGTATATATAACTACACTGTATATAACAGCACTGTGCTCTGTATATAACTACACTGTATATAACAGCACTGTGCCCTGTATATATAACTACACTGTATATAACAGCACTGTGCCCTGTATATATAACTACACTGTATATAACAGCACTGTGCCCTGTATATATAACTACACTGTATATAACAGCCCTGTGCTCTGTATATATAACTACACTGTATATAACAGCACTGTGCCCTGTATATAACTACACTGTATATAACAGCACTGTGCCATGTATATAACTACACTGTATATAACAGCACTGTGCTCTGTATATAACTACACTGTATATAACAGCACTGTGCTCTGTATATAACTACACTGTATATAACAGCACTGTGCTCTGTATATATAACTACACTGTATATAACAGCACTGTGCTCTGTATATAACTACACTGTATATAACAGCACTGTGCCCTGTATATATAACTACACTGTATATATCAGCACTGTGCTCTGTATATATCTACGCTGTATATAACAGCACTGTGCTCTGTATATATAACACTACACTGTATATAACAGCACTGTGCTCTGTATATAACTACACTGTATATAACAGCACTGTGCTCTGTATATAACTACACTGTATATAACAGCACAGTGCCCTGTATATAACTACACTGTATATAACAGCACTGTGCTCTGTATATAACTACACTGTATATAACTACACTGTATATAACAGCACTGTGCCCTGTATATAACTACACTGTATATAACAGCACTGTGCTCTGTATATATAACTACACTGTATATAAAAGCACTGTGCTCTGTATATATAACTACACTGTATATAACAGCACTGTGCTCTGTATATATAACTACACAGTATATAACAGCACAGTGCCCTGTATATATAAGTACACTGTATATAACAGCACTGTGCTCTGTATATAACTACACTGTATATAACAGCACTGTGCTCTGTATATATAACTACACTGTATATAACAGCACAGTGCCCTGTATATATAACTACACTGTATATAACAGCACTGTGCTCTGTATATATAACTACACTGTATATAACAGCACTGTGCTCTGTATATATAACTACACTGTATATAACAGCACTGTGCTCTGTATATAACTACACTGAATATAACAGCACTGTGCTCTGTATATATAACTACACTGTATATAACAGCACAGTGCCCTGTATATATAACTACACTGTATATAACAGCACTGTGCCCTGTATATAACTACACTGTATATAACAGCACTGTGCCCTGTATATATAACTACACTGTATATAACAGCACTGTGCCCTGTATATATAACTACACTGTATATAACAGCACTGTGCCCTGTATATATAACTACACTGTATATAACAGCCCTGTGCTCTGTATATATAACTACACTGTATATAACAGCACTGTGCCCTGTATATAACTACACTGTATATAACAGCACTGTGCCATGTATATAACTACACTGTATATAACAGCACTGTGCTCTGTATATAACTACACTGTATATAACAGCACTGTGCTCTGTATATAACTACACTGTATATAACAGCACTGTGCTCTGTATATATAACTACACTGTATATAACAGCACTGTGCTCTGTATATAACTACACTGTATATAACAGCACTGTGCCTTGTATATATAACTACACTGTATATATCAGCACTGTGCTCTGTATATATCTACGCTGTATATAACAGCACTGTGCTCTGTATATATAACACTACACTGTATATAACAGCACTGTGCTCTGTATATAACTACACTGTATATAACAGCACTGTGCTCTGTATATAACTACACTGTATATAACAGCACAGTGCCCTGTATATAACTACACTGTATATAACAGCACTGTGCTCTGTATATAACTACACTGTATATAACTACACTGTATATAACAGCACTGTGCCCTGTATATAACTACACTGTATATAACAGCACTGTGCTCTGTATATATAACTACACTGTATATAAAAGCACTGTGCTCTGTATATATAACTACACTGTATATAACAGCACTGTGCTCTGTATATATAACTACACAGTATATAACAGCACAGTGCCCTGTATATATAACTACACTGTATATAACAGCACTGTGCTCTGTATATAACTACACTGTATATAACAGCACTGTGCTCTGTATATATAACTACACTGTATATAACAGCACTGTGCTCTGTATATAACTACACTGTATATAACAGCACTGTGCTCTGTATATATAACTACACTGTATATAACAGCACTGTGCTCTGTATATAACTACACTGTATATAACAGCACTGTGCCCTGTATATATAACTACACTGTATATAACAGCACTGTGCCCTGTATATATAACTACACTGTATATAACAGCACTGTGCTCTGTATATATAACTACACTGTATATAACAGCACTGTGCTCTGTATATATAACTACACTGTATATAACAGCACTGTCCTCTGTATATAACAATACACTGTATATAACAGCACTGTGCTCTGTATATAACTACACTGTATATAACAGCACTGTGCCCTGTATATATAACTACACTGTATATAACAGCACTGTGCTCTGTATATAACTACACTGTATATAACAGCACTGTGCTCTGTATATAACTACACTGTATATAACAACACTGTGCCCTGTATATATAACTACACTGTATATAACAGCACTGTGCTCTGTATATATAACTACACTGTATATAACAGCACTGTCCTCTGTATATAACAATACACTGTATATAACAGCACTGTGCTCTGTATATAACTACACTGTATATAACAGCACTGTGCCCTGTATATAACTACACTGTATATAACGGCACTGTGCTCTGTATATAACTACACTGTATATAACAGCACTGTACTGTATATATAACTACACTGTATATAACAACACTGTGCCCTGTATATATAACTACACTGTATATAACAGCACTGTGCCCTGTATATAACTACACTGTATATATCAGCACTGTGCTCTGTATATATAACTACACTGTATATAACAGCACAGTGCTCTGTATATAACTACACTGTATATAACAGCACTGTCCTCTGTATATAACAATACACTGTATATAACAGCACTGTGCCCTGTATATAACGACACTGTATATAACAGCACTGTGCTCTGTATATATAACTACACTGTATATAACAGCACTGTGCTCTGTATATAACTACACTGTATATAACAGCACTGTGCTCTGTATATATAACTACACTGTATATAACAGCACTGTGCCCTGTATATAACTACACTGTATATAACAGCACTGTGCTCTGTATATAACAATACACTGTATATAACAGCACTGTGCCCTGTATATAACTACACTGTATATAACAGCACTGTGCTCTGTATATAACAATACACTGTATATAACAGCACTGTGCTCTGTATATAACTACACTGTATATATCAGCACTGTACTGTATATATAACTACACTGTATATAACAGCACTGTGCCCTGTATATATAACTACACTGTATATAACAGCACTGTGCTCTGTATATATAACTACACTGTATATAACAGCACTGTGCCCTGTATATATAACTACACTCTATATAACAGCACAGTGCTCTGTATATAACTACACTGTATATAACAGCACTGTGCTCTGTATATATAACTACACTGTATATAACAGCACTGTGCCCTGTATATAACTACACTGTATATAACAGCACTGTGCTCTGTATATAACTACACTGTATATATCAGCACTGTACTGTATATATAACTACACTGTATATAACAGCACTGTGCCCTGTATATATAACTACACTGTATATAACAGCACTGTGCTCTGTATATATAACTACACTGTATATAACAGCACTGTGCCCTGTATATATAACTACACTCTATATAACAGCACAGTGCTCTGTATATAACTACACTGTATATAACAGCACTGTGCCCTGTATATATAACTACACTGTATATAACAGCACTGTGCTCTGTATATATAACTACACTGTATATAACAGCACTGTGCTCTGTATATATAACTACACTGTATATAACAGCACAGTGCCCTGTATATATAACTACACTGTATATAACAGCACTGTGCCCTGTATATAACTACACTGTATATAACAGCACTGTGCCCTGTATATATAACTACACTGTATATAACAGCACTGTGCTCTGTATATAACTACACTGAATATAACAGCACTGTGCTCTGTATATAACTACACTGTATATAACAGCACTGTGCTCTGTATATAACTACACTGTATATAACAGCACTGTGCTCTGTATATAACTACACTGTATATAACAGCACTGTGCCCTGTATATAACTACACTGTATATAACAGCACTGTGCTCTGTATATAACTACACTGTATATAACAGCACTGTGCCCTGTATATAACTACACTGTATATAACAGCACTGTGCTCTGTATATAACTACACTGTATATAACAGCACTGTGCCCTGTATATATAACTACACTGTATATAACAGCACTGTGCTCTGTATATAACTACACTGTATATAACAGCACTGTGCCCTGTATATAACTACACTGTATATAACAGCACTGTGCTCTGTATATAACTACACTGTATATAACAGCACTGTGCCCTGTATATATAACTACACTGTATATAACAGCACTGTGCTCTGTATATAACTACACTGTATATAACAGCACTGTGCCCTGTATATAACACTACACTGTATATAACAGCACTGTGCTCTGTATATAACTACACTGTATATAACAGCACTGTGCCCTGTATATATAACTACACTGTATATAACAGCACTGTGCTCTGTATATATAACTACACTGTATATAACAGCACTGTGCTCTGTATATATAACTACACTGTATATAACAGCACTGTGCCCTGTATATATAACTACACTGTATATAACAGCACTGTCCTCTGTATATAACAATACACTGTATATAACAGCACTGTGCTCTGTATATAACTACACTGTATATAACAGCACTGTGCTCTGTATATAACTACACTGTATATAACAACACTGTGCTCTGTATATATAACTACACTGTATATAACAGCACTGTGCCCTGTATATATAACTACACTGTATATAACAGCACTGTGCTCTGTATATAACTACACTGTATATAACAGCACTGTGCTCTGTATATATAACTACACTGTATATAACAGCACTGTGCTCTGTATATAACTACACTGTATATAACAGCACTGTGCCCTGTATATAACTACACTGTATATAACAGCACTGTGCTCTGTATATAACTACACTGTATATATCAGCACTGTACTGTATATATAACTACACTGTATATAACAGCACTGTGCCCTGTATATATAACTACACTGTATATAACAGCACTGTGCTCTGTATATATAACTACACTGTATATAACAGCACTGTGCCCTGTATATATAACTACACTGTATATAACAGCACTGTGCTCTGTATATATAACTACACTGTATATAACAGCACTGTGCCCTGTATATATAACTACACTCTATATAACAGCACAGTGCTCTGTATATAACTACACTGTATATAACAGCACTGTGCTCTGTATATATAACTACACTGTATATAACAGCACTGTGCTCTGTATATAACTACACTGTATATAACAGCACTGTGCCCTGTATATAACTACACTGTATATAACAGCACTGTGCCCTGTATATAACTACACTGTATATAACAGCACTGTGCCCTGTATATATAACTACACTGTATATAACAGCACTGTGCCCTGTATATAACTACGCTGTATATAACAGCACTGTGATCTGTATATATAACTACACTGTATATAACAGCACTGTGCCCTGTATATATAACTACACTGTATATAACAGCACTGTGCCCTGTATATAACTACACTGTATATAACAGCACTGTGCTCTGTATATATAACTACACTGTATATAACAGCACTGTGCTCTGTATATATAACTACACTGTATATAACAGCACTGTGCCCTGTATATATAACTACACTGTATATAACAGCACTGTGCCCTGTATATATAACTACACTGTATATAACAGCACTGTGCCCTGTATATAACTACGCTGTATATAACAGCACTGTGATCTGTATATATAACTACACTGTATATAACAGCACTGTGCCCTGTATATAACTACACTGTATATAACAGCACTGTGCCATGTATATAACTACACTGTATATAACAGCACTGTGCTCTGTATATAACTACACTGTATATAACGGCACTGTGCTCTGTATATAACTACACTGTATATAACAACACTGTGCCCTGTATATATAACTACACTGTATATAACAGCACTGTGCCCTGTATATAACTACACTGTATATATCAGCACTGTGCTCTGTATATATAACTACACTGTATATAACAGCACAGTGCTCTGTATATAACTACACTGTATATAACAGCACTGTCCTCTGTATATAACAATACACTGTATATAACAGCACTGTGCCCTGTATATAACGACACTGTATATAACAGCAATGTGCTCTGTATATATAACTACACTGTATATAACAGCACTGTGCTCTGTATATAACTACACTGTATATAACAGCACTGTGCTCTGTATATAACTACACTGAATATAACAGCACTGTGCTCTGTATATATAACTACACTGTATATAACAGCACAGTGCCCTGTATATATAACTACACTGTATATAACAGCACTGTGCTCTGTATATATAACTACACTGTATATAACAGCACTGTGCTCTGTATATATAACTACACTGTATATAACAGCACTGTGCTCTGTATATAACTACACTGAATATAACAGCACTGTGCTCTGTATATATAACTACACTGTATATAACAGCACAGTGCCCTGTATATATAACTACACTGTATATAACAGCACTGTGCCCTGTATATAACTACACTGTATATAACAGCACTGTGCCCTGTATATATAACTACACTGTATATAACAGCACTGTGCCCTGTATATATAACTACACTGTATATAACAGCACTGTGCCCTGTATATATAACTACACTGTATATAACAGCCCTGTGCTCTGTATATATAACTACACTGTATATAACAGCACTGTGCCCTGTATATAACTACACTGTATATAACAGCACTGTGCCATGTATATAACTACACTGTATATAACAGCACTGTGCTCTGTATATAACTACACTGTATATAACAGCACTGTGCTCTGTATATAACTACACTGTATATAACAGCACTGTGCTCTGTATATATAACTACACTGTATATAACAGCACTGTGCTCTGTATATAACTACACTGTATATAACAGCACTGTGCCCTGTATATATAACTACACTGTATATATCAGCACTGTGCTCTGTATATATCTACGCTGTATATAACAGCACTGTGCTCTGTATATATAACACTACACTGTATATAACAGCACTGTGCTCTGTATATAACTACACTGTATATAACAGCACTGTGCTCTGTATATAACTACACTGTATATAACAGCACAGTGCCCTGTATATAACTACACTGTATATAACAGCACTGTGCTCTGTATATAACTACACTGTATATAACTACACTGTATATAACAGCACTGTGCCCTGTATATAACTACACTGTATATAACAGCACTGTGCTCTGTATATATAACTACACTGTATATAAAAGCACTGTGCTCTGTATATATAACTACACTGTATATAACAGCACTGTGCTCTGTATATATAACTACACAGTATATAACAGCACAGTGCCCTGTATATATAACTACACTGTATATAACAGCACTGTGCTCTGTATATAACTACACTGTATATAACAGCACTGTGCTCTGTATATATAACTACACTGTATATAACAGCACAGTGCCCTGTATATATAACTACACTGTATATAACAGCACTGTGCTCTGTATATATAACTACACTGTATATAACAGCACTGTGCTCTGTATATATAACTACACTGTATATAACAGCACTGTGCTCTGTATATAACTACACTGAATATAACAGCACTGTGCTCTGTATATATAACTACACTGTATATAACAGCACAGTGCCCTGTATATATAACTACACTGTATATAACAGCACTGTGCCCTGTATATAACTACACTGTATATAACAGCACTGTGCCCTGTATATATAACTACACTGTATATAACAGCACTGTGCCCTGTATATATAACTACACTGTATATAACAGCACTGTGCCCTGTATATATAACTACACTGTATATAACAGCCCTGTGCTCTGTATATATAACTACACTGTATATAACAGCACTGTGCCCTGTATATAACTACACTGTATATAACAGCACTGTGCCATGTATATAACTACACTGTATATAACAGCACTGTGCTCTGTATATAACTACACTGTATATAACAGCACTGTGCTCTGTATATAACTACACTGTATATAACAGCACTGTGCTCTGTATATATAACTACACTGTATATAACAGCACTGTGCTCTGTATATAACTACACTGTATATAACAGCACTGTGCCTTGTATATATAACTACACTGTATATATCAGCACTGTGCTCTGTATATATCTACGCTGTATATAACAGCACTGTGCTCTGTATATATAACACTACACTGTATATAACAGCACTGTGCTCTGTATATAACTACACTGTATATAACAGCACTGTGCTCTGTATATAACTACACTGTATATAACAGCACAGTGCCCTGTATATAACTACACTGTATATAACAGCACTGTGCTCTGTATATAACTACACTGTATATAACTACACTGTATATAACAGCACTGTGCCCTGTATATAACTACACTGTATATAACAGCACTGTGCTCTGTATATATAACTACACTGTATATAAAAGCACTGTGCTCTGTATATATAACTACACTGTATATAACAGCACTGTGCTCTGTATATATAACTACACAGTATATAACAGCACAGTGCCCTGTATATATAACTACACTGTATATAACAGCACTGTGCTCTGTATATAACTACACTGTATATAACAGCACTGTGCTCTGTATATATAACTACACTGTATATAACAGCACTGTGCTCTGTATATAACTACACTGTATATAACAGCACTGTGCTCTGTATATATAACTACACTGTATATAACAGCACTGTGCTCTGTATATAACTACACTGTATATAACAGCACTGTGCCCTGTATATATAACTACACTGTATATAACAGCACTGTGCCCTGTATATATAACTACACTGTATATAACAGCACTGTGCTCTGTATATATAACTACACTGTATATAACAGCACTGTGCTCTGTATATATAACTACACTGTATATAACAGCACTGTCCTCTGTATATAACAATACACTGTATATAACAGCACTGTGCTCTGTATATAACTACACTGTATATAACAGCACTGTGCCCTGTATATATAACTACACTGTATATAACAGCACTGTGCTCTGTATATAACTACACTGTATATAACAGCACTGTGCTCTGTATATAACTACACTGTATATAACAACACTGTGCCCTGTATATATAACTACACTGTATATAACAGCACTGTGCTCTGTATATATAACTACACTGTATATAACAGCACTGTCCTCTGTATATAACAATACACTGTATATAACAGCACTGTGCTCTGTATATAACTACACTGTATATAACAGCACTGTGCCCTGTATATAACTACACTGTATATAACAGCACTGTGCTCTGTATATATAACTACACTGTATATAACAGCACTGTACTGTATATATAACTACACTGTATATAACAACACTGTGCCCTGTATATATAACTACACTGTATATAACAGCACTGTGCCCTGTATATAACTACACTGTATATATCAGCACTGTGCTCTGTATATATAACTACACTGTATATAACAGCACAGTGCTCTGTATATAACTACACTGTATATAACAGCACTGTCCTCTGTATATAACAATACACTGTATATAACAGCACTGTGCCCTGTATATAACTACACTGTATATAACAGCACTGTGCTCTGTATATATAACTACACTGTATATAACAGCACTGTGCTCTGTATATAACTACACTGTATATAACAGCACTGTGCTCTGTATATATAACTACACTGTATATAACAGCACTGTGCCCTGTATATAACTACACTGTATATAACAGCACTGTGCTCTGTATATAACAATACACTGTATATAACAGCACTGTGCCCTGTATATAACTACACTGTATATAACAGCACTGTGCTCTGTATATAACAATACACTGTATATAACAGCACTGTGCTCTGTATATAACTACACTGTATATATCAGCACTGTACTGTATATATAACTACACTGTATATAACAGCACTGTGCCCTGTATATATAACTACACTGTATATAACAGCACTGTGCTCTGTATATATAACTACACTGTATATAACAGCACTGTGCCCTGTATATATAACTACACTCTATATAACAGCACTGTGCTCTGTATATAACTACACTGTATATAACAGCACTGTGCTCTGTATATATAACTACACTGTATATAACAGCACTGTGCCCTGTATATAACTACACTGTATATAACAGCACTGTGCTCTGTATATAACTACACTGTATATATCAGCACTGTACTGTATATATAACTACACTGTATATAACAGCACTGTGCCCTGTATATATAACTACACTGTATATAACAGCACTGTGCTCTGTATATATAAATACACTGTATATAACAGCACTGTGCCCTGTATATATAACTACACTCTATATAACAGCACAGTGCTCTGTATATAACTACACTGTATATAACAGCACTGTGCCCTGTATATATAACTACACTGTATATAACAGCACTGTGCTCTGTATATATAACTACACTGTATATAACAGCACTGTGCTCTGTATATATAACTACACTGTATATAACAGCACAGTGCCCTGTATATATAACTACACTGTATATAACAGCACTGTGCCCTGTATATAACTACACTGTATATAACAGCACTGTGCCCTGTATATATAACTACACTGTATATAACAGCACTGTGCTCTGTATATAACTACACTGTATATAACAGCACTGTGCTCTGTATATAACTACACTGTATATAACAGCACTGTGCTCTGTATATAACTACACTGTATATAACAGCACTGTGCTCTGTATATAACTACACTGTATATAACAGCACTGTGCCCTGTATATAACTACACTGTATATAACAGCACTGTGCTCTGTATATAACTACACTGTATATAACAGCACTGTGCCCTGTATATAACTACACTGTATATAACAGCACTGTGCTCTGTATATAACTACACTGTATATAACAGCACTGTGCCCTGTATATATAACTACACTGTATATAACAGCACTGTGCTCTGTATATAACTACACTGTATATAACAGCACTGTGCCCTGTATATAACTACACTGTATATAACAGCACTGTGCTCTGTATATAACTACACTGTATATAACAGCACTGTGCCCTGTATATATAACTACACTGTATATAACAGCACTGTGCTCTGTATATAACTACACTGTATATAACAGCACTGTGCCCTGTATATAACACTACACTGTATATAACAGCACTGTGCTCTGTATATAACTACACTGTATATAACAGCACTGTGCCCTGTATATATAACTACACTGTATATAACAGCACTGTGCTCTGTATATATAACTACACTGTATATAACAGCACTGTGCTCTGTATATATAACTACACTGTATATAACAGCACTGTGCCCTGTATATATAACTACACTGTATATAACAGCACTGTCCTCTGTATATAACAATACACTGTATATAACAGCACTGTGCTCTGTATATAACTACACTGTATATAACAGCACTGTGCTCTGTATATAACTACACTGTATATAACAACACTGTGCTCTGTATATATAACTACACTGTATATAACAGCACTGTGCCCTGTATATATAACTACACTGTATATAACAGCACTGTGCTCTGTATATAACTACACTGTATATAACAGCACTGTGCTCTGTATATATAACTACACTGTATATAACAGCACTGTGCTCTGTATATAACTACACTGTATATAACAGCACTGTGCCCTGTATATAACTACACTGTATATAACAGCACTGTGCTCTGTATATAACTACACTGTATATATCAGCACTGTACTGTATATATAACTACACTGTATATAACAGCACTGTGCTCTGTATATATAACTACACTGTATATAACAGCACTGTGCTCTGTATATATAACTACACTGTATATAACAGCACTGTGCCCTGTATATATAACTACACTGTATATAACAGCACTGTGCTCTGTATATATAACTACACTGTATATAACAGCACTGTGCCCTGTATATATAACTACACTCTATATAACAGCACAGTGCTCTGTATATATCTACACTGTATATAACAGCACTGTGCTCTGTATATATAACTACACTGTATATAACAGCACTGTGCTCTGTATATAACTACACTGTATATAACAGCACTGTGCCCTGTATATAACTACACTGTATATAACAGCACTGTGCCCTGTATATAACTACACTGTATATAACAGCACTGTGCCCTGTATATATAACTACACTGTATATAACAGCACTGTGCCCTGTATATAACTACGCTGTATATAACAGCACTGTGATCTGTATATATAACTACACTGTATATAACAGCACTGTGCCCTGTATATATAACTACACTGTATATAACAGCACTGTGCCCTGTATATAACTACACTGTATATAACAGCACTGTGCTCTGTATATATAACTACACTGTATATAACAGCACTGTGCTCTGTATATATAACTACACTGTATATAACAGCACTGTGCCCTGTATATATAACTACACTGTATATAACAGCACTGTGCCCTGTATATAACTACACTGTATATAACAGCACTGTGCCCTGTATATAACTACACTGTATATAACAGCACTGTGCTCTGTATATATAACTACACTGTATATAACAGCACTGTGCTCTGTATATATAACTACACTGTATATAACAGCACTGTGCCCTGTATATAACACTACACTGTATATAACAGCACTGTGCTCTGTATATATAACTACACTGTATATAACAGCACAGTGCTCTGTATATAACTACACTGTATATAACAGCACTGTGCCCTGTATATAACTACACTGTATATAACAGCACTGTGCTCTGTATATAACTACACTGTATATAACAGCACTGTGCTCTGTATATAACTACACTGTATATAACAGCACTGTGCCCTGTATATATAACTACACTATATATAACAGCACTGTGCCCTGTATATAACTACACTGTATATAACAGCACTGTGCCCTGTATATAACTACACTGTATATAACAGCACTGTGCTCTGTATATATAACTACACTGTATATAACAGCACTGTGCCCTGTATATAACTACACTGTATATAACAGCACTGTGCTCTGTATATAACTACACTGTATATAACAGCACTGTACTGTATATATAACTACACTGTATATAACAGCACTGTGCTCTGTATATATAACTACACTGTATATAACAGCACTGTGCTCTGTATATAACTACACTGTATATAACAGCACTGTGCTCTGTATATAACTACACTGTATATAACAGCACTGTACTGTATATATAACTACACTGTATATAACAGCACTGTGCTCTGTATATATAACTACACTGTATATAACAGCACTGTGCCCTGTATATATAACTACACTGTATATAACAGCACTGTGCTCTGTATATAACTACACTGTATATAACAGCACTGTGCTCTGTATATAACTACACTGTATATAACAGCACTGTACTGTATATATAACTACACTGTATATAACAGCACTGTGCCCTGTATATAACTACACTGTATATAACAGCACTGTGCTCTGTATATATAACTACACTGAATATAACAGCACTGTGCTCTGTATATAACTGCACTGTATATAACATTTCTGTACTGTGTATTTTTGCAACCTGTGTATAACAGCACTGTACTTTACACTGCGCTCTTTATTTCTATATATATATTGGATTGTATATTACTGTACTGCACTGTATATTACTGCCCTGTGTATAACACATCACTGTACGGTATATTACTGCCCTGTATATAACGCATCACTATCATGTATTACTATACTGCACATAACACATCACTGTACTGTATATTACTGCCCTGTATATAACACATCACTGTACTGTATATTACTATACTGCACATAACACATCACTGCACTGTATATTACTGCCCTGTATATAACACATCACTGTACTGTATATTACTATACTATATATAACACATCACTGCACTGTATATTACTGCCCTGTATATAACACTTCCCTGTACTGTATATTACTGCCCTGTATATAACACATCACTGTACGGTATATTACTGCCCTGTATATAACACATTACTGTATATAACACTTCAGTGTACTGTATATTACTATACTGCATATAACACATCACTGCACTGTATATTACTGCCCTGTATATAACACATCACTGTACTGTATATTACTATACTGCATATAACACATCACTGTACTGTATATTACTGCCCTGTATATAACACATCACTGTACTGTATATTACTGCCCTGTATATAACACATCACTGTACGGTATATTACTGCCCTGTATATAACACATCACTGTACTGTATATTACTGCCCTGTGTATAACACATCACTGTACTGTATATTACTGCCCTGTATATAACGCATCACTGCACTGTAAATTACTGCCCTGTATATAACACATCACTGTACTGTATATTACTATACTGCATATAACACATCACTGTACTGTATATTACTATACTGTATATAACACATCACTGCCCTGTATATTACTGCCCTGTGTATAACACATCACTGTACGGTATATTACTGCCCTGTATATAACACATTACTGTATATAACACTTCAGTGTACTGTATATTACTATACTGTATATAACACATCACTGTACTGTATATTACTATACTGCATATAACACATCACTGCCCTGTATATTACTGCCCTGTATATAACACATCACTGCACTGTATATTACTATACTGCACATAACACATCACTGCACTGTATATTACTATACTGCACATAACACATCACTGCACTGTATATTACTTCCCCGTATATAACACATCATTATACACCATGACTGAAGGAGAGGCAGACCTGTGCATTACTGCACTGTATTAATCTGTATACGGCATCACTAACCTCCCCAGAGGAGGACCTACCTGTGTAATGCTACACCATTATATATACAGTGGTGCCTTGGATTATGAGCATCATTCGTTCTGGCACAGTGCTTGTCATCCAAATCACTCTTAAACCAAAGCAAATTTTTCCATAAGAAATCATTAAAATGTAGACAATTGGCTCCACCCCCCCAAAATAATGATTTTTTTTTATTCTGAATAACAGGTAAAACAAACATTTAGAAAGCTGAATATGTCATATCATAAATTACTGTAGATTATAGTCAATCAGCATGTTGTGTATTATGTATATTAACTGCATAAGAATGAAATAACAGCAGTTTGTAGATACAGGATGGAGCTGCAGATCCCCATAATGCATTAGTGTAGTACAACAGGCTAGACTAGAGAAGCAGGGCTGCTGTGGTCACATGACAGCAATGGGGAAGGGGTGTGTGCTCATCAGGAAGTGAGAATCCCAGAGCTGTGCAGGAGGTCAGTGACAAACTTTTTTTTATACAACAGTGTGAATGGCTGAGTGTAAGTGCAGGCACATTATAGCAGCTGTGTGTATAGTTGAGTGTGAGTGCAGGCACATTATAGCAGCTGTGTGTATAGCTGAGTGTGAGTGCTGGCAGATTATAGCAGGAATGGAGAGAATGGGAAACTCTAGGGCTGACAGAGACTGAAGGGAGCAAGAAGGAATGAGCAGGACATATGTAAGCACATACTGTACATGCAGCGCTCTCTGTTCGGCGAGAGAGGGGTTACAGCTATGGAGATATTACCTCCACAGTCCTGTCCCCTGATGTAAGCCCCAGCCTGAAGTGGATCTGCTATGATTTGGAAGGTGAGGGAGACTTCCTGGGTCAGAGTACAGTGCTGTAGACCCCGCTATGCAGACCATGCCCTTCCCCCACTCCCCCTCCCATCCAGTACAAAGAGCTCTTAAAGCGACTCTATACCCACAATCTGTCCCCCCCAAACCACTTGTACCTTCGGATAGCTGCTTTTAATCTAAGATCTGTCCTGGGGTCCGTTCAGCAGGAGATGCAGTTATTGTCCTAAAAACAACTTTTAATCCAGCAGTGCTGTGTCTAACGGCCGGGGCTTACATTAGTATATCCATTAGGCTGGCACCACCTCTATGTCCTTCCTCCCCACCCTCCTCATCATTAGGAATGATCCAGGAACGTTTACTGCTGTTTGAGCTTTGTACAGGTGTATTAACGATCCAGCCCATGTTCATTATACACACAGGTGGGGAATAGGAAGCAATCTGCCTGGAGCATTCCTAATGATGAGGAGAGTGGGGAGGAAGGACGGAGAGGTGGTGCCAGCCTAATGCATATACAAATGTAAGCCCCGGCCGTTAGACACAGCGCTGTAGGATTAAAAGTCGTTTTTAAAACAATAACTGCATCACCTGCTGAACGGACCCCGGGACAGATCTTGGATTAAAAGCAGCTATCCGAAGGTACAGGCGGTTTGGGGGGGGGGGGGGGGTCAGATTGTGGGTACAGAGTCGCGTTAAACCAAAGCAATGCTCTTAAACCAAGTCACAATTTTGAAAACTGTGAGCTCTTTAACCAAAACGCTCTTATACCAAGGTACTACTGTAGTTCATCCTTGTCTAGATAATACATACAAGAGCAGAACAAGAATCACAGCTGTGCCGGCATCTCCGCGGGCTGTGCCACTGGACAGCAACTGAGTGCAACAAACAACAGGGAATTTTTAAAAAACTTTTTGAGAACCACAGCAATTTTTGTTATTTTCCTCCTCAAGTTTGGAGAGTTATACATCTGCTCTTGTTCCATCTACACATTCATATGACGATGTGATTAGGACTAGTTGTATACTGTAATGACACTCAATTTTGGAAGGGGTTGATATAAGGTGGTCTATGGCATTATAGGGGTTAAAGACAGCATATCTGGTGGTCTACGGCAGTGAAGGGGTTAGTTCCAGTATCATTGGTGGTCTATGGCAGTGGGGGGCTCAGTTCCAGTATCATTGGTGGTCTATGGTAGTGGGGGGGCTCAGTTCCAGTATCATTGGTGGTCTATGGCAGTGGGGGGCTCAGTTCCAGTATCATTGGTGGTCTATGGCAGTGGGGGGCTCAGTTCCAGTATCATTGGTGGTCTATGGTAGTGGGGGGGCTCAGTTCCAGTATCATTGGTGGTCTATGGCAGTGGGGGGCTCAGTTCCAGTATCATTGGTGGTCTATGGCAGTGGGGGGCTCAGTTCCAGTATCATTGGTGGTCTATGGTAGTGGGGGGGCTCAGTTCCAGTATCATTGGTGGTCTATGGCAGTGGGGGGCTCAGTTCCAGTATCATTGGTGGTCTATGGCAGTGGGGGGCTCAGTTCCAGTATCATTGGTGGTCTATGGCAGTGGGGGGCTCAGTTCCAGTATCATTGGTGGTCTATGGCAGTGGGGGGCTCAGTTCCAGTATCATTGGTGGTCTATGGCAGTGGGGGGCTCAGTTCCAGTATCATTGGTGGTCTATGGCAGTGGTGGGCTCAGTTCCAGTATCATTGGTGGTCTTTTGCAGTGTGTGTGTGTGTTCCAGTATCCAAACTGCTGACACTGTGAAATAATCAGGAGGCACATGATACCTATCATATATTCTGTGCTTCCATAATGTACAGAAATTGTTTTATTCTCTGGCGCAAAGAGGCTTTCTCAAATTCCTGAAGTGCTGAAGACTGTGACACCACCTCCCACCCCTATCGCTCGGGCAGCCCATATAAGAAAGCGGCCATTGCTATCGACATTTTAAAACATGTTGAAAGACGACGATCAGCTGACATTGTCTATCGGCTGATTGTTGCCTTTTAACATGAGCTATTAAACGAAACTAAGAACGGCCAATGATGATTTTGTGTGATAGGACCCTAAAGCAGTGATGGCTAACCTTGACACTGTTGCAAAACTACAATTCTCATCATACCTGAACAACCAAAGATATGGCTTTGGCTTCCCAGGCATGATGGGAGTTGTAGTTTTGCAACAGCTGGAGGGCCAAGGTTAGCCATCACTGCCCTAAAGCCTTATTCACACGATCCGTGCCGTGATCCGGAGGAGGATCGCGGCACAGATCCCATTTGCCGCAGCCCCCCCCCTCCCACCTCTGGCAACAGGAGATGACGGGAAAGCATGATGTGCACTCCTGTCATTGCATCTACTACTCACCTACTCCCCCGTGCTGACCAGCTACACACGCTCACCGGAAGTGGCCTGGACTACGCTGCAGGGAGAAGAAGGCAGCGCGTAGTCCCGGCCACTTCTGGTGAACATGAAGCCGGCCGGTCCGGGGGAATAGGTGACCTCACAGCGCTGCTTCTGTATCCCCTCCTCCTCCCAACATCTGCTTATGACATACCCAGGTATACAGAATGCAGCAGAAATCACCACCTTACACAGCATGCTAATAGTTTATTTCATAGATAGATTGTTCCTTATAATACTTGTTCTTGTACAATACAACTCTATCTTCTCTGTATGTAGTTGTATTACAGTTGTAAACTGTATTTATATTTATCACACTCTTTTTCTCTCACTCATGGTGTTTCATTCTGTGCTCTTGTAGCCAGATATTCCCCTTAGGCCAGGTATGCCCCTTGCAGACAGATGTGCCCCAAGGCCAGGTATGCCCCTTGCAGACAGATGTGCCCCAAGGCCAGGTATGCCCCTTGCAGACAGATGTGCCCCAAGGCCAGGTATGCCCCTTGCAGACAGATGTGCCCCAAGGCCAGGTATGCCCCTTGCAGACAGATGTGCCCCAAGGCCAGGTATGCCCCTTGCAGACAGATTTGCCTTCCTTGGCTACAAGGGGAGAGGGGATCTGGCTACAAAGAGGGAATCTGGCTGCAGGGGGTATATGTGGCTACAAGGAGTGGGGGGTCTGGCTACTGGTACGGTAATGTGACAGAATCTCTATAGGTCATAAAGTTTCAGGCACAGGGGAAGCTGCGATGCCCAGGCAGTGCGATCATAATGCTATTGCACAGCGCAGGAGCTGAGCCGTCATGTAACCATCTCTCCCGGCATATCACTATGATCGCTCTGCACATGCGCCGGGCCGGAATCTTCTTTTTTTTTCTGTAGGGGCTCCCCATACCTATAAGCCAGGCCAGAGCTGAAGTGGGAATGCAACATCGCCAGAACATTGAAAACTGGGTCCAGGAAGGTCATGTGATTCACTGCCTGATCTCTGCATACAGCCAATGAAAGTTATGCAGGTATATTTCTAATTTATAGCATCTTGGACAACCCCTTTAAAGTCTAGTGGTTTCTCACTGCTCCAGGCTGCAAATGTGCAACTGTGTGCTCTGAGCTGTGTGACTGCAGCTTGGAAAGAGCAGCGGCTGCCTCCCCTTCACCATTTCTCCTTGCACAGCAGCACTCACTTTGCAGAAATAGAAGTCAGTGCAGCCCCATTCAAGGAGGGGGGGGGGGTCACTAAATACTGGATAGAATAGTCTCTCTAAGTACAAAAGTTGGTCAGAGGTACGGTGCAAAATTAGGATTGTAGTTTGTCATTGTTACCTCTTTTAGGAAAGCGGAGGCGTCAGGGAGTGGAAGTGTCTTAGAAACATCATTCTAGCTAAAAATTTGCTTCTCACTTTAAACAAGCCGCCATCTAATCTGTCAAGTTGCTGGAAATAACCTGCTTACAGATGGGAAGGTTTATGCAAGTCAGAGTAGAGAGAACCTGACAGGAAGACCTAGTATTCTAGCTAAATAAATGGAGTGTGTATGCTAAAGCTTCCACGCAGCCTCGCGTGACCAGACACCCTCATCTGGCTGCCACTTCTTTGCTCTTTTCACACCATTACATTAAATGTATTTTTCCACAAGAGAGTAAAGAGTCCAAAAGAAGAGTTTACTCTATATGCAATAGCAGTGTGGGAGCTAGTGGCAGAGTTCATCTAAAGTGCTGATGTTTGGGCCCCCAAACGGCACAATCATGGTCTGAAATATTGCTGGAATAGTTGCCTTCAGATGTGAGTCATGGGATATCATGGTGACCTCTTGGAAAGTACATGTGCTTCTGTGCTCTCAATGTGGTCACCATCTTAGCCAATACTTCGTATATCAGTGATGGGGGCAACTTTTTCAGCTTTGTGTGTCAAAATTCAGCAAATTGAGCATGACTTGGGTGGTGTGTAACTTTAACAAAAAAAAAACCCTCTAAAACATAATTATGCAATATTTATAGTTTAAATAACAAAAATATATACCCTCAGTCCCCATCTCTTCTCCAGCATACACGCCCAGTGCCCCCTGGTCCCTCATCCCTTAAACAGCATACACCCCCAGTCCCTTCTGTATATGGCTGCATGTCATAGGTCCTATATGATGATTATACCACTTCTGTAACACAGTTATGGATTTAACCCCTAGACGACCCATGACGTAACTATACATCCTGGCATCGCTAGGGGAGTTCGGAGGGGGGCCGCGCGGTGACCCCGCACTGAACCGCATCAAATCCAGAAAAATTGAGATAATTTTTTCTGGTTTCACGGCATATTTTAGTTTGTCTGCCATTGCGAAGTACAATTTGCAATGGCACGTTCATCTAAGTCTCTAGGTGGAAAAATGCAAGCACTATGGCCTTATATATACAAGGAGGAAAAAAACGAAAGCGCAAAAATGAAAATTGTCCGGGTCTTCTAAGTGTTAATGACTATTGGGAAACCCTGATTGTATACTTATAGTCTATTATCTTATTTAGAGATATACAGTAACGAGGATTACATTGTCCCCCAGCAGGCTGAGATGGTACTGGCTCTAGCCGCCCATGTGAGGCTGTTCTCATGTATCATGGGATTCGAAGCAGATTGGAAAAGGCGAGAATTACAGGCAAGATGGCGGCTGATCAGATACATTAATGAAATATATGGATGTGGCAGAGCAGGGGTTAAATGGATGACACTGCAGGATATTGATGGTGAGTATACATTATAGGGGGGAAAATTCACATGTATTTATATGTAATTATAAAGTAAAATTAAATGCATGGACTCCATGTGGACTGTGTTAGGAAATGTTTTATTTTATTTTTTTGTTTGGAAACTTATGCATAATAGCATTTGTTGTAGCCCATAATCTAAAAATATGGTTCCTATTGCAGCCAATGACAGCTCAGGTTTTGCTCAAAGGAAAAAAAAACACTCAAAATATACCTAGATCACGGAAGCCTAATAAAACCCACAAAATATTTTTAGAAGACCTAAAAAAGGTGGTGAGAGCCTGTAAATATCTGTGGATTGTTAGCGCCTGGAGGCAGGAATACTGGGGCTGTACGTGTTGTGTATGTAGATTACTAGAGCGGATACAAAACCTGTCTGGATGATGGAAAACAGAGAGTCAAGTGTTGGTTATTATAAACACTTTATTATGATGAACTAGGTAAAGGACGTGCAGATGTTTGTATTTGATCTTCCATGTCGGCCAAACATTATTTCTCCTGACTGTCCTATAAACATAGAATTGGCTTCATTCTTTTGCTGTGTGTGAGAACTCAGGCTATGGAGGGGACCAGCATCTTATTCACCAGCTTTAAAAACAGGGGGGAAAAAAAATTCCCTGCAGCGCATGCTCACGCTGGATATATAGAGTTGTTGCATCAGTGCAATGTGTTGACATTGGTAACTATTGGATGTTGCTATATGATCGGGATAGTATGGAAGTATGTGCCAGGGAGCAGAAAGCCTATGATCACTGCAAGAGCACAAAGGGCAATATTAAAGGTGGTCAGATGAATGCAATGGTACTCATCTTAAAGGGGTTATCCAGCGCTACAAAAACATGGCCACTTTTCCCCCTACTGTTGTCTCCAGTTCAGGTGCAGTTTGCAGTTAAGCTCCATTTACTTCAATGGAACAGAGTTTCGTAACCCCACCCAAACTGGAGACAACAGTAGGGGGAAAGTGGCCATGTTTTTGTAGCGCTGGATAACCCCTTTAATAGCAGCTACAGGAAACATTTGTTGAAGGTGATTGCTGCTAAAAGGGGAATCTATAGATTATAAATTCAGGTTAACTCTTTCCTCCTGCCCTGTGAATGTTTACCCAATGTGTTCCATAAAACACAACTGTTGTGTTTGTCTGTAATTGTAACTTGGATAACAACTAGTAACAAAAATACGAAAAAAAAAAAGTAAACAGCCATGCAAAGGTGCAGATAAGAACATATTAATGAAGGCCCTGTCGTGCTTGGACCAACAACTGGCTTAGGCCTCCGTGGTCAGGATGTTTTTGCGTGGTTTAATAAGGTACCAGAGAAAACACTATAAAATGCATTGATGTCTAAACCCCATGAAAAACACCACAAAGAAAAATGCATAAATCAAATAAATCCTTAATTTTCCTACACACTACTCAAAGCAAACATCTGCACATTTTTGCACCTTATCTTTTAGTCCCCCCGCAAAAAAGGAACAAAAAACTTTAGCAAATGATAAATGACAGAATACCTGAGTATTCATGTACATTTATGTAGATAATTGACAGCTGATTTTGACTTAAAGGGGTGCTCTGAAGTAAAAAAAAATGTTTTAATCAGTTGGTGTTAGAAAGTTATGAAGATTTGTAATTTACTTCTATTTAAAAAACTTAAAGGGGTTGTCCAGCGAAAATCTTTTTCTTTCAAATCAACTGATGTCAGAAAGTTATATAGATTTGCAATTTACTTCTATTAAAAAAATCTCACGTCTTCCAGTACTTATCAGCTGCTGGATGTCCTGCAGGAAGTGGTGTATTCTCTCCAGTCTGACACAGTGCTCTCTGCTGTCATCTTATCGGAGACAGGAACTGCCCAAAGCAGTTGCAAATCCCCATAGAAAACCTCTCCTGCTCTGGACAGTTCCTGTTTTGGCCCAAGATGACAGCAGAGAGCACTGTGTCAGACTAGAGAGAATACACCACTTCCTGCGGAACATACAGCAGCTGATAAGTACTGAAAGACTTTAGATTTTTTTAATAGAAGTAAATTCCAAATCTATATAACTTTCTGACATCAGTTGATTTAAAAGAAAAAGATTTTCGCTGGACAACCCCTTTAAGCTTTCTGCTCTGGACAGTTCCTGACATGGACAGAGGGGGCAGCAGAGAGCACTGTGTCAGACTGGAGAGAATACAACACTTCCTGCAGGACATACAGCAACTGGTAAGTACTGGGAGACTGGAGATTGTTAAATAGAAATAATTTACAAATCTATATAACTATTTGTAAAACTATTTTCCCTTTTAAATGGGTCTGCAGCAAATCTTCAATAGTGGAGGATTTGAGGGTTTGCTGCAAACCTATTAAAGTCTGTTTAGTTTCCAGTGGTTTTCTCAAAGAGGTCTGACTATGTACCCCAATAAGTGCTACCCTGCACATTATAATGGTTAGAGTGCTCTGGAACTATGTTTTTTAAAGGGATACAGGCAAAAACTAACCCCAGTCAACCTCTAAAGGTGAAAAATTAACTCTTAGTTCTAACGTAGAATTGCCATGCTAATATAAATTGGCATGCTGGCTGTCAGTATGGGGTTAAACAGGTGGAGGTTAGCTTGGACCACAACACTGCTGTCTGTCACCTGCAGCCTGGCCCTAGCACAGGGATGGGGAACCTTCGGCTCTCCAGCTGTTGCAAAACTAACGGCCAACGGCTGTCCAGGCATGATGGTAATTGTAGTTCTACAACAGCTGGAGGCCCAAAGGCTCCCCATCCCTGCCCTAGCAGAAGGCATTGGACGTCTGCTCTGTCTCATGCAGACTGTTTAGTACTGAGCAGTCACACAGCGCCTTTGCTTCTCTGGGAATTGTGGTTATTATGTTGTCCTTTGTGCACGACACACAGACTCCTGGGGACACATTATTGTTTCTAGCATTCCCAGTGATTCAAGTACCAGGTGCAGATGTGTAATGAGAACAATTCCAAAACAGGCGCACAGTGTAAGCTGAGCACATTGCTACCACTAAGTGATAAACATGCCACCTTTCAGCCATTGCTGCCCCCTGTATCCCATCACTATGTAAATTGTAAGTAGAGATGAGCGAACTGGGTTCGGGTTCGAGTCCATCCGAACCCGATCGTTCAGCATTTGATTAGCGGTGGCTGCTGAAGTTGGATAAAGCCCTAAGGCTATGTGGAAAACATGGATATAGTCATTGGCTGTATCCATGTTTTCCAGACAACCTTAGAGCTAATCAAATGCCGAAAGTTCGGGTTCGGATCGACTCGTGCATGCTCCAGGTTCGCTCATCTCTAATTGTCAGCCATGTTGGTCCTTGATGAGGTATCCCAAATCCCTGTTTTTTTTTTTTTTTTTCATATTTTTATTTTCTTTCAACAATTTACAAAACAGCACAAAATGTACAAATTCCAGAAAGCTATTTGACATTTCAATTATACACAATCCTAAATGATTTAGTATACACTAAAATCCTAACCTCAAAACCCTTTAAATATTCCTCCCCCCCACCCTGGGAAGCGAGGGAAAAAAAAAAATTAGAAACCTGTTCCAATCCGCTTTAAGTAGTCGGAATATACCACATTATTGTTAGAGCGCTTAACGTTCTTCCAACTTAGTTATCTAGCCGAAAATAATAATTTCAAAACTGTATGCTTCCCCCCACATCTGAAGTGTACACCCGAAGATTATATAAAGGGTGTTATATGAAATTACGCTGCGTTTACACGGAACGATTTTCGTTCGAATTTTCGCAATAACGATCGCAATTGAGCGATAATCGTTCCGTGTAAACACACCAAACGATCAAGCGATGAGCGAAAAATTGTTCATTTTGATCTTTCAACATGTTCTCAAATCGTCGTTCACCGTTTGCTAAAAATTCGCAGATCGCTTTGTTCAAAACGATCGCACTAACGATTTTTCTTATGAATTTTCTTACAATTTTTCTAATCGTTGCTTCAAAATCGTTAAATGATCGATCGGGCAAATAATTGCTTCGTGCAATACCATTCCCAATCTATTCATTATACAATTAGTGATTTTTTGCCAAAATGTTAGAATGTGGGGGCAACTCCACAGCCTGTGTGTATAGTTTGCTCACACCAGCCCACATCTTGGACATGCAGTTTCTGACTGACAGCCCATCCTACTCAGGAGGATAATGTAATCTAATAATTATTTTCAGTTGTTCTAGCTGATGGTTTTTATTAATAGATCCATATTCCCAGCTGGAAATGACACTATCCCATTCTTCTTTTGATGTAGTGCCAATCCCTTTTTTTTTTACATGGGGCAACCATACTTGTCTCTTTAAAGGTTTTGTAAATTTCCCTCAATTCTCCCCTTTTTCCCCCCTTAACGTTACTTAAAGAATCAAATAAATCGTGGTGCTGTACTAGTAATTTTTTACTAGCTATTTGTGCATAATAAATCCCTGTTTAATTAAGAATAGGCGCTGTGCCCCCTTGGGCATCTTTTCCCTTCACACAGCTGGGGTAGGAAATCAGGTAATAAGGGAGCTTCCCGGCAACAAGTTGTGGAATCCCCGCACATGGAGTCCAGACGTAGGGGGAAGCCATTGGGGTTGCATCACATCTCATTAAACTTTCTCAGTGGCGGGAAAAAGGTGAACTAGAGAAGTATTGGGAAATGTGCCTCAGAGGATTCATACATAGATACTTAGATAGATGTGAAATACACTGCTCATAAACATGAAGGAATACATCAGATCTGGATGATACATTGTGGGATGAAATGTCAGCAACTTTGTCATACAACTCGTATTGCCCCGGGAGGAAACCAGGTCTAGTGTAATTACTGAGGGTTAAAGGGGGTTATCAGTGAAATTTTTCTTTCTTTCAAATCAACTGGTTTCAGAAAGTTATGTAGATTAGTAACTTATTTCTGTTTAAAAATCTCCAACTTTCCAGTACTTATCAGCAGCTGTATGTCCTGCAGGAAGTGGTGTATTCTTTTCATTCTGACACAGGGCTCTCTGCTGCCACCTCTGTCCATGTCAGGAACTGTCCAGAGCAACAGCAAATCCCTATAGAAAACTTCTGCTCTGGACAGTTCCTGACATGGACAGAGGTGGAAGCAGAGAGCGCTGTGTCAGACTGGAAAGAATACACCACTTTCTGCAGGACATACAGCTGCTGATAAGTACTGGAGATTTTTAAATAGAAGTAAATTACAAATCTTAATGACTTTTCTTGGTTTGAAAGAATGTTTTTTTAGCCGGAGTACTCCTTTAAATCCTAGTTCCTAACAGCAATCACAGTACTGTTTGCTATCACATGAAGCTTTGCCCGACCCTTCAAGGATATATCTCCTCAGACCATTACTGACCCCCACCAAACCGGTCATGCTGGATGATGTTGCAGTCATCATAACTGTCCTCATGCCATCTCCATACTCTGTAAGTGCTCAGTGTGAGTCAGCTGTCATCTGTGTAGAGAATGGGGCACCAGTGTTCCCTAACAAATACTAATAGCGGCATAGTGTTGGCTGGTAGATCCCACTAGATCAGGGGTGTCAAACTCAGGCTCTCCAGCTGTTGCAAAACTACAAGTTTAGCTTAAGCTTTGGATGTCCAGGCATGATGGGAATTGTAGTTTTAACACAGCTGGAAGGCCTGAGTTTTACATGTCTGCACTAGATAATGTCGGGCCCTCATGCCCCCATTATGGAGTCTGTTTCTAAAGCTGGCCATTCACTTTCACTAACTGATGACCAATCGACCGTACATCAGTTATTTCTCCCATCCAGCCCCTGTCCTTCCCATACATAGGAACATTCAGCATGGCTGCTGAGCATTTCTGTGCTCTCCATGGGAAGGGGAGGGTTAAGCTGCAGCCAGAGAACTCTGACGGCAACTTATCGCTCCCAGAACAATGGGGAACGATTTTCATATCGCCCGACCCCTTTCTTTATTGATATCTGTCAGTAGATAATCAGGAGAGCCCTATACATCTTATACTGATGGTTTAAAGCAGGGACCAGTGAAATTTTTTCAAATCCACTGGTGCCAGAAAGAGCCAGAGACTTGTAATTTACTTCTATTAAAAAAAAGCTCAAGTCTTCCAGTACTTATCAGCTGCTGTATGTCATACATATCTATATCTATAACATACAGCTGCTGATAAGTACTAAAAGACTTGAGCTTTTTAATAGAAGTAAATTACAAATCTCTGGCACCAGTTGATTTAAAAGGACATTTTTTTTGCTCGAGTACCCCTTTAACAGTTTGGTAAAAAAAAAAAAAAAAAATGCCCATCAGTAGGGCTCTGGCAGTGTTCCTTCTCACAGATAGGAGCAGTTTAAGGTTGACTACCTTTATGATTCTTGCAGCAGCACATATGGATGTGGAATCCTGAAGGAGCTGGACTACCTCTAAAACCTGAATGAGCTGCAGGTAGTAGTAGTGACAAGGACTGTAGAAAAATGCAAACCTAGAGAAGAATCAAGCAGGAAGGCTAAAGATAGGTGTTCTCTGCGATCACCACCTGAAAATATTCTCTCTCTTTGGGGGTCACTATAAACTTTAAGAACCCTCGATATATAGCAGGCTTTTATTCGAGTTCTTACATCCAGCCGCTTGATTTTATGAGTCCTATATTTTAGGAAAGCGTGTATTCTGCCACTGGTTGCATCAGGCGGGATCAGCTGCGGGGGTGTCCATACCTGAGATTGCTCCCTTAAGGCAATGTTCTCAACTTTAGTTGTGGAAAAAGGGCCGTAAGAGAACTGCGTCTTGGGATTTCTGCTACCATCCTCAAATACCGTGCTGGAGTTACACAACAATCAACCACTACTATTATATACCAATAAAATGGAGGGTTGTGTCACACACCATACCATCAAAATGTCTAGAGGTCACAATACAGATGTTCATGGAAAGAAAAAAAAAACATGGAGATGAAAATATATATATTTTTTGTTACATTAACATAGCCGTCCAAGCCGTACAAGCAATTTTTTTATTTATTTATTTTTTATTTAGTCCACCATATGACGCTTGGATACCAAATGTGTGTTGTACTACTTTGTGGCAATTGTTTTATATACTTTATCAATCTGAATCATTTAAATGTAATTTCTTAAAAAAAACAAAAAAAACCTGTTCTTATTGAAGAGCCTTTACTTAAAGGTGTACTCCAGCGAAAATCTTTTTCTTTCAAATCAACTGGTGTCATGAAGTGGAAGAGATTTATACTTTACTTATATTTAAAAATTTCTAGTCTTCCAGTATTTATCAGCTGTTGTATGTCCTGCAGGAAGTGGTGTATTCTTTCCAGTCTGACACAGTGCTCTCTGCTGCCACCTCTGTCCATGTAAGTACTGTCCAGAGCAGGAAACGTTTTCTATAGGGACTTGCTGCTGCCGTATTACACGGCTCGATTTTCTATGTAAGTGAATGGCAATCTGCCAGATGGGCGCACGATTACGGAGCCTAATATATGGCTCGATGATCGTGCAATATATATATATATATATATATATATATATATATATATATAGTTAGGGATGTCTGTGTAGCCCTTGCTCTATACTGTATAGAAAATCATAAACTTTTCCTTAGCTCTTTACGCTCCCTGTTGTCCTATTGCCTGTTTCACACTCACTGCAGCTGCTGCACTTCTGAAGCCGCCTCTGTAGTGACAGGCCGCTCAGTCTGAGGTGGGACAGTGCTGTGGGTAGTAATTGGCTGAGCAGACTGTCACTGACAGCTTCAGATGTGCCACTGGTGACTTCGATGAATGGAGAGGCAAGTATAGTGTTTATTTATTTTTTTCTATATTCTTTCATCAGATGCTGACCGCGCATCACTATTACACGTAAAGACAGACACTGTTTTTTTTTACTTGGTGAGAGTCAACGATCAGCCAATGATCCGCTCCTCGTTGTCTTTATTAGATGGGGCTATATCTTCCCTATTCTGCCCTAACCCCCCGTGTAATAGGGCCCTTACTGTAACATGGGCAGAAAGCACTGTTGCATTTATTATGTACCACTAAATTGCACAAATTCCTAGTGTCTGTTATTCTTACTGTCTTACTTTATAGACTGGCTTAGAGCTATTACACAGGGTCATTATCGGCTAAATTGGTTCTGTTGTCGGCTGATCAGCTGTTCTGACCTATAAAATCATCGTCCGTCAGCTGCACATAACAGGAAATGGCCGGAACAGGTATGATCCAGCGATCATTAATATGGCCCGGCCACAATGCCTTGTGAAGGCTCTGTGACATGTAAAACCTCCTTCAGCTAGTACAGGATCTAGGCTTAGGCACTGGCCAATGGCTGCCGACCATGACAGAGAAGCCCCCCTTCTCTGTCATGGTCGGCAGCCATTGGCCCACTTGTGACTGTAGTCATCAGCATTCCCAATAACATATATTCTCTACACTTCTGGATTTATCTTGTCTATATACAGCCCTCCTCGGTCTATAAAATCCCTCTGCATATATTCTGCCTTGCTTAGGTGAGTTGATGCCATCTTGTGGCTTATGGTACCTAATGCAGATTTTTTTTTTTTCAATAACCTGTAAATTGTTTTTCTAGATCTCTAACATTGAATTGTTCCAGGATGGAGCCAATATCCTATAGGCAGAAGCCCCCTTACTGTAGAGGTTGTATGCCACAGGATCCCAAAATCCCCTATACGCTCAGGATGTGGTAGTATGAGTACGAGGCTTTATATATAGACCCCTGTGGAGGAAATAGTTGCTTCTCATAGTGCTCCTTCTTCAGGATACCTCGTCTCTGACGTTAGGGTAACACATCTGAGAAGGATACCTCGTCTCTGACTCTTAGAACACATCTAAGAAGCTATTTGTAAAAAAAAAATGAAACCTTTAAAAGCAGTAGAATAGGATGACTGTAAACCTGCTCGATTATCTCAGTAGTTGTTTTATTAGACTCAGAATCCCAGAACATTTATGAACAGTTACCTTTACATCTTATATAAAAACTCTAGTTTTGGTTACCGCCACAGCCCAATGATGCAAACTGTAGACTAGTTGTAGTATGTACAGGAACAGCATTTTTTTTTCTTATATCAGTAACAAAGTCTTGTGGTGTTTTTTTTTTCTTCACAGGGACTGATAGACACATTTATATGCAAATCTATATCTGGTATTGCAGCTCAGTTATAAAAGGGTTTTCTGCTCTGGACAATCCTTACGTATTAAAAAGGTGCCTTAATATTACACTGATCACAATGTTTCCCTAACATTGTGTAGCAAAACTTGGTACTTAAAGGAGAACACAAACAAAATTCTCTTTTTTTTTTCAAAATTTGCTGGTACCAGAAAATTATATACTGTAGATTTGTAAATTACTTTTAGTCAAAAATCTTAAATCTTCCAGTACTTCTATATATACTGCGCCCCCTGCTGGACACTCCATTGGAATAACAACTGATTCGTGACGTCATGTTTTTTTTTAGAGAATAAGCCTTCCTGATCTACTAAACTAAGGGAAATAGCAGTGGATGTGCTTTTCCGATAAGTACATTTGGAATTTGTCTAACTTTCCATAAGTTATAACATATTAAAAATACGTTTTGGCTGGAGTTGTTCTTTAAAATAGGTGGTAAAATGGAAAATTAGCAAAAATTCTTTAAAATATGTTTAGGATAAAAATGTTATTTAGGGTAGCTTCACCCACACTGTATCGCAGTGAATTTTTTGCTGCGGATACGCAGCAGATATGATGTAGATAACTGAACACAGCATCAAATCTGCAGCAGATCTGCTGCGCATCGGTCATGTGTGTTAGCACCCTTAGCAGATTTAATGGCGCAGATTTAAAGTTGCAGATTCACTGCAAAGTAACTCTGGGCCATCGAATCTGCTGCAGATAAAAATCTGCGCCATCAAATCTGCTGCAGATTGTGTATGTGTGAACGCACCCTTAAACATTAAGCCATTTGATGACACATTCCCTTTAAAACAAAAATTGCCTGAATCCGCCAACTTCAGTAGGACAGCCAGCTAGCAGAAGTGTATTCGAGGCTCTTGACTGCCCTGAAAGATGATGTCTGAGAAAAGAAGGATTGGACATGTTGGATTTAAACTGTCTTATCCTATTGTTCTTAGAGAGATAAGCTTACCCTTTCTATCTCCATTGAGAACACGTGCTCGTTCAGCAATAGCAACTGTATGTAGAGATCAGGAGGAACAGTTGTAGGCTGAATTAATATCTTGCCAACAGCTACAGAAAGGGAGCGTCCACCTTCAGTATTACATTTCCTTACAGCACCACCACAGGGGAAAGAGAGAATTACACAGTGTCCATTCATATTAGTGGCTACGTAAAGCAAGAAAGGACCGGTCCTCCAACATAAAATACACTGGTTGTAGTTACTCTCCACTCTAAGAGATGAGGATTCTGAAAAGTGGACTCCCTTAGAATTTGGTAACACAGTATATGGAAATAGATTTTTTTTTTTTAAATCCAGAACACCCTTTTAATCACTTGAATGGAGCTGCAATACCTGACACTAAGGACACGCATGGTGCTGTTACTGGAACACATTACTTCCAGCTCTCCTGACAAATTAGTCTATTACTTCCATAAAATATTTCCTCGTTTGAATATATATACATTGCGTTTCATCACAAACATCTACAATTATATATTACTATTCCCATTGCCCGTACATAAGACACCCGATTATCACAAACATAATAATTTAAATTCCAGTTCAACCTATTTAAAACAATTCTGCCCACAAGCATATCGTAAATGACGGTGCATTTCGCCAATTCTGGCTGTGGTCAGGTTATTGGGTGGATACTTCTTCTAAAGGAGTCTTTTCTACTACATCTGAAGATGTTGGAGTGTCACTTGGCGATACATTATTTGTAGAAGTCTCCTCCGCTGAAGCAGCTCTGGATAGTGGGTCCTTCGTTGGGCTGCTGCTGTCCAAGGATCCAGCTTCTTCCTCTTGGGCGGATGGCTCTTTCTGGGTTTCCGATTCCTCTTGAGTTTTTGTCTCAATAGAAGACTCTGTTTTGTCAGGTTTTGCAAATAGAAATTCCCACCTGTTTACACAGTTTTGTGGCTCTTTTTTCAAAGATTTGGCTTCTGAGGGAAACCACGGTGCCATGCAATCGTGAACCAGATCTGGTGTTTCCACCTCCAAGCTCCTCAGCTTTTCCTGATATTCCTGCTGAAGATCTTTTTGAGCCTGTAGAAAAAGCAAAATGATAGTTCACTGACAAATACATAGCCTGAGCCGTGCTGTAAACATCTGCCCATCTCCTAGGTCAGAGCCTGAGTTACATAGCTTGAAAACCATGTGTCCAACATAGCACAACCAATCGCTACCTTGTTCATGTGACCCTAGCATTAATCAGCCATAGTCCACACATTACCGCACGTACAGGGAAATGTGCAGCCGATGGCAGACTATTTTTTGCCAGGTTAGAACCGAGCAATCAGCTGACGAGTAAGTGCTTGATTGTTCGTTGGATTATCACTGGCCCTACTATACAGGGTTATGTCAACTTAATTTGGCAGATAATTGTTCGTGTAATATGGCCTTAAAGGGGGTTGCTCATACTTGGCCATGCTACCGAGGCTGCAGGGGACATGTCAGTAATGTATACTTACCTTTACCACTCCCATGCCGCCCGCTTTGTCAGAGTTTTGAAAACATTCTATGACTAGAGATGATCGAACACCGGAAAAAGTTAGGTTCTATCAAACTCGAACCTTATCAAACCTTTTGCATTTGATTCCCCATGCCTTACTTTACGTGGGGAAGGAGGAGACAGCCTGGGTACCGCCTGGAATTCCGGGATTCAGCCTAGGTAATAGGCTGTATCCCTGTTTTCCAGGCGGTACTCAGGCTGTCTCCTCCTTTCCCACGTAACGGTAAGGCATGGGGAATCAAATGCGGAAGCTTTGACAAGGTTCAAGTTCGATAGAACCAACCTAAGATTTTCCGGTGTTCAATCATCCCTACCCATGACGTGCCTCTCCCACCAGAAATATAGTCTGTGCTGACCAGCATATGGGAACAGGACATCATTGAATGTTATGAAAACACTGACAGCGGCAGAGAGCGGGTGGCCCAGGAACTGACTGTGGGAAAGGTAAGTATAAATTACGGACGTGCCACGGCAGCATGGCTAAAGCTCTTGTGTCCTGCTGCTGCTACCATCATAATTATTAATATCCTCTTGTTCTTACTATTCCCTTATTTCATTACTTTCTGGTGGTATACTAATGTATTCTAGCCTGATGGACAACAAAAGGACACTGTCGGAATCTGTCAGATGCAATTCACACTCCAAATTGCTGACACTGTTAGATAGATGTTAGAAGACACTTTGTTCCCAAGCTTCTGATATTCTGGGGGCTGTAACATCTACTATTTCCTGTGTAACTTACAGAGCAAAGAGGAAATATATGCTGTATGAATATCTAAGGCCTGGCTAGAGATCTTAGTACATCCCATGATGAGCACTTACCTGTTCTCCTTTCTCTTTGATTTTTTGCAGTCCTTCATTCTGTTTTTCCTCTAGTTTCTGCTGCTGGTTGCTCCATTTATCAGATACCTACAAAATTTATGATGGATTTATGAAAATATACTGGGATAAGTTTTAAGGCTATCATAGCAGCAGGTTGGAAACATTTTACTTTTTTATGCCCTATTTCTAAGGGCAGCATGGAGTAGTGACAACCATGTCGATCTGTAGTTTTTTTTTTAATTTAAATGTGCACATTTATTAATCACAACAATCACATTAGGCTGTAAGTTTAAAGCGGTGGCTGGGGGCAGGCTGGCTGGCGGCGGATCAGCACTATAGGTGTGGGCAGTTCCCTAACAGGAGCCCCAGTTCTCCTATCGGTCTTGCTAGACCGTGGAGAAAACTGCTAACTGCGCCGAGGAGGAAGGTAAGCGACATACCGCCCTCTCTGCGTCTCCTGTGCAATAGGGAGCTATCAGAAGATTAGATTCGTCTAACATGATAGTTCCCCTTTAGGGCCAGTTCACCCTGAGCAAGATCGTCGCATTTCCGCCGTGCTCAGTGTGCTGCTGTAAGTGAATGGAGAGGGCGCGCGCTCGTCCGCTGCCGCCGCTCTCCATTCACAGAGGTAACATGTTAGGAAAGGGAGCAGACGAGCGTGCGCCCTCTCATTCAGTTACAGCAGCACACTGAGCACGGCGGGATTCCGCGGCAGAATTCTGACGATCTTGCTCAGTGTGAACTGGTCCTTAAAGGGGTTATCCAGTGCTACAAAAACATGCCCACTTTTCCCCCTACTGTTGTCTCCAGTTCAGGTGCAATTTGCAATTAAGCTCCATTTACTTCAATGGAACTGAGTTTCAAAACCCCACCCAAACTGGAGACAACAGTAGAGGGAAATGTGGCCATGTTTTTGTAGCGCTGGATAACCCCTTTAAGCATCAAAACAACAGATACTCACCTACCCTGATACTCTGCAGCTGTGTGCAGATGGCTTTTGGTCCCTACTCGTTACTGCTGCTTCCTGGTATATGTGACGAGAACTGCCTGATCAGCCAATCGCTGACTGATGCAGGAGACCCCTGCAGCTAAAAGGACAGTCCCTGATGGCATGATGTCACAGGAACCAAGAATCAACAGTAATAAGTGGGGACCAAGAACCATCAGATGGCAGCTGCAGGATATTGGGGCAGGGGAGTATCACTTTTTGTGTTTAATATGCCCCCAGCCTAATATAACACACCAAAAATCTATCCCTGACAACCCCTTTAACATAAAAGTAACCACAGCATATTTACTGATAACATATAGATTACGGAAATGAGGGGATATGTTACTATCACACACTGCTCTCAAACAAGGAGTCTCTTGATGTTTTCCTTGGACTGTTCCTTTAAATGAATTAATGTAATCCATAAAGTGATGCCATATATGTGATACTATAACGTTCTGATTTTTGGTGATACAACTGCTAGAACCTAGTGCGGTGGCCACCACGTTTTCCCCCTATACTCTGTCACTACAGTATGGCCACACTGATCCAAAAATGGTGGCATATTCCAGCAGAATACCCCTTTAAATACTAATAATGAAGGTACTGATAATAGTATTATGAAACGATAGCACAGAAAGGTGGGCAACCACAGTGCTGCAGAAATGGCAACTCCTCACTCTATTGGATCTATTCTTCTCAGTATACTTTGGTAATTGTTAGCCTTCCGTGTCAGGCTGAAAGCTATAGTTTAACAGTCAACCATCTGTAATGAGCAGCCGATATCAGAACAAAGACCGTATTTGTTCTGTCTGCTATTATTTTCTACACGTTCAATTTTAGGAAATGTAATTCTAGGTAAAGTAATACGGGTTCCAATCATATGGCAGGATGATCTTAGATTGGTTGAAGAGGTAATAACTGAAAAAGATCACATATAAAACAGTAAAAAGATGGAAAGTTGACTACAGCCTTGGAATATAGAAGATAGCACAAAAGGCAGACGTGAACAAAGTCTTATACTATAAAAAAAAAAAAAAAGCAAGGACTAGACAATATCCGACCTATACACATACTCCTGATGTTCCCATAAATGTGCACATTTGGCTCAGCTGAACATGCATGTGTTGTGAGTACGGAGAGAAAGCTAATATCAAACTCATCTGGCAGTGGTTTATCTCTCCAAGAACAAAGCGATCAGGCATTTAAAATTTAACATTCCGGGTCCCTTGTTCAGGAGAATTGAGAGGTCACCATATACATTAGGTAGTTGGCTGGCCCTGCTGAAATCAGCCAGCTTGCCTGACACCTAACTGATAGGGTCAGCTTAAAGGGCACCTGTCACACTGAAAATGCATCCAGTCTGCAGACATCATGTCATAGAGCGGGAAGAGCCGATGCAGATGTATATGTAGTTTTGTGGGAAGAGTTGTCATTTATGCATGTAATCTCTGCTCATCCTGGGCTAAGTAGTCATGTGGGTGGTCGGTCCTACTCAATGACTGACAGCTCTCTCTCTATGTATGAACACTTATACACAGATAGCTGTCCATCATGAGGAGGACCACCCAAGGAGATTTACATGGATAAATGACAACTTTTCCCACAAAACTACATATCCGTCTGCTCAGCTCCCCCTGCTCTGTAACATGGTGTCTGCAGACTGGATGCATTTTCACTCTCTGTGAAAGGTTTCCTTTACGGATATGAGCCAAGCAAAATGACTAGTTAAAGGAGAAATCCTGTGAAACTGAAAAAAATGGAGGAAGGCAGGGGGGTCCCGATGATGGTCACCAATTGTCATTCTCATCTGGAATGTACCTGGCTCTTCCAGTTGCAACGTCACAGCCCGGATGAGCAATTGCCCACTCAGCCAGTGTCCCGCCCCAGTCACTTATTGGCTGAACGGGCAATCAATCACCCAGGTACATGACGGCGGTCAACAGGACCTAGGAGCGTTGCTACTGGGCACAGCGACTGGTAAGAATACTTTGGAGCACCATTAGGTGCACTGCCCGCCCCACTGTGCTGATCACACGCGATAGGGGCCGTGCCGCTAACAGTGCTTCCGGCTGCGTGAACGGCGCCGAGGAGGAAGGTAAGATACATACCTTCCTCCCCGTGCCCCGTATACATTAGGGGGCTATCAGCAGGTTAAATTAGTCTAACCTGCTGATAGTTTCCCTTTAAAGGGGTACTCCCGGCAAAATGTTTTTAATATTTTATTACATATGGAAAGTTAGACAAATCACTAATATACACTATTTATGGGAAATGCACATAAAGTATTAACTTTCTATATGTAATAAAATATAAAAAAATATATATTTTGCCCAGAGTACCCCTTTAAGGTGGAGCTCAAGTTATAGATTAAGGGCCAAAAAAGATAAATGTCTGAGTTGCTGCTTTAGGTGCCAAGGTACAATCTATGGTCTTAGAGGTAGACTTTACTACAGACTCATGACCAGCCGATCCTGCACTGAGGGAGTGGTGGTGGTGGAGAGAAATGGGGAGTATGGCCATTCCTCCATGGACCGATGTGTCCTTGTATTAAAAGCAGATAAACTGCAATGATATAGTACAAAGTAAATAGTAATAATATTAGGTTGAGAACATACAGCATACTAATAGAGTTGATGACAATACCAACCAGTTGAAGGACCTGCACCACTTCTTGGATGTGTGAGTTGTTTATCTCCTTTTTTAACCTGAAAAAATTGTAAGTCTCTTAATTTTGGATGTTAAATGGGCTATAAACATATTATAAAAAGAATGTAGATGCTCAGGGCATCGTATTTATGTCTTATCATATCACCCCATGCTTCTTGGCCCAAAATTCTCATCCACAGAACTCCCGGAATCCGGGCACACAGTTAGGGCCCTATTCCACCGGACGATTATCGTTCAGATTATCGTTAAATTGTTCGAATCTAAACGATAATCGTTCGGTTGAAATGCAGTTAACGATTAACGACCGAACAAGAAATTGTTGATCGCTTTATAAGACCTGGACCTATTTTTATCGTTGCTCGTTCGCAAAACGTTCGAAAATCATTTGCATTGAATAAGACGTCGTTCAGTCGTTCGCAGTAGATACGAACGCAATAGCGAAGAAAAAACGATCGCAAATGCGTTCATAAGTAACGATTATCGTTCCATGGAAATGAGTGAACGTTTTCAGGTCTTTCGCAATAGGGTCGTTTGAGATCGTTAACGATTATGCGAACGATAATCGTCCGGTGGAATAGGGCCCTTAGGAATACTATGTCCTTTCCGGTTTGTAGAGCCCAGAGAGACTGCACACAGCGATCGTGTTGCCCCTTACTGCTGCCACTCAACTGGAGTTGAATGGTAGATAAAAAAACAACTATACATTTATAAAGTGATATAACAAAGTAATATAACTAATAAAACGATGTATTAGCAACAAAAAAAAGGGCTCCGGAGTACCCCTTTAAGGGCAACTACAATACATTTACAAGGTTTTATAACTTTGTAAATATAAGTTAATGGCAGGCAATTTTATTGTACCCCGCTAAGTCAAATGTAGGTACTGTACATCTTACTGGAAAATTCACACTATCCAATACCGCAATATAATATTATTACACCTATAGCTTCTGTACTCCGTTCCCTATCTCTACTGACTTCTCTCAGTGAACTGTCTAGCAGAATCCCACCTCTCCTGGGCAGCTTTATCCATTGTATTCTTACTCATGGCCTCCAGTCTTTCCACCCTCTTCATCTCCAGCTTCTTCTTCATCTGTTTAGTGTCACTGTGGAAAGACACATCAGTCACACACTTGGACCTCACACTCTCCTGGCTCTCGTTTTACGTAATCCGCCTTGGTTTTTCCCCTGTGACATAAGGCAGCTCTTCCCAATCCTGGGTTTATGAGTTCACATATAAATACCGTGCAGACTTTTTTTTTTATCCAGATAGGATAGATCTGTGTTTGGGGACCTGCTTTCTATCTAAAACCGAAACATTTCTGACAACCAATATTCATTTCTCTGTACCTGATAATTCTCCAGATTTTTTTAGGTGGAAATTTGTAAAAATTATGATTCTTAAAGAGCCATTAGAGATAGACAATGTGTAGGAGACCATAAACGTTGGCAGACACAACATTTACAATGCTTGGTCTCCAAACAGAAGGCTTCTAACCAGATTTTCTAAGGATAGACCTTAAGAACCTGTGCACCAGGAGATCTCAGTGTTGTGAGAACATGGTATTCCAATAGCCACCATATGGTTACTACACTATACGGGCAGGAAGGATCATTCGATCAAGGTACAAAAACGTAGTGTCCTTGTCACATTGAAAAACTTCGGACATGTTGTAGACATCGATCTGGGTGTGGGTGTTCAGCCTCTGCGTGATTGCTAAAGCAGGGAGAGAAGTGTGTGGCTGAATGTTTCTCTTCCCACTTTGTGCATGCAACCAAGATGGTCCCGTAACGGGAAAGGGGGTGGGGGTGGTAGGGTAAAATTCATGTGTTTGTATGGAATTTTATATTTTGAAAAAGTTAAAGAAATAAGTAAAAAAGGAAGAAAGATGGTCCCATAGCCTTATACTGTCTTCGTCACATGGCACAAAGCTGGTCGAGAATGCGCATAGGTATAGACCTTTGGGAAGTGACTATGCCCATTAGCCTTCTTAGTTTTCTGATCATGGAAAACAGTAGCTGGATCATGACATTCAAGGGGAGGGCCTAGTGAAAGCCTGCAGGTCTGCTATGATCTGCAAGATAATAGTATGCTGAAATATATTAATATTGTTATGTGATGTACTGATTAGATGATTGAATTATTGCATATCTACAACTATAGATAGAAACATAGTAGATTGTCAGCAGAAAAATCTATCTGTCCTTATTGAAAATGGGATCAAACCATACAAAATAAACTTTCTTTTTTTTTTTTTAAAGGTGTTTTAAGTTGTTAAAGGTAAAGGGGTATTCCGCTTAAACATAACTTTTGATATGTTGGTGCCCATAGTGAGACTAACAATTCCTTCCATACTTGTTATTATCTATTCAGTCTCCTTCCCCCAGTTCTGAGCTGCTGCTTTCTGCTGAAGACACAAAAATCTGTTTGTGAGCTTTTCTCTCTGTCTCCCCCTCCTCCCCTTCCTTCATTTCTTCTGAGATGGCTGATGTAAACAAGTCCCTGGCTGGCTTTATCTGCAACTTTGTAGCTTCTTTGTAATGCTGGGGGGGTTAATCTGAGGTCAAGTTCCTGATAAACTCACCGTGATTAATCCTCTCTGCATAAAACTGTTGCTACAAAGTTTTAGATAGGGACTTGTATACATCAGCCGTCTCAGAAGGGAGGGGGGAGAAGGGGGAGACGGAGAGAAAAGTTTACACAGATTTTTGTGTCTTCAGCAGAAAGCAGCAGCTGAGAAAGGGGGAAGGAGACTGAATAGATAATAACAAGTATGGAATGGATTGTTAGTCTCACCATGGGCAGCAACATATGAAAAGTTATGTTTGAGTGGAATACCCCTTCAATGACCTAAAAAAGACCTTGCACTTAATTCTATTGCCATAAAATAAATGGGAAATTACCAACTGCTTTTCCATTGAGTTTAACTCAGTAACTCAGTTACTTTCTGAACATGAAGATTTTTCCTTTACAGTATTTTCTATATGGAATCATACCTGTCTGTCGATTCCTTCAGGATTTTCAGTTCTGTAGCCTGCTTTTCTTGGGCCAGCTCCAGCAGCTTGGCAATTTGCTGTAAACAATAGGAGGATATCACTAGTTAGAGTATATACAGTATGCATTTCTTAGAGTGGAAAGGATAAAAATGAACTTAAACTAACATTTTGTTATGTTGCGGCCTTAAAATCCTCAAGAGGCTAGCTGTGTATTCTTTGTTTATTGCTCTGAGATGCATTGTCGGCTGTGAGGCGGTAAATAGACAGGACGGTTTCTTTCCAAACCCTGTCCATTCAAGGTGCAGAAACATCTCAGAGATGGAGATCAAGGGGAATAGGAGGCCACAGAGCAACATTTCAAACGTCATAGCAAAGTCTCTGAATATATACCTTTTATGTGAAATGTGAATAGCGGACGCAGAAAACTGACATGTCAGTTAATTGCGGCGCCACAAGGGATCCCGGCGTATACTATGTGTATATGTGCTCCGTCAGGGATCCCATAGGCAGCAAAGGCATGTATATTTTCGTAGTCTATTTTTATCTATCGTATAATAATTTTTGGAAAATGGTTTTATGAAAATATACGTTGTGAGAACAAATCCTCAGGCTGTATTCACAACACTACGTTTTCTACCTCCGCAGTTTGTGAACAACTGTTGAAAATTCACACTGTTGCCATCCCGCCGGCCATAGTGTAAATGAAAGTCAGTGGTTAATTGCTTTTCATTCTCAGCCATACAGCCAGCAGATTCTATGAGTGAAAATTATTGTTCTTACGGCTGATAATGCAATATCGACCAGAGGAACACGTAATACAGCGGCTGCTGTTTGACACTCAAACCAATGGCCATTGTATTACACTGTGTGAACATAGCCTCAAAATGCATTATATATATATATATATCTATATCTATATTTTTATGTACAGATGTAGTATCAGCGCATACATACTTCTGTGCAATGTTGCTCCTTCTTCTTCCAGACACTCTCATACGTCTCCTCTCCAAGGCGCAACAGCTCTTGTTCTAGCTTCTCTTTCAATTCAACGACCTTACTATCTGGTTTACCTGGGATTTCACCAGCACCCCACACTGAGCCATACTCATCCTCCAGGCTTCTGGAACACAACCATTATTACATTCAGTTTATTCAGAATAACCCAACTCCTTTTTTGGATCTTAAAGGGGTACTCCAACAAATTTTTTTTCTTTCAAATCAACTGGTTTCAGAAAGTTATAAAGATTTATAATTTACTTCTAAGTAAAAACCTCCAGTCTTCCCATACTTATCAGCTGCTTTATGTCCTGCATGAAGTGGTGTATTATCTCCAGTCTATCACATTGCTCTCTGCTGCCATCTCTGTCTGAGATAGGAAGTGTCCAGAGCAGCAGCAAATCCTCTCCTGCTCTGGACAGTTCCTGACATGGACAGAGGTGGCAGCAGAGAGCACTGTCAGACTGAACAGAATACACCACTTCCTGCAGGACAAACAGCAGCTCATAAGTACGGGAAGACTTGAGATTTTTTTTTATAGAAATAAATTATAAATCTATATAACTTGCTTTGAAAGAAAAAGATTTTTGCCAGAGTACCCCTTTAATATTAACTCAATACCTTCATAAGGTGGTTTGATTGGTTTCATGGGAACTTTTATACTTCAGATGCGATATGTTAGGTAAAACAAAACTACATATAGGGATTTGGGACGACCCTGGCCTGTGTTCTCATACGTACTTGCTGGCTTTCTTGCTGTTCTTCTTCTTGTTGAGCTGTGTGTACAGGTCACTGAAGGCGCTGGAGTATCTTTGAAGAATCTCTTCCCTACGTTTCGTTCCTTTGCGCTCCATTTCCTTCAGCTCCTTCTCCTGCTTCTTTTGAAGTTTCATAAAACCTTTGTGTTTTTGTAACTCATCCTGATTTGTGGTTTCTGGGTCTATGATACAAACGCAGTGAAAAACAAAACAGAAAAGGACAGTATAGGTGGGAAATCTCTTAAAGGGAACTTGCCACCAAGTCAATGTTATCTAATCTATCACCATCATGTTAGAGCAGAAACAGCTTAGCAGATTGATATATATCATTGTGGAAAAAGATTGTGTATAATGTGTAACATGTTGATGTAAATCCCTGATTATTCTGTGTTAAGGAGTCCAGTGGGCGGAGTCACTCGATGGACTGGACTAAATTACAAATCACACTGAATGGTTTCCCATAACAATATATATTATTCTGCTCAGCTCCTTCTGCTCTATAACATAATGCTGATAGCTTAGGTAGCATTTTCATGGTGACGGGTACCTTCTGCCTTCTGACAGATTATAGTGGCATAGCGGAAGTTTTGTCCAGCATGGTCCTAGTAATAATATTGCTAAACTGAGGGGCAGAAAGACTCAGCAGAGACATAATGGGCAAAGCATTCAGCTAAGAGAGTGGGTATAGCCTACTATAAATACAGACACTGCTTGTACTGCTCTCCGTTTGTAGGTTGTTGTTTTTTTAAACTTACTTTGTGGATAAATTGAAATCTGCTGGATTTAAAAAGTCACTGCCATTAAAAATAACTTTTGACATGTCATCAGGCTGCTTAAAAGTTATTGATCAAGCGGGTCTCACTGTTGAGACCTATTGTGATCAGAAGATAAAGCCAGCGAGAGAGTGTTGCAGCAGTGCCATCCATTCCCCCACTGTATCTTCTGATTGGTTAATTCCAACAATATAATTGTCATGCCCGTGCCTGTTCTGACCTTTGTGCGGTCCTCGGCTCGTGGTATATGTGGTATATGTGGTATATGAGACTGCGCTCTTAGCCATAAGTTAGTAATTTAATTCTATGTTTTGGTTACACCAGTCTAAACACTGTCTTTCCTTCTGCTTTGGTAATTGATTCTCTACCACACTCATCTCTTTCCTGCTGAGTTCCCTCCGGTCATTTAACAGATAACCTTTGTTTTGCTGGTTATTGCCTATTCCCTTTGTTTTGTCAGTCTGTGTTCTGTGTGCCTGGTCCCATCAAATTCTTCACCGGGTCCCTGAACTCCTATAAATTGTCTGTTTGTCCTATACTCTATGTTATATAATATTCTAACCTCAGCGTGTGAAGTGCTCCCTGTGTTGGATATCTCTGTGTCTCTTTACCTGGTTACTCTGATCTCGGCTCTTGAATCTCTGACCATTCTTTTGGAGTCTGATTCTGCACTGAATTGTCCGGTTTGATCCCGTCCCCTGCAACCATCCCTTGGTGTTTTGTCTATCTCATCTTTGTTCTGTTGTTTACACCTCAGACTCAGGTAAGGAATCATCACCTAGTTGCCTGCAGCTGCCTAGGGCTGTCTTGAGAGAAGTAGGCAGGGTCCGCTGGGTGGGGTAAGTCCGTGTCCTCCCCATATCCTTCCTGGTTGTCCCATATATAAGAATAAGTGTAATGTAATTAAAGGATTATCAATCGGCCAGGAAGTAGGTGGCACTCTCGCCAGCTACATCTCCTGATCCCAGTGGGTCTTAGCAGGGACACCCTCTTTGATCAATAACCTTTGACAAGCCTGATGACACATCAAAACTTATTTTTAATTACAGTGACTCTTTAAGGATTCTTTGAGATATATATTGTTATAGAAAATGTACAGACCCACGCTTGCTTACGGCATGAGTCAGGTTGTCTAATATGGCCTTAAGGGTATCTAGTAGCTTTGTTACTGTTTACCTCTTTCTATCTTTACTTTGTCCGTTAAAGTAAACTAGTATATCTATTCACTTTCATTGTATCTATGAGTGACTGTGTGTGATCCTATTTATTCTCAGTCTTTCAAACCAAAGATTCTAAAATGAATAATTACGACCCGGTCTTGTTTTGCTATACGCTTACCTCCTTCATTTGTAGCGTCCATTTTTTTACTGGAACCTAAAAAACACACAGTAAATGGAATATGTTAACAACATTGTATTGATAAAATGTGCAGGTCCACATGGTGAGCACCATAACTAGTACAAGAAAGCAGACGTTTGAGCCAAATGAATTTCTTAATGGAAAACCTATGACAGGCATAGAAACCCATGGAGATGTCCCAGCATGAGTTGGAATAAGTGGCATATCAATGTGATGTAAATTGGTCCTTACTGCTGTTTTAGAAAGTTCAGACTTTGAAGAGTCACTGTCATTACAAATAACCTTTGACATGTCATCAGACATATCAAAACTTATTGATTGCAGCAGGGTCACATTGTCGGAATTTAAGTGTCACTGTCGTTTAATTTTTTTTTTGCAGTACAGTCGATTTTAAGAAACTTTGTAATTGGGTTTATTAGCTGAAAAATGCATTTTTATCATGAAAAAGCAGTTTGAAGCTCTCCCCCCTGTCTCTCTTATGGAGAGGGGAGGGGTTGAGGGAGATGAGGAACCAAAACAGAACAACAAAGAGTTAATTTACAGCTACATCACCACGCTATCTCCTCTGAAGTCAGCACTGACCTCTCTGACCTCTTAATACTGGCTTTCACCAGGTCCCGCTGTGTAATCCTTTGCTTTCTGCTCTTTGCTGCCGACTAATTTCAGTCCTCCCCTCTCCATAGGTTACACAGGGCTCGACTGATGTAAAAGAGTCGTGATTTCCTGATAATGAGCAGTGAATGAGAGAGGGGGGGGGGGACCTGGGGAAAGTCTTTTTGAATGCAGATAATGGCATATTTGCCTAATAAACCCAATTACAAAGTTTTTTAAAATCGCCTGGATTATTGATTTCTGCAAAAAAAAATAAATAAAAAAAATGACAGTGACACTTTAACTATTACGGTGATATGGCCGGGAGTGGATGGCGTTGCCGCCGCGCTCTCTCCCCAACTTACTGCCGAGATCCACTTTGATCAATAACTTTTGATATGCCTGATGACATGTCAAAAGTTATTTTAAATGACAGCGACTCTCTAAGCAATGAATTCATGAAAGGTACTGTTTAATAAAATAAGTAGGAAGAGTGATTTTTTACTTGCTGTACAATTCTGCATCAATGCGTTTGAGAGTTTAATAGAGCCGCAGCTTCCATTGGATTGAAGTTTCACCGATCTCTAGTAAATAAAACAAGAGAGCTATCAGTTAATATACTTAAAGGGGAACTCCAGTGACTTTTTTTTTCTTCTGGTTCCAGCATTCTGGTCTGGGGAATATTCTAATGGGGAGATCAGCCAAACCAGAGGAATATGGCGATTACTTTCTCCCCATTGAGAGTACATGCATGTATGTGTATAGGGATTAGGAGAGATGTTGGCTGATGGAGCATTTGTGTGACACCTATCTAATGTGTATGACCAGCATTAGCCCAATGATTGGTTGTCAGGAGAACCTAACATACAACTCTGTGCCAGCAAGTAGCCCCCATTTATTTCCAGGCAAATATCTCAATTCATAGTAGTCATACATTGTTTATAGGGTAAGAAACAATAGACTCTCAGACTTCTTAGGTTTTGCTCACTACCTCATCCGACGATGCTTTGTTATTCATCTTTATCGATGGTTTCTCCTTTTCTTTGAAAGCTTTGATGGGATTTGAGAGAGCGTGAGTAAGTTCTGCAAAACAATAGATAATAAAGTCCATTTACAACCCGTAAGTGAGTGAAAAGAAGTGAAGAGAACTTAAAGGGGTTGTTCATCAAATTTTTTTTTCTTTCAAATCAGCTGGGGCCAGAAAGTGCTAGAGATTTGTAATTCACTTCTATTTAAAAATCTCGTCTTCCAGTACTTATCAGCTGCTGTATGTCCTGCAGTTAGTAGTGTATTTTTTCCAGTTTGAAGAGCAGGAGAGGTTTTCTATGGGGATTTGCTACTGCGTCTAGACAGTTCCTGCAATGGACAGAGGTGGCAGCAGAGAGCACTCTGTCAGACTGGAGAGAATACACCACTTATGCAGGACATGCAGCAGCTGATAAGGTCTGGAAGACTGGCGATTTTTTAATAGAAGTAAATTACAAATATCTGGCACCAGTTGATTTAAAAGGAAAAAACTTTTTGTGAACAACATCAATGATGACATTTAGAATATACCTGCCCATGTATCCGGCACATAGTCTTTCACTTCCACATAGACAAACAGCGATGGCATTGTGAGTGGCATGTTACTCTCACTCCGAAGGCACATATGATGGAAGCCTGGAAACACAAAGTGACATCTTGTATCATATAAACGTACTGCAATGGTGGAGCCCATGTACCCAGGTCAGACCTTATTGTAATGGGGCACCTATAGACATGCAGGACGCTCTATACAGTAACTCTATATGCCTCTAGTTTAATGCCAAATGTTTTTCATGTTTTGTTTTTTTAACAAGAAAATAAAACGTGACTGGTACCTGATCTGATCACATTGATTGGGATGATCCGATGGCCAATAAATTTCCCTCCTTCTTCAAATGCTGCGACTCTTAGAGAAGCCATCTCTGGCATTAGGATCTGGTAGGATATAATCCAAAGATATTTAAAGGGGTTGGCCACTTTATAGTAAAATAGTTTAGCATACAGTATTAGTAACTATACTAGCAGCTCCCTGTGTACTCACTGTATATACTGACAGCAGCTCCCCGTGTACTCACTGTATATACTGACAGCAGCTCCCTGTGTACTCTCTGTATATACTGACAGCAGCTCCCTGTGTACTCACTGTATATACTGACAGCAGCTCCCTGTGTACTCACTGTATATACTGACAGCACCTCCCTGTGTACTCACTGTATATACTGACAGCAGCTCCCTGTGTACTCACTATATATACTGACAGCAGCTCCCTGTGTACTCTCTGTATATACTGACAGCAGCTCCCTGTGTACTCACTGTATATACTGACAGCAGCTCCCTGTGTACTCACTGTATATACTGACAGCACCTCCCTGTGTACTCACTATATATACTGACAGCAGCTCCCTGTGTACTCTCTGTATATACTGACAGCAGCTCCCTGTGTACTCACTGTATATACTGACAGCAGCTCTCCGTACTCACTGTATATACTGACAGCACCTCCCTGTGTACTCACTGTATATACTGACAGCAGCTCTCCGTACTCACTGTATATACTGACAGCACCTCCCTGTGTACTCACTGTATGTACTGACAGCAGCTCCCTGTGTACTCACTACATATACTGACAGCAGCTCCCTGTGTACTCTCTGTATATACTGACAGCAGCTCCCTGTGTACCTCATAGAGCTAAAATCAGATTCCCCTCCTTTAGGCTGTGCTGTCCTGCTCTGTGGTGAGGCTGTCCATAAGATGGCCGACATGGAGAAGCATGTGACCCTGCCCCGCCTTCCAGTGTCCACCAATGAGCCTGTATATGCCTATGGAGGACACAGGGGGCGGGGCATGGTCACATGTTCCTCCATGTCGGCCATCTTATGGACAGAATCACCACAGAGCAGGACAGCACAGCCTGGAGGAGGGGAGTCTGATTGTAGCTCTATGAGGCACACAGGGAGCTGCTGTCAGTATATACAACGAGTACACAGGGAGCTGCTGTCAGTATATACAGTGAGTACAGTTACTGTACATTGAACTATTTTACTATAAAGTGGCCAACCCCTTTAACAAATCACACCATAAGTCATATTGGCTTTGTTATAAATACATGTAGTGTGTAAATAGCAGTGAAATTTTTACAGACCTGAACATCAAAGGAGTCGCCTCACCCCCCATTGATCGTCAGTCCTTCAGTGCACTATCCCACCCGCCTGCCACCTCCTACAGTACATTCCCTCCTATTATACATAGACATGGCTACTTCTGCATATATGAATATCTCCTATGCATAAGCAGGAGGCGTCAGGCAGGACAGTGCACTGAAGGGCTGCAGATAGCCACCTTTTCACTGGGTGATTTGCATATTATCTTCAGGGAAAACTACAGGAAAACGTCACCAGGGAGAGAACTAAGAAGAACAGCACTGGAATGTGCAGCTCTGCGGGTACAGTGACATATCAGCAGCTTCGTATGTACAAACCTGCTGATAGTTTCCCTTTAAAGGGGTTATCCAGCGCTACAAAAACATGGCCACTTTCCCCCTACTGTTGTCTCCAGTTTGGGTGGGGTTTTGAAACTCAGTTCCATTGAAGTAAATGGAGCTTAATTGCAAACCGCACCTGAACTGGAGACAAGAGATGGTGAAAAGTGGCCATGTTTTTGTAGCGCTGGATAACCCCTTTAATTAACCCCAGGAATAGCACTAAACTACATGAACTCTATGGCCAGGCAACTTTCCTTTTTCCTATGCAAATATGAATGCTACATGTTATGTAAGAAAGTTGTACTATAGAATATGCTGACATTACCTTTTCAAACACATAGGGATCCTCTTTCCACACTGGATTGATGGAGTTTGCAGTAGAGGTTAATTTGGTTTTGTACTTGCGTTTAGGATCTCCGGGGAGCCCAAAGAGCTCAACTTCCACATAGGTTTTCACACTCTTGTCACTGAGGAACTGACCTGAGAGTATCTGGGGAGAGAACATCACAACATGTAGTTGCATCATGGCAGCTGACATACTTTCATTCTTATTCTATATTAAAGGGAACCTGTCACCCTCCATGCCGGGGCAGAGCCCGGTCGACCCCCCCCCTGGAGCTATCATTCTCTATGAGCGTCAGACTCATCTCTGATGCGCGCGGGGGGGGGGGGGGGGGGGGGGGGGGGGGTTGCAGGGTTCCTTTAAAGGAGAAGTCCAGCTTCAGGTATTTCTTTTTCAAAAGAGCCAAGTAAGAGGTGGATGAACATAACACCATGCACCAACATCCTCAGCTCCAGCGCAGGGATCCGCTTTCCACCGCTCCTGTTCCCAGTCCCCCGGCCTATTCCTGGTCTGAGAGTGGACCGGGTCGTGACAAGTCAGCCCTGCTCAGCCAGTTAGCAGCCATAGCAGGGTTTCACCTCAGCCGCTGACTGGCTGAGCAGGGCTGACACATCCCGACCTCGCTCAGACCAGGAAGGGACCGGGAACCGGAACAGGGGAAAGTGGAGCAGGGAGGTAAGGGCATGTTGTTATGTTCTGCCCCCTTAACCCGGATTTTTTTTTTTTTTTAAATGTCTGAAACCAGACTTTTCCTTTAAACCCTTAAGGGAATGAGTCGCCTAGAGTTTATTTTACTAATTAGAGCCAGATACTAAAACAAATTCTTAATAAGTAATTTTTTTTTTGTACTGCCATATTGTTTGAGCTTTGCTATGTTAACTGCATATACAGATATGCTCTACAGCATCAACACGGACATAGGAAACAATAGCCACCTGGAGAGGACTTGCATGGTAGAGTTTTCTAGGCTTGCTCTGTGCAAGATAACTGTGCAGGAAGGGGGAAGGAGGGGAGTGTGATCATGTGACATCCGCTTTTTTTGATGTATACCTTTCTTGCCTTGAACTTCTATAAGCAACTGTTTCATTGCTCATATGGATCAATGTAATACTGTAGTATTGCATTAATCCATCAAACTGGCACAAAATGTCTACAGCCTTGTCTATGAGAATGGATTAAAGGAGAAGCACCGATATTCTTGTATGGCTGAAATGTGAGATATTTGTAACTTACTGTAATGGAAAGTGTGTTGGCCACAACCACATCGATTCGGTCCACTGTAAAGGGGTCAAACTGCTTATCTGCGCGCCTCATGAATTCATGTTTTAGTAGGTACCCGCTGCGGCCATTGAAATCAAAGAGAGCCATGTTCTGCTGCATTGCCAAGTCTAGGAACAATATATGGTATATAGATATACAGTGCATGTACGTATCACTCATCATACTAGTGATAACAGTAACTACTAATTATAATAAAACATGGAAGAAACATCAAAAAGTAACACTTACCCATAGTTTGGAAGTTGAGCGCCACCATCTGACATCCTGCGTTCCAGAACATTTGCGGCATATAGTTAGAAGAGTCCACCCTGGTTCCCTTTGGATAAATCCGACTCATTTGTCTCTTATTGTATCTGAGTAGATTGTATAGGAAATAAATACTAGTAATACACTACCTGCCAACGTCCCACAGCCTGGGGCCATGCAGCTGTTGCACAACTACAACTCCCAGCATGCCCAGGGGAGGCTAGGAATTGTAGTAATGCAACAACTGGACAGCCATATCTTAGTAAACACCACTATAACGCCATTAAACTTTATCACCTGGATCCCATGGAAATGATTGTATACCAAGTAAAGGATACTCAACAAACTGCACTGGGAACTTGGTCAGCAGATCGTAGGCTTTAGTTTCCACAAAGGAGGAAATGACGTAACTTTGATTCTTTACTGCAGATACAAATGAAAAAAACTCCATAACAAATCAAATAAAAAAACTCAGATAACACCACTGTCTCCCAACTAGAGATGGGAGATATCATCAAAAATGAGGCTGTTTGAGGTTTTGATTCAGAAGTGAAAGTATATACAGGAGCAGGGACACTTGTCATAAAAAAAGAAGTCCCTGCTCCTGTACACTGAACAGCGGTGCTGACTGCAGACACAAAATGACATTTGCTATAGAGAAAACATTTTGCATGGTAGCCATACACGAGATACTGTAGCTGTCAGCCAAACACTTATCCAGCTGACAGCTCTCTCCAATGTACCCACACATATGGAAGCTCAACTCGGCTGAGCACGCACGTGTTCTCAATGTAAACTATGGAGAAAGCGGCTGCAAGACACTACTGTTGGTGGATGATCTTAATGAGAAGATCTAAAACCCAACATAAGTATATAAGTATAAGTATAAAGGTTGTCAGGGATTATAAGAAAATTGCCGAGGAGGAGGAAATGCCCCTGGTGCCTGTATAGCATTGACATCATATACAATCACTGGTCTGAGCAGTGATGTGTGCATGTATGGTACAAGATCATCAAGGCTGGTGATTGGCTGCAGCAGCCATGTGATGTCATTGTTGCAGTATCAGCAATGGAAGATTTAATTTATAAGAAACTTTTTATGGAGGCAGCTTTCCTAAAATCCAAATCAAATTCTAGAATGTCTAACTTTCCAATGAACTCTCATGGCTTAAAGGAATCTTACCTGCAGAGGCTTCAAAGGACTCAAATTTAACTGGCTGGACGTAGTTGACTAAACTTGACATCTCTTCATAAGCTACTGCCTCCTGACCAGCAGTGCCCTGTGCAAAAGGAAAGGAGAAAGGGTTATATTCATTCTAGAGCCAAACATTTTGTTTTTATTTTTTCTTAAAGGGAATGTGCCATCTAGAATTTTTTTTATAGATTAGAGAGAGTGAGATATTCAAGGTGTGAAAAAAGCCCAAACTTAGATTGGTTCTGAGAAGGTAGCAATGTAGGAACACTGTAGCTGTGTAATGGTGTTTATACATGGGGATGAATGTCTGCAAAGAGGCTCAGAAGAACATCCATTTTCTTGGTTTTGCACCTCTGAAACCCTGAGAATGACACTGCAGATCAGGGTGAAAGGTTCCATGTCCTACGTTGTGGGGTTTGCAGCATGGTGGCTTGGGGTTTGCACTATAGTACTGGGGTCCTTACCTCATCTGACTGCATCTGCTTCATCTCCTCTTCATTCACATTTTCTACAACCTCATCACTTTCACCTTCTTTCTCTGCATCCTCTTCTTGATTTACTATGAAAATATTTAGTAGAATTTATTACACTAAGAACTAAACTAATGGGCCCCACCTTGTGGTATTGTAATAGGAGAACGCCTCAACAAGTGCTTTGAATCTGTCACACCTACTGGTCACATATCAATGATGTAGGGAGTTGGTCACATGACCTTCCCCCGAGCAGATTCAACCTGAAGTATGAGTCTCCCAGGTTCAATTCCTGCAAACCTAAGTCTAACCCTCTCTCTGGAGGGCTGCAAATTTTAAGTGCCTTGACCAGGGAAGTAAGAAGATCTACCTCTGTCTCCTCCCTACATCAAGGCTTAGGCCTAGACAGTTTACAGTTCCCTGTAACATCTTTATCAGGGGTCAGCCTAGGCCTCTTAGTTCCAGTAAAGCGAAATCTTAATGTTACAACACCAAGACATTGAGGACAATTGTTGCTTCCAGCCTGGTTGGAACAGTTCGGGTTCTGTCCCAGCATGACTGCGGACCAGTGTAGACAGGGAGCTCCATAAAGACATGGAGGGGGGGGGGGGGGATATTATCAGCCCGGCCTCTCCCCAATATCAGTGTCTCATCTCACAAATGCTCTTCTGGATGAATGGGGAAAAATTCCCACAGACACCTCCAAACTTTTACAGAAAGTCTTCCCAGAAGGTGTTTTAGCTCCATATTAATGTTGTGGATTTAGAACAGGATGTCATAAAATCTCTGTCCCAATACTTTTGCCCCATAATGTAATTTGTAAAACTAAAAAAGGGCATATAAGCAGTCAGTCCACCTATTCCTATAATATTCTGGTTGCCCATCTCTGACCCCTTTCTAGTGTATAGTAGTAGACTAACCACTGAGCATGTTGGCTCAGTGGTTAGCACTGAAGCTTTGCAGCGCTGGAGTCCTGGGTTCAAATCCCACCAAGGGCAACATCTGCAAAGAGTTTGTATGTTCTCTCCGTGTTTGCGTGGGTTTCTTCCGGGTACTCCAGTTTCCTCCCACACCCAAAAACATACAGATTAGTGAAGCGCTGTGGAATCTGTGTGCGCTATGCAAATAAATAAAATTGTAGAGCGCTGGGCAAGGAATCTTATTAACCTGAATTCTCACGTGTCAGAGAGTTTGCCTGTTCTGTGTTCGCTTCATTGGTTTGAGCTTTCTTCTCCGCAGATGAGAAGGCCTGGTTCTTCTTGTTTTTTATTAGGATTTTGCCTAGCAAATCATTGGGGCTTGGTATTGGACATCCAGGTTTCAGCTAAAAGGAAAACAAAGATGAAGGCACTAATGATAATAATAATAATAATAATAATAATAATAATAATAATAAAAAAAATAATACCAATATAATAATAATGACTATATAAGAATAATACCAATATAATAATAATAATGATACCAACAACGATAATAACAACATCAACAATAATAATCTAATAATAGCAATAACAGCAACAGTAATATAATAATAATAGCAATAACAGCAACAATAATAATATAATAACAACGACAACGGACAAATAGGTTTGTGTAGAATGTAGACCACATGTTACTCCAAGCTATTGGGCACTTACCGGATACTTTTCCAGAACATCGGTCAGTAACATGTCTCCAAATATTGTTCTACAGTACTCAGCCATTTTCGCCTGTTGCTTGGCTCTGCAAAATTCAATAGTAAATATGCAATGAAGTAAAAGCGAGTAACGTAAAAAGGAAGTGTGGATTACTTCTCCTTGGTAGTGGGTAATGGGTAGTTCAGCAAAAATAATAAAAAAAATTCTTGGTGACAGAAAGTGCCAAAGATTTGTAATTTACTTCTAATAAATAAATAATAAAAAAGTTTTTCTAAGCTGCTGTATGTCCTGCAGTAGGTGGTGTATTCTTTCCAGTCTGGCACAGTGCTCTCTGCTGCCACCTCTGTCTATGTCTGGAACTGTCCAGAGCAGTAGCAAATCCCCATAGAAACCTCTCCTGCTCTCTAGACTGGAAAGAATAAATCAATGTCTGCAGGACATACAGCAGCTGGTAAGTACTTGGAATTCTAGTGATTTTTTTTAAAATAGAAGTACAACAGCCCCAGTTACTTTTGCACCTCCCATGTGAACTGCTTCATGGAACCTTGGCCCCCTGAATAGGTAGATGAGTGGGGGTATCGGGAGTCTATCGATCTGATATTGGTGGCCTGTCCTAAGAATAACCCATCAGTTTGGTTTCCTGAAAACCCCCATAAGTTCTTACATTACAGAAGAATTTCACATCATCCTGGACAGCATTAGTACTCACGAGTCCACATGGTTTTCAAATGACAAGATCACCGGATAAGGAGACGTCTTGAATGCTGATTCTGCAATAGCTTCAATGACATCCTGGAAGACGGGATCAGATTTGTTTTTTAAGAGAAAGGTGTATGTACAGATAGCATTTTATGCTTCTCTGACCACTGTATTATACTGTAGATGTCTATGACTGTAGTTATTCTATGGAACCCCTGCAGCGAGATGGATAAAGCACTAAGCTAGAGAGTGAAGATCTCAGCTTCTTGCTTCTCCCTGCATGCCCTTACGATCGTTTGGGGATTTGAAAACCCAGACCAGGACATGTCTGTGTGACATAAAGAATCAAGGAAGTCCAACAGCATCCAAAATAGTGCAAATATCTTCAAAGCTTTACTACATTAACAAGTACATGCAAGCGACATTTCGACCCTACTGGGTCTTTATCAAGTGTCAAGAATCGGTTGGGATGAAACATCGCTCATATGTACTTGGCAATGCAATAAAGCTTTGGAGACTTTTGCACTATTTTGGATGCTGCTGGACTTGATTTTGTATGATAAGCTGCCTTCACCGGGATTTTTGGTGTTCTTGGTGCAACCACCACTCTACTAGCTGTGTTTTTACTGTGTCTGTGTGACTTGTCAAAAGTTTTTTTTTTTTTTTAAGTGATAGTAACACTTTAACCCATATTTTTCTTGGAAATGTACATTCTAATACTGTCAATTTTCTAATTTTAATAAATATATATCTATATTTTTAATTTTTAAATAAATAATTGAAAAAAAATAAAAATGCACATTTCACTAACATGATATTCACCTTGTAGAGGATTTCTGTGGTCATTGTAAATCCATGAGTGATGATGGGTTCTTCATCAGGCGGTTTACCCTTCCAGCAGTCTAGTTCTACACATCGACAACCAGAGAGCAGAGTCTGACGATACATCTCAGGGGACGAGACCCCAGAAAACTGACCGGCTGTACAGTTGGCAGAATAGTAAGTGCAAGGTTAGTAACATAATACATTTTTTACATGTATTGGTGTGTAGTTCAACATCAAACAGTTCTGTGAATAGTCTTGCTTAGAACAATTCACATCCATCAGTTTTGCTATTGAACCTTTTCCCTGTCGAGGGCCATTGGGGCATTAATAAAATCATTTGAGGGACGCTGCATCAATGTTATACTGTGCGTGGCAGTTAGTAGCGTGGGTTTGCAGCTCCCGGGGCAAGGCAAAGTATTGTTCCCCTATTCCCTTTGCTATTATAGTTAACCCTGTGTGATGCCTCTTGTACCTGCTATGAATTCTTAGTGATGCCTGGTAGCCAGAGTTAACCCCCAGTGATGCCCCTGGTAGCTGTAGTTACCCCTATTGATGTCCCTGGTGGTCTAGTTACCCCCCCCCCCGGGATGCCCCTGGTAGTCATAGTTAAGCGCCCCCCCCCCAGTGATGCCCTGTTAGTCTAATTAAAATCCCCAGTGATGCCCATGGTAGTCCTAGTTTACCCCCCCCCTGTTGATGGCCCTAGTAGTCTAGTTAACCCCCCAGTGATGTCCCTGGTAGTCTAGTTAAGCCCCTAGTTTTGTCCCTGGTAGTCCTAGTTAACCCCACAGTCATTTACCTGGTAGTCCTAGTTAACCCCCCAGTCATGTCCCTGGTAGTCCTAGTTAACCCCCCAGTCATGTCCCTGGTAGTCTAGTTAACCCCCCAGTTATGTCCCTGGCAGGGCCGGATTAAAGGGAGGGCACCCGGGGCACGTGCCTTGGGGCTCCCACCACATAGGGGCCCCTACCAGCCCGAACCCGGAAGCAGGGTTTCCGGGTTCAGGCTGGTGCATCTATGGCAGGGTGGGAAAACTCCATCCCGCGCCGCTCTGCCTCACAGGAGCTGCTAGGCACCGCGCTCTCTTGTGTCTAGCGGCCACTAGACACAGGAGAGCGCTGTGCGTGCAGGCCGCATCAGGGGATGTCGAAGGCCTGATGCAGCCCGCGCGCACATCGCTCTCCTGTGTCCAGGACACCACTGCCGTGGGGGTTGGGGGGAAGGGTGTTTAACTACAGCTACTAGGACACCCGGAGGGGGGGGGGTTAACTACAGCTACCAGGACACCACTGGGGGGGAGTGAACTACAGCTACCAGTACACCACTGGGGGGGGGGGAAACTACAGCTACCAGGACATCACTGGGGGAGGGGGACTACAGCTATCAGGACACCACTGTGGATGGGAGGTTAACTACAGCTACCAAGATATCACTGGGGGGGGGGGGGGTAACTACAGCTACCAGAACACCACTGGGCATTGGGTGTTAACTACAGCTACCAGGACACCACTGAGGAGGGGGGTGTTAACTACAGTCACCAGGACACCACTGGGAGTTGGCTACAGCCACCAGGGGCATTACTGGGGGTTAACTCCAGCTACAAGGAGTACCACTAAAGGGTTACCTATAATGCTAGCGTCATATGGAGGGCAAAGCAGGGGGCATTTTTACTATATGGAGGGCAAAGCAGGGGACATTATTACTATATGGAGGGCAAAGCAGGGGGCATTATTACTATATGGGGAGGGCACAGCAGGAGACATTATTACTATAGGAAGGGCACAGAAAGAGGCATTATTACTATAAGTGGAGACACAGCAGGGACATTATTACTATATGGGGGTACAGAAGGGGGCATTATTAATATATGGAGAGCACAGCAGGGGACATTATTACTATATGGAGGTACAGCAGGGGGTACTATTATTATATGGAGGGGCACCGCAGGGGACAGTAGTATTATATGTGAGGGCACAGCAGGGGGCATTATTACTATATGGGGGCACAGCAGGGACATTATTACTATATGGAGGCACAGCAGGAGGCATTATTACTATATTGAGGCACAGCAGGAGTTATTACTATATGGAGGCACAGCAGGAGGCATTACTATATGGGGGCACAGCAGGGACATTATTACTATATGGGGGCACAGCAGGGACATTATTACTATATGGGGGCACAGCAGGGACATTATTACTATATGGAGGGCACAGCAGGGACATTATTACTATATGGGGACAAAGGGACTTTATAACTATTTGGAGCACAGCAGGGGATCCTACACATAAGAGGCAACCCACATACCTACTCACTTTACTGGAAATTACACCAAAAAGTGGAATTACTACTGTTTGGGACCTTATTGGTTGGAAAAAGGGAAGGAAGTTGCTGAAAAAGTGCAGAGCCAAAGATGTTTGTCTGGCAGGTTCTGAAGAGCTGAATTGTATCTGCAAGAAATCAATTAATGGATGAAAATCAGGGGAAGATGGAAATGGGATGTAGGGGGAAATGGGAGAAGGAATTAGGTAAAATGTCTGAGGGGCAATGGGAGAGTATACTAAAAAATGTTAAGAAAGTGTCGGTAAATCAAAATCACCAGATAGTGCAGCTTCATGTTTTGCACCGTTTGTACTACACTCCCTCTTTTCTGGAAAAAATAGGCAAAAGATCCACGGCCGACTGTGCAAGATGTGGGGAAAAGGTAGAAGATTGGTTGCACATCTTTTGGACATGTACGGCCCTGGGAAAATTCTGGCGAGAAATAATAAAGGCAATAGAAGAAGAACTGGAATATAGAATAGTACCGTATCCAGCGTTGATAATATTGGGAGATGATTCACAAGTGGGGGGAATGGATAGGAAAAAAAAGGAAGTGTTGGGTAGGAGATTGTTTGTGGCAAGACTTATGATTGTACGGAGTTGGAATACAAATGAAATATTAAGAGTGGGGACTTGGAATAATTTGGTAAAACAGTATGTTAAATATGAAAAGGTATGGGAAAGAGGAAGAGAGTAGTGAAGAAGATAGTAGGAGTAAAAATAGAAACACTGGTCTGGTCTGGTTTGAGTATGGGAGGTCCACCTGGGGAAGGGAGGGGGGGAGGGGAAGGGATAAGGGAGGAGGGGGGTTTTGGAAAAAAAGGGGAAAACTGGAAAATTTGTTTGTGTGTAAAACTTTTTTTTGTATTTATGGATGTGATAATAAAAACTTTTGCTAAAAAAAAAAAAAAAAAAAACAGAGGAAAATGCTGAGCCATACAGCCAGGAGCGAGAAGGGGTCTGTGCTAAGTTGCTTACAGTAAGCTGTCATTTATATAGAGTTTTTTTGGGGGGAGGGGAGTGGGGGGACGGGGCCTCCAACAAAATTGTTGCCCGGGGATGGGATGTTGATCCAGGGATTAATTCTGTCATATTCAGAGATGGGAAAGAAGTTTCCCATCTGGTATGGGACAGTCAAAGTTGACCTTAGGGCCCGATGTGATACAATATATGAGCTCTAGCAAGATCGGTGCTCACTTGGCTCGCTGGCTTTTTTACAAGGGCCGATTATTGGGTAAATGAACGCTCCTAAAAACCTTCATTACCTATAACTGGCCTATGTAAAAGGACCCTTATAAGGATTATTCACCATTGTGTTTTTGCAGTCTTACATGTAACTATGTTAATCCAATAAAACAAAAAATACCATACAGATTTATCATCTCAGATACATAATCATTACTCAAAGCTTTCCATAAGCCAAAGTAGCTATGCTTTAAAGGGGTTATTCAGCACTACCAAAACATGGCCACTTTCTTCAAGAGACAGCAGAACTCTTGTCTCCAGGTCAGGTGTGGCTTGCAATTAAGATCTGGGCTGACCTAGAGGGGGTGGGGCCTAGACCTCTAGGCCAGCCAGTTCCAATGGGCGCCGATGGGGCGGGGCCTAGACGACATAGAAGTCACGGAGGGACAGGGCCAACAGCGCTGATGTGGGCGGGGCGAAGAGGCACAGGGGTTGTGAAGCCCCACCCAGGTGGCACAATCCACCAGCAATTAAAAGCATTTTTCACTGGACCAAGGGATGCGTGTCATATATTCTAAAAATCATTGCTTTTAACCTATTGTTTATTACTGGGCCTATCTTTTTTGTGTTAGGACTGTATTAGACAACTTGCGGGGTAATCCGCTAGATCGGTGCTCGCTTACAGAGCCTATTACATGGCTCTATAATTGTGCGGGCATTAGCGATGTCCGTGCAGACCTTGCTTTAATCAGTCGTCAGTTATGCATCTCGTTCTGTAGCCAATCATTTTTAAACTAGTTGAATGACCACAATCAGCCGATGAGCAAACGATTGCTCGCTCCTCCATCTTGTTTTTTATAACTTGTCCTGATACTTTATTGCCATTTTCTAAATCATTATTGACTTTGGATACAAGATACTATACTGAAGAGTACCTGTGAGGTAAGTGTTATGAGAGGAGTCGATAAAGTAGTGAGTGAGAGGTTGATTCATGTCCTGGTTCACAGGTAACTTGTCCATGGACACAATACTGTTCTCAGACCCGCAGAGAAACCATACCATACCTTCTGGAGACAGCTGCCCTAGAACAGAGAAACCCATTGTTACATTATTGTTTTAGTGTTAACACAACTTTCCTATGATAATTCTCCCCCCTGGAACCAGAAAAAAAAAGTTCACTATATATCATATCTGTCAATGTCAATATTGTTTTGTGCAAATTCTTATTTCCAATTTTTCTCACAAAATAGATTGAAAAAGTAAGTATACAACATTCTTCTGACGGGCTGAGCAGCAGCATACAGTGTATGCCTCCCCACATATGCTACAGACAAGAGCAGGGACTCCTGTATGATTCACTGGAAGTGAGTCCTAATAAGATTGGATTCAGATCAATCTTAGTTTTTTCTTTTAAAGTGTCACTGTTATTTAAATTTTTTTTTTTGCAGAAATCAATAGTACAGGCGATTTTAAGAAACTTTGTAATTGGGTTTATTAGCTGAAAAATGCATTTTTATCATGAAAAAGCAGTTTGAAGCTTTCCCCCTTATCTTCATGGTTTTCTTATGGAGAGGGGCGGGGTTGAGGGAGATGAGGCACCAAAACAGGACAACAAAGAGTTAGTTTACAGCTACATCGCTGGGCTATCTCCTCTGAAGTCAGTACTGACCTCTCTGATCTCTGAATAGCGGCTTTCACACAGGTCCCACGGTGTAATCCTTTGTTCTCTGCTGGCGACTAATCTCCCTCCTCCCCCCCTCCCCTCTCCATAGAACAGACAGGGCTCGACTGATGTAAAAGAGTTGAGATTTCCTGATAATTAGCAGTGGATGAGAGAGAGGAGGGTGGGGGGAACCTGGGGAAAGGCTTTTTGAATGCAGATAATGGCATATTTGCCTAATAAACCCAATTACAAAGTTTCTTAAAATCGCCTGGACTATTGATTTCTGCAAAAAAAAACAACAAAAAAAAACATGACAGTGACACTTTAAATTTGGAATCAATTTTCTCACTTCTAATGACTATGTTGGGACTTAAAAGCAAGGTAGATAACACATTTGAGTCCTGCAAAACAAAAGCATAAGCTTGGGAAATAGACCAAACATAGTCAATTGTATACTAAACTTCATCCATTAAATGGACCCATAGTGGGTGCACCAACACCATGGTATACAATGGCTATCCACTTTGCTTTCATCCGGTGAGCTAAACCCAATAACGTTATATGAATAAGATTTAGGGTTGACTGTTGAATGGAGCACAATCTTCTCACCTCTCTGTTTGTTGATAGCACTGGGCTCATATTTTTCTATGAGAGTTTGTACTCGCTCAGTCTTTGCAGGAGGAAAGAGCAACTCATTTAGGCGACTGTCTCTTTGCTTTTGGTTGATGAACTTGGTGAGGTGATCTTTAGTCATGTAAGGTTTGGCTTTAGAATGGCTAAAACATGAGAAATACATAAAATAATTTCAAGATTTTGACTGTAATAAACCAAAATTAACTTTTTACATTTTGTTTTATAAAAATAAGAAAAAAAAAACCCAAATACATATAAAAATGTAAGAAACATAGAAAAACACCTGGCACTACTAGAATCTGACCCAACTACAAAAGAACATCAACGCTATTTGACAATAAATAATTTAAAACCCACCATTGTATCCATCCAGTTTTATTACCCAGTGGGTCTACCCCTCTCAACGCCGGAAAACAACCTACCAACTATCTATCTAAGGGGCAAACTTACAGCTTACACTGCTCAGTACTGCTCTATAATGTCCTCCATGCTGCTGCTGCTTCTCAGGGTCATATAGGAATATAGGGAAGCAGGATCCTCTTGTGTGTGTGTTTAAAGTGTTTTTGAGATAAGATAGCAGCTAATTTCCACCCCCACATATGTAATCAACCAGAATACCCCACCTATTCGCCTCGTGTAGCTGGCATCTGTATATAAACTAGATCTTTTCTGACACAGAAACATTCAAGGGATCAGTTGAAATATCTATTATCATGGTTCCCACAGCCATGGGTTGCACACATGTTATTTTATGGTCTACTATTTTTATTTCTAGAACAAAACATATATTATCCCTTGTGTTCTTGTTGTGTGGACTAATCCCAGAAATGCAAAACCACAGCATTCTCCCTGTCCTACTTCTATATGACTAATGTGAGTCTCCCTACAGCAACACGACTGCTATGTATTAGGCCAGCACTGTGAGGATACAGATGCTAATTCCACAGGGAGACTCACTGGGATGTGAAGATCTCATCTATCTCTGGCCGTGGGCACAGCTGCATAAGAAATGTCCTGTAGACCGAGTCAGGAAAGTCCTCGGGGTTGATGGCGTCGTTCTAAGGAAGGAAAAGAAGTAGGTCATAATGGATTAGGTTGGTAGTTATGTGGTATATAGCTATAAGGACTAACCTATAAACACATCACTTCCCACAATGCATTTAAACTTTCCTTCAGCCTTTCTGTGTTTCATACTGATTCGGGCAGCATGGAATTGGTAACCCCTTTGCACAGTCCATGGTTTGGGCAGAATGACACTGTTGGCAGGTTCCCTTTAAAGGCGTTATCCAAGAAAATTATCTGATTGAGGGTGGGCTGATCGCTGGGACCTCCACCACTTGGACAGGGGCACTCTAATATGGCAGTCTAATATGTGCTGACTGCTAAAGGTAGTAAGGGACTGGACTCAGCTATCCTATGTAGTCCTATGGAGCTTGAATGGACAGGCAGGATTAAAATAAGAGCATTCGGGGTCACCAATGGTGAGGGTCCTAAAGAAGAGACCTCCACAGATCAGACACTATTTTGTATAACCATATAATTTAAGGGGTAGTTTAGCAAAAATGTTTTCTTTCAAATCAACTGGTGCCAGAGAGTTGTAATTTACATCTATAAAAAAAAAACAAGTACTTAACAGTACTTATCAACTGCTGTATGTCCTGCAGGAAGCAGTTATATTTCCAGTCTGGAGAGCAGGAGATGTTTTCTATGGGGATTTGCTGCTGCTCTGGACAGTTCCTGACATGGACAGAGGTGGCAGCAGAGAGCACCGTGTCAGACTGGAAAGAATACACCACTTCCTGCAGAACATACAGCAGCTGATAAGTACTGGAAGTACTGTTTTTTTTAATAGAAGTAAATAACCAATCTCTGGCATTTACTGGCACAAGTTAATTTGTAAAAAATTGTGTTTTTTTTGCTGAACTACCCCTTTTAGGCCTTACTATAAAATGCTCCAAAATGATCATTGTACCGCATTTCTTTTACTTTAGTATATGTTCATTTATACAGTCACAGCGATGTAAAAATTGGCAATAAGTCCTTACAGAGGGTATAACACTCACTTTTCCCTTTGGGAGATGACAAGCGTTTAATGCTTGTTCTACTCTCTTCCTGTCGGCAGGAAACAGCTGGAAAATACTGTCCAAGAAGGAAAACAACAAGACTTCAACATTCAGCAGTCAGTTTTATCCTATATAATACCTCTACTAGCTACAACTGGTTATATTAACTCTCTGTATCAGATGAATTTTCATGGTGTGGTTGTAAACCATAAAAATTACATTGATTGTATATGCCCATTAGTTTCTGTCTAGAATTTAAGGGGTATTCTACTCAAACATAACTTTGGATATTTTGCTGCCTGTGGTGAGACTAACAATTCCTTCAATGCTTGTTATTATCTATTTAGTCTTCTTATCCTACTTCTGAGCTGCTGCTTTCTGCTGAAGACTCTGCTTCCTGCTGAGCTTTTCTCTCCATTTCCTGCCCCCTCCCTTCCGAGACGGCTGATGTAAATAAGTCCCTATCGGCAACTTTGTAATGCTTGGAGAAATAATCACAGTGAGTTCATCAGCAACTTGACCTCAGATTAACCCTCCCAGAATTACAAAGAAGCTACAAAGTTGCAGATACAGCCTGCCAGGGACTTGTTGATATCAGCCTTCTCAGAAGGGAGGAGGGGGAGACAGAGAGAAGCTCACACACTGTCTTTTGTGTTTTCAGCAGAAAGCAGCAGCTCAGAACTGGGGAAGGAGACTAAATAGATAATAAGTATGGAATGGATTGTCAGTCTCACCATGGGCAGTAACAAATGAGAAGTTATAAGTGGAATACCCCTTTATGTTACTTACTAGGTGTATACTAAAATGTACAATATTATTTATCCTGAACTAATTCTGATTGAAGGGACAGAGGCTCTCGGCTTCTTCATTATTTCAAGGTATCTGCTAATTGTCCATGAGCTAGTGAGTGGAGACTAGCAACTACTAGCAACTGATGTCTCCCACAAAGAGGGGAGGAGATCCTGCTCCTCTGTATCTCTATAGCACATTCTCAGAAGCAGCAGCAGCATGGAGGACATTATACATCAGTACTGAGCAAAACAAGCTAGCACAATGGTGAGCTATAGCATTCACTAAAAGGTGCAGCAGATCTCTGTCACTCCCCTTCCCTTCTCCATAGACTTCTATGGGCAGCATGCTTTCTCTCAAGAGTATAGAAAAAGTCACCCAAAGTATAATAACAGATCACTTACTTCCGGACAGGAATCTTTCCTTCTGCATTTAATTGAAGTGTGAGTTTTACATGTCTAAAATATGAAAAAAACGAACAAAAATCAAGAGAAATGTCAGTGCGGCATTGACTCAAAAATTACAGGCGATGGGGTTTTGCCACCAACAATATAAGTGTTTGATTGGTTTGGGTCTGACTGCTGGGGACTCCCACAAATCACAAGATTAGGGGTCCATGCCCCCTGGATAACTACAGCGTCAGTCAGACATGTACGCCTTTGTTCCATTAAACTCTGCGGCCCAGGCCCATAGAGCTGAATGGAGCAGCAGTGTGCATGATTAACCACTCAACCAAAGGACATGAGACCCCTGTTATTGTGACTGGTGAGGGTCCTAGTTGTCAGGCCCATTCCAATCAGCCATTCATTCCCAAACCTGCCAGGACCGGCAGTGATGAGATCAGATCACTGTAGAAAAAACTCATTACACAGGTGTATAGGCCTGTGAGAACTCCGCATTTGGCAGGAAAGTGGAGAGAAATCCTATAGGTAAGTATATTGACAAGTTTATTATTTTTATGTTTATTATTATTATTTATTATGATTACATTTATTATTATTTATTTTTCATATCCCTAAAAAATAAACCTTTAAGGTGACTCTGTGCCCACAATCTGACCCCCCCAAACCACTTGTACTGTCGGATAGCTGCTTTGAATTTAACATCTGTCCTGGGGTCCGTTCGGCAGGTGATGCAGTTAGTGTCCTAAAAAACAACTTTTAAACTTACAGCCCTGTGTCAAACTGCAGTGGCCTCCTAACCTTGCACCGCCTCTCTGTCCTCCTCCCCACCCTCTTCATCATTTTTCCTATTCCTCTGCAGTGAACACAGCACAGGTGCCTTAACAATCCAGCCCATGTGCCGTGCTGACACAGGTGATGAATTGGAGACAATCTGCCTGGTGCATTCCTAATGATGGGGAGGAGGGACAGAGAGGGTGTGCCAGCCTAATGCATACAAAATCTAAGCCACAGTCGTCGGGCACAGGGCTGCAAGTTTCAAAGTTGTTTTTTAGGACAATAACTGCATCACCTGCCGAATGGACCACAGGACAGATCTTGGAATAAAAGCAGCTATCCGAAGGTACAAGTGGTTTCGGGGGGGGGGGTCAGATTGTGAGTACAGAGTCGCTCCATATAACTCCATATAACTCTTTATGCAGAACTACTGCCCACATTACTTACATTTTCTCATAGAAGGAATAGCGAGAAGCATTGTTTAGAAGAGGATTGAGGATGATTGTCATGATGTCAGTAGCCCAGTCCTGCAAGAAGACACACCTGTTATTAAATAACAAGAACTGTATATAAATTATACTATAAGCTATAATAGCTTACACTGTAGATTCCATAAAGCATCCGTCACCATTCTTGTGTTACCATCAATTCTATATTACAACAACGTCCAATGGGAAAATTCACTTAAAGGGGTAAAGACGAGTCCATCTCGGAAGTAGCTGCCAGAATGTTTAGCAGAGGACCCAGCAATAATATATGTCATATTTTTTGCACCATGATCTTTAGTTTTTATTAATATCATATTGGTGTAAAAGAAAAATTGTGATTTTATTATTTTTTTTCTGATAAATAATTTAATAAAATCAGCAATTCTGGTGTGTTGTTTTTTTTTTCCATTTACACCGTTCACCGTGCGGGAACAATAATGTTATATTTTAATAGATCGGACAATTTCGCACTCTACGATATGTAATATGTTTATTTACTTATTTTTATAATGGGCATGGGGGGTATTTTAAACTTTTATTGGGGGGGGGGGGTTATAAGGGGTTTTAATACTTTTAAAAACTTTTTTGTATTACACTTTTTTTCACTGTAAAACATGCAATCATTAGATTGCATGTACTGATCTATGCTATGCCATAGCATAGCATAGATCAGTGTTATCGGTGATCTATACATATATCCTACCCGAGAGCAGACTCTATGCACAGATCGCTGAACTGTCAGGACGAAGGTAAGAGGCTGCCCCTGCCCATCGGTACATGCGATCGGGACCACCGCAGCATGGCTGCGGGACCCCCGATCATTCAGTGACAGAAGCTTATTCTGTCACGGAGTACCTTAAATGCTGCAATCGCTATAGATCGCGGCATTTAAGGGGTTAATGAGATGCAGCTCTGGGATGGCAGCTGCCTCTCATTACCTCCGGCCCCGGACACACTGATGTGTGTGGGACCGATCTCACTGCAGCGGTCCTGCACACATCAGTAAGCCCCTCAGTCAGGAACGTATATATACATACCTACTGTGCGGGGTATGTGCAGTAGGAATGTATATATAAGTATTACTGATGGTAAGGGGTTAAAAAAATTTTTTTACATCATGGTCACTTATCTTTCAAAGCTCCTGTCTGAAGGGAACAGCAGTGTGCATGCTTGACACTTGGCTGCCTTCATGTAAACAAAAAATCCTTTGTGCATAGGAGATAAGAATGGTGGCAAAACTCTTTTAAAAAACCTTTAACATGCTACTGAGAGTTTTGATCAGTCGGGTCTTAGAGTACAGACCCCCAGTGATCTGCATGGGCTGTCATGTGATCAGCATTACCAGGCTTCATCACTGGAGTTTTTCTTGTCATAAACAATCTGATGAAGCCAGGTAATGCTGATCACATGACAAAGCACAAAGTCATAATGTAAAACTACAAAACTGTGAATGTGTGAACACAGCACAAACATCTATGGGGGAGTGGAAGTTATGTTGTGTTCAGGTCCCATATAGGCATGGACTCGAAAAAACCTCCATAGTGCACAATGCAGGTGTATTCTCAGAGTCTCATACCTTCTATAGCCCTAATACACGAGGTGAAGCTGTGCTGTAATCCTATAGAGAAGCACAGTATTATCTCTGTAAATGTAAGGGAGACTGTGGGTACTCTACCTTGCCGACATTCTCCTTGTAGGATACAAAGTTATGAAAGGTGAGATCCACCATGTCTGATCCCGTGATGATACACAGAGTTTTGGCCAGGAAATTATTTTCAGGAAAGTCCAGGTTGAAAACTTCTCGTAATTTCTGGCTCTGTAAATAAAAGGGAAATGATAAGAGTAAATAGAGGTATATATACTACACAGTACAGCAAACTAGGACTTTAGGATGTGCTGTGAGCCCTGCCAAACACTCAATTGCTGTGGCCTAATCCCAGCACCTTTTAAGAGTTCATACTGAAGCCAAAGCAATATCTAAAATAAAAAAAAAATGTAAGAGGTTTTCTATAGGGCTCAGGCTACACAGTGACCCACCAGCCTTGTTTGTGGTAAACTGATAGGAGTGATAGCAAACCACTGCGGTCACCTACAGCAAAAATAAAACTGAAAGCGACCTCACTGTGGGTAAGAAAATCCATACGGTTGTTTTTTTTTTTTTGGCTTTTTTTGTGCCAAGACTTTTATGATTATTTTGCAGCATTGGAAACCACTGTAGTTGTAGCGGTCATGTTCAGTTGTATTTTGTTTTTTGTTTTTTTTTTACACGTGTTGCAGTGTAACCGAGGCGTTAAAGGAGAGGTTTGGCGAAATTTTTTATTTATGTTTGTATTGCTCCCCAAAAGTTATTCAAATCATCAAATACACTTATTACTGCTTATAAAGTGCATTTTCCCTGCACTTACTATTGCATCAAGGCTTCATTACTGGATACAATGGAGATGTCACTTCCTGGATAACATGGTGATGTCACTTCCTGGATAACATGGTGATGTCACTTCCTGGATAAACATGATGATGTCACTTCCTGGATAACATGGTGATGTCACTTCCTGGATAACATGGTGATGTCACTTCCTGGATAACATGGTGATGTCACTTCCTGGATTAAATGGTGATGTCACGACCCGACTCCCAGAGCTGTGCGGGCTGATGGAGAGGATGATGGCAGAGGGATGCTCAGTGTCCCTCCAGTGCCCTGTATCCCTCTGCCATCATCCTCTCCAGAAGCCACAGCCCGCACAGCTCTGGGAGTCGAATCGTGACATCACCATTTTATCCAGGAAGTGACATCACCATTTTATCCAGGAAGTGACATCCCCATGTTATTAAGGAAGTGAAGCCTTGATGCAGTAGTAAGTGCAGGGAAAAAAGCACTTCAAAGCGTTTCCCGTAATAAGTGTATATTGTGATTTGCATGACTTTTGGGGGCAATACAATACTTTACTTTAGTAAAAAAAATTTGCAAGACTTTAAATTGTATTACATCGCTTCAGGCCCTAAATCCATCAGACCCCAGATTAGACCTCTAAACTCAAACAGCAGACCACTATCACATGTCCCTAAATTATCAGACCTCAGACCAGACCCCCACATTTTTAAATCCAGACCCCAAACTACTTTTAGCACATTTAATTATTGGACCTTTGGCCAGATAAAGTGTAAACCCCACACCAGACCCCAATAGAGACCCCCTAACAGATGCCTCACTTTCCTAGATGTCCCCCTGAATATGCTGAATCCCAACAGATGCTTCCCCTCGTATCCGCTTCCTCACAGTCCCATCCGCCAGCCTTCCATCAGGTTCTTCCTGCTCATGTGCTGGACGAAGAATATGGTAAAGGGAATGACTCCAGTCAGAGAAGATGTCACCTATGAATTGCTGGATGTAAATCATTGTTCTCCCTGACTGCTGTGGGTCAGTAATATATTCCTTGGTCCTGGACTGTGTTGTACTGAGCATGGTTCTGGTACAGTATCTATGAGCTCTACTTGATTTTGGTACCATCTTAATGTCCTGAGCTTGGTTCTAGTTCCATATTAATGTAGTTTGCTTGGCTCTGTTTTCATACACTGAGCTTAGTTCTGGTACCATTTTACCAAACCTTTTTTGTACTGTGTTTATGTACTGAGCTTGATGTAATAGGGAAAAAGATACTATTTAAAAAAAAAATAGGGGCAGGACCAGAAGATATATGAAGATAGCCTCATCACATGACCAGCAAAGAGAGGAAAGATCTTATGTAATGTGGAGGGAACGTAGTAGCAACGCATTAAGCCTGCTTCCTGAAATTTCCTGGTGATTTCCGTGTCACGTCAAACTAGGCTAGAGGAAGGGGTGGTCCCCGAAACGGCCTTCACCTGCGTCCATCCATATGTTCCCCTCCCTGCAACTCAGATTGAATAAAACTACGAGCTTAAGCCAAACCGGTGAGTGCTGAAGCTGTTCTGTTTAAACCATATGGAAATTTATGTTTGAGAGTAATACCCCTCTTCCCCACCATTGTTTTCAACTGTATCGGCATTCTGAATAACAAAGCAGTGTTAGCCATTCGCTAGCAACACGTCAGCCGATCGGTGACACAGCTGCTATGGCTCTTACAGGGGTAGTTATGCTGCCGACTCTTCTGGAAAAACTTACCACAAGCACAATGGGAAGAGTTTTTTTTTGTTTCGCCTAACATCCTGAATGTTATACTAAGGACGGTGACAGCATCCAGACTCGGCAGTACAGAGCGCGGAAAGATTCACAAGGTGTTAAGCAGCACTGACAACCCGAGACTTCCTCAATCCGTCACCGTGTGCTTATGTAATGCCAAATCACTGGACAGATATAACTTATCTTCCCTACGAGGCTTATAAAGGAAGAGTCGCTGCTGACGTTCCCTATCACTACAATCTAATGCGCCACGAATGACCGGGAAAGCTTTCCTGCACCGAGAAGCGTTCTATGTAATAATTATACACACAAAGGGGGGGGGGGGATTAACCCCTTCCTAACCTGGCAAAATGTCAGTATCTTATGTTTTTTTTCCTCTTCACCTTATTTATATGGGACAAGGTATCCTTTTTATTGGCGTCCTTCATTTTACCATATAACGTAACCTTTATGTCCCCCCACTTGGGGACTAGTATAAGTAATTGAATTGTAAAATCGGTAATCTGCCAGTACAATGTGTGTCAGGCAGTACTAGCAGATCTGTTACAGCTGAGCCTGCTGTGTATGGAGCAGGCTCAGCTGCTAACCCATGATGTAACTGGATGTCATTGGTTAGCTATTTTTTTATATTCCTCCCTTTTTTTTTTACCCTATTTTGTCTCATATTGCAATCACAATATTCAGAATTATTAAAAGGGAACCTGTTACCAAGACTATGCTCTGTAATCTATCCCATCATGTTATAGAGCAGGAAGAGCTGAACAGATTGATATATATCTTTGTAGGAAACGATCCAGTATAACTTATAACTTGTTGAGTAAAATCGCTGTTCATTCTGTGTTAAGGAGTCCAGTGGGCGGTGTCACTCGATGGACTAGACTTCTTAAAGGGGGACTCCGGTGATTCCCCCCCTCCTTTTAAATCAACTGGTTTTAAAAAGTTATATAGATTTGTAATTTACCGCTATTAAAAAAAAATCTTCCAATAATTATCAGCTGCTGTATGTCCTGCAGGAAGTGGTGTATTCTTTCCAGTCACTGTGTCGGACTGGAATTAATAAACCACTTCCATGAGAGTTTAGTTGGGGAAAAGGTCCGAAGCAATGTAAGCAAATTCTTTTACTGAAAGAGTAGTAGGTGCTTTAAACAAATTTCCAGCAGATGTGGCAGGTAAATCTACAATTATAGAATGTAAACCTGCCTGGAGTATACATATATCTATCCTAAGGTATTAAGAAGGGAAATACTAATAGGACAGACTAGATGGACCAGGGAGGCTTTTTTTGCCGACAATATTTCTATATTACAGCAGCTGATAAGTACTGGAAGACTTGAGGTTTTTAAATAGAAGTAAATTACAAATCTATATAACTTTTTTAACACCATTTGATTTAAAAGATTTTTTTTTTGCACTGGCGTACCCCTTTAACATGGAAATATTAGCGATTTCAATCAATGTCTAAAGTTATATAGATGTCAGAAAGTGTCAGAAAGTCATATAGATTTGTAATTTACCTCTATTTAAAAATCTCCAGTCTTCCAGTACTTATCAGCTGCTGTATGTCCTGCAGGAAGTGGTGTAGTCTTTCTAGTGTGACACAGTGCTCTCTGCCGCCACCTCTGTCCATGCCAGGAACTGTCCAGAGCAGGAGAGGTTTTCTATGGGGAGTTGCTGCTGCTCTAGACAGTTCCTGGACAGAGATGGCAGCAGAGAGCACTGTGTCAAATCTATATAACTTTCTGACACCTGTTCATGTGAACGATTTTTTTTCTGCTGGAATACTCCTTTTTAGTACAGTAAGCAGTGATTCACAGTGCATGACAGGAGTCCCTGCTCCTCATCATTCTTTATGTAGAGTCCCAGCATAGGAGACCACATACTGAGCAATGACGAATGCTGTGTGCCTCCCTGCTTAGTTACCCCTTACTGGGGCAGGCAGTCTGCTTATAGTATTTCCACTTGCAGTACAAAAAGTCAAAAGTTTAGATGTTTGGACATTCTCTTCATTCCGTGATTTTTCTTTTTTCTCTCTACGTTTTGGGTTCGTAGTGAAGACATGAAAACTATGAAGGGATCACATATGGAATTAAAGGGGTATTCCCCTCAAAAATAACTTTTCATGTGTTGCTGCCCATGGTCAGACTAACATCCTTCCATACTTGCTATTATCTATTCAGTCTTCTTTCCCCAGTTCTGAGCTGCTGCTTTCTGCTGAAAACATAAAAATCTGTGTGTGAGCTTTTCTCCCCCCCTCCCTTCTGAGACGGCTGATGTAAACAAGTCCCTGGTCGGCTGTATCTGCAACATTAATCAGAGTTTATCAGCAACTTGACCTCAGAATAACCCTCCCAGTATTACAAAGTAGCTGCAATGTTGCAGATAAAGCCTGCCAGGAACTTGTCAGCCGTCTCAGAAGGGAGGGGGGAGGAGGGGAGACGAAGAGATAAGCTCACACACAGATTTTTGTGTTTTCAGCAGAAAGCAGTGACTCAGAACGGGGGAAAGGAGACTGAATGGATAATAACAAGTATGATAGAAATTGTTAGTCTCACTATGGGCAGCAACATATCAGAAGTTATGTTTGAGTGGAATACCCCTTTAAGTAGTAAACAAGAGTGTTCAACAAACCAGAATATTTTTAGGATTTTAGATTCTGCAAAGTAGCTTTGGTGATAGTTTTGCACACTCTTGGAAATCTCTCAATCACTCTTATAGGGTGGTCACATGCAATGGTTTTCAGGAAAAAGGTAGCCCTATCAAGAGTTTACTTGTGGAATTTTTTGTCTCCCCATCACACTCTGCTCTCAGATAGGGCAGCAGGAATCCTCTGGCAGGTTGGCTGTAGGCAGATCTCATTCTGCCTTTTATATAGGAGCACGTGTAATTAGAGAAATTCACCACCAGGTGTCACTGTTGCCTTATAAAAACACCAAAAGTAACAACATGTAGTACACCTAATGCAGGTTTAGGGGGTGCTTTCACACGTCCAGGATCCGCAGCAGATATGAATGTAATAAAATAAGGGCCCTATTACACCGGATGATTATCGTGCAAAATATCGTTATATAGTTCGAATTTAAACGATAATTGTTCTATGTAATTGCAGGCAACAATCAAAAATGGTTTGTGTGTCGTCGATCGTTGATTTTAGATCTAAACCTAAAATAATCGTTAATCGTTCGCTGTAATTCCACATTCGTTCGCTCAAGTTCCGCATTTTTTCACTAATCGCTCAGTGTAATTGCACATTGTCCATTCTTTTGCTGGGATCAAAAGGAATAAATGATTGTAATAACGATCGCAATAACGATCTGTGTAATATGGTGAACGATTTCAGGTTAACAATAGAAAATCTCGTTTGTGATCGTTTATAGTTAGTCGTTAATCGTTAAAAATCGCTCCGTGTAATAGGACCCTAACTGAACACAGCATCAAATCTGCTGCGGATCTTGTGCGTGTAAACACCCTTACAGAAAATAGAAACACAACGCAGATTGTATCCTAATATTACTAATGTTATACATGGAAGTATTGCTTTGATATCGTACAAAACAATAGGATGGTGATATTTTAAAGGGGTTATCCAGGATTACGCTACATCTGCTCCATACACTTTGAAGTAACTGAGCAAGGTTATGTTCACACGGCTTACAACCAATTGTGTTGCTATCTGCACCCATTTCCACAGTCATTGTGCATCCCCCTGTGTATTATACATGTATATTACTAGGTCTTCACCACGTAGTCTATAAACCAGGATAATATTGGCATACAAGTTCTCCTGTCATCTGTATACAGGAGTATAACTGCTATATAATTGTACAGCTGCTGGCACACGGCCATATTACCCTCGCAATTCTGAAAAGAAAATATATTCACAACTATAACTGAGGACTCTGTATACTGTGAGGAACATGGAGTCTTCCAGTACTTATCAGCTGCTGTATGTCCTGCAGGAAGTGGTGTATTCTTTCCAGTCTGACACAGTGCTCTCTGCTGCCATCTCTGTCCATATCAGGAACTATCCAGAGCAGGAGCAAATCCCCATAGAAAACCTCTCCTACTCTGGACAGTTCCTGACACGGACAGAGGTGGCAGCAGAGAGCGCTGTGTCAGATCGAAAAAAAAATACACCACTTCCTGCAGGACATGCAGAAGCTAATAAGTACTGGAAGACTTTAATCAAAATAAATTACAAATCTATATATGTTTGTGACACCAATTGATTTGAAAGAAAAACATTTTCTCCAGAGTACCCCTTTAAGGCCCTATAACACACACTGATTATCTGTACAAGCTTATCGGCTTGATTGCTCAAATTTAGCATTTGGAAAATTGTTGGCCATTGCAAGTACATCTCCCTGAGTAATAGGGGATATGATGGCTGATTAAAGCCGCCTAGCCACAGTTGGTGGAGCACTGGCCTCATGATCATTGTGTAATAGGCCTAGGAGGCAGGCGCTCATGTACCTCTGGGCATCACTGGGTCATGTACTACTGACACCTTCTGTTAGGTGATTGGAGTTCTGGGATGATACGTATAGGGTGTCAGTGTAAATGTTGTTTTATAAGATGACAGATTAGCGTTGTGCACTTGTAGGGAAATCACCCCATGATTTATGGCGTCCTTTGAGCACGAGCAGGACTCACATTACCGGAGAACACAAATTTTCTGGTGACTCTCTCCAATCTGTGACCTGGCAATCCTAGGGCAGCATGTACAAGGCATCATAGCCACAAAGGGCAGCTGCTGCGGAGTAAGGGATCTGCTTTCTGTGGATTTACCTACTCCCATTTCCTGTGCAAATGACACCAGTAATCATATCCGACTATGCAAATCCTGGTCACCAGCGGAGGAAGGAGAAGGCATGGACTGAGACCGAGGTCAGGGGATAGCCAAAGGATTACTGAATTTGTATGACCGCTATGGTTGGTACTCTAGGCCTAAGTACAATGAAACAGCATTCATCCTCTTGTGTAATACTGGGTGCTCTACTACCTCCTCTGGGACTTACATGTACAGCATAGCTCACAGGGATACACCGTATATACCACTGCCCTTAATGTCAATGGGACTTATGCAAACTGTGTTAGACAATCATTTATGTTGTTCTCAGCTTCCTGGCTATCTCTAGTCGCCATAAACAGGTGGCTGGGTAACCATGTTTAGGCAAATCCGCCCACCCCCCCAACATGTTAAGTTAGTAGTAGGATTGCATTGGTGTTAAAGAGGTACTACAGTACTTTGGAGAAAAAAAAAAAATGTTTTTAAATTAACTGGTTTCACAAAGACATGCAGATGTGTAATTTACTTAAAAATCTCCAGTCTTCCAGTACTTATCAGCTGCTGTATGTCCTGAAGGAAGTGGTGTATTCTTTCCAGTCTGACACAGTGTTCTCTGCTGCCACCTCTGTCCATGTCAGGAACTGTCCAGAGCCGTAGCAAATCCCCATGGAAAACCTCTCCTGCTCTAGGCAGTTCCTGACATGGACAGAGGTGGCAGCAGAGAGCGCTGTGTCAGACTGGAGAGAATACAACACTGCCCGCAAGGCATACAGCAGCTGATCAGTACTGGAAGACTTGAGATTTTTAAAGTAGAAGTCATTTACAAATTTGGATAACTTTCTAGATCCAATTTATTTGAAAATATATATGTATATTTTTTTTATCTCCAGGTATCTCCAGTACCCCATTAAAGGGAACCAATGAGCACGATTGTCCTGATATGGCTCTAGGCTACACTCTATAGATCTACTACGTAGCTCCCCAGCCGCGGCTGCAGCAATACGTTTACATCTGGGAAAAAGGTGTTTGATTGAGGCGCGCAAGGCCGGGAGAGTGGCGGCAACTAGTCATCAGGGTAGAGAGACTAGTCACAGCTCTCTGTCTGTCAGCGTGCAGTGTGGGGATGACTGACAGGCCACTAACAGCTGAGCTGTGTATTGTAGTGCACTGCATTATGCCTGTCAGCATTATGCATCTGCCACATACATGACAAGCCCTCGGCTGCCATGAAAAGCAATGGACACCCGGCAAACGCGTCACCCTGACTGTGATTGCAGTATTCTTGCTGGTTTCTTTCTGAAAAACACAGGAGTATGCAGAATTCCATGTGTATTTTCATTTTTGCTATTGAAGTGAAAGGAAGTCTGAACTGAAGAGTGAAAACCTCAGCAGACATCTCTCCAAGAATGTATTTATACCCTGGGCTGTATCTGTAAAAGGGGGACATCCTCTAAATATAGAGGGAATAAAGCTTTTACACCAGCAGGAAAAGGGATTCTTTACTGTAAGAGCAGCGAGACTATGAAACCTTTATAATGAACTCAATAATTATCGTTTATAGTCACTAGATTATGGATTTTTTTAAGCTATACCAAGTCTGGGTTCACACTGCGTTTTAGCAGTCCGATTTTTTTTCATCCTTTTTTGCAAAACAGACGGACAAACAGATGAGTTTGTGTGCATCCGTTTTTAATCCATTTTCTTCCATTATAAATCAAAACGCATCCGTTTTTTTTAACGTACTTGACCTTATTTTAGTGTTTTGTGTTTAGTGTTTTGATCCCTCTTTTTAAGGTGGAAGTCAATGGAAAAATGGATCAAAACGGATGCACCCAAATGCATAAGTTTTTAATGCGTTTTTTTTTGTGTGCATAAAACGGATGGAAAAAACTGTTTGCAAAAATGAATTTTGAACCCAAACTATGAGCATTTTTTTTCTTATGTCATCCACAAAAAAACATCAGCATTGAACTTGTCTTTCATTTGTATTTGCAGATCTGCAAAGAAAAATTTATTTTGAAGTGTGCTTAAATAAAAATGGAATGCTTGGAATGATGTCAAAAGCCTTTGCCAACTTCAGAACACCCTAGGTTTGCCGGGGACACTATCCGCAAGTATAGACAGCATATGGCTGGACAGCTTTGACTTCTATGGGCGAGTCAGTCCCGCAAATACAGACTGTATGAGCGTGTCCTATTTTTATGCAGACAGGACTTTCTGAGAATATATTGAACCTGCATACTGTCCGTAATTAGGGGCAGTATATGGATAAGTATATGCTCATGTGAAGGAGGCCTAAGGCCATTGTTTGTCTTAACACCTAAAGGGGTTGGACACTTTATAGTAAAATAGTTCAATGTACAGTATTAGTAACTGTACTCACTGTATATACTGACAGCAGCAACCTGTGTACCTCATAGAGCTAACATCAGACTCCGCTCATTCAGGCTGGGCTGTCCTGCTCTGTGATGAGTCTGTCCATAAGATGGCTGACATGGAGGAGCATGTGACCATGACTAGCCCCCCCAGTGTCCTCCATAGGCATATACAGGCTCAGTGGTGGACACTGGGGGCGGGGCATAGTCACATGCTCCTCCATGTCGGCCATCTTATGGACAGACTCACCACAGAGCAGGACAGCACAGCCTGGAGGAGGGGAGACTGATTGTAGCTCTGTGAGGTACACAGGGAGCGGCTGTCAGTATATACAGTGAGTACACTTACTAATACTGTACACTGAACTATTTTACTATAAAGTGGCCGACCCCTTTAATGGAAAGGATACAAATGCATATGTTAAAGGGTTTGTTCACCCCAAAAAATTCTTTCAAATCAACCAGTGCCAGAGATTTGTAATTTACTTCTATTAAAAAATCTTGAGTTTTCCAGTACTTATCAGCTGCTTTATGTCCTGCAAGAAGTGATATTCTTTTCAGTTTGGAGAGCAAGAGAGGTTTTCTATGGGGATTTGCTACTGATCTAGACAGTTCCTGGACAGGGGTCGCAGCAGAGAACACTGTGTCAGACTGAATAGAATACACCACTTCCTGCAGGACATACAGCATCTGATAAGTACTAGAAGACATATGGGCCGCATGAATGATGCAACAATTGTAAAAGCAGCCTGGCTCAGCAAAAAAGGAACGACAAAATGAGTACAGAGTTCAATGTTCACTTGCTGCAGCCTATTGGCCTGCACTGTCACTCCTCTCTCCCGGATCTGTCACTCCTCGCTCCCGGAGCCGCCATTTCTTGCTCCTGGTGCTCTCTAGCTTTACATAGATACCAGATGCTGTACCAGGTTCGGTATCCAGTAAAGCTAGTTATTGATACACAGAACTGGGAACAGCCGAGTGCACAGCTTTGTCGTCCTCTGCTACTGCCCGTGCTCAGCTAAGTGCGGACAGCAGATGAGTAAGAGATTTGCTAACATGTAATGGCAAGCTGTACATGTAGTGTCCTGGTAGGGGTGGTCCACTAAGTCTTATGTCACCCGGGTCAAGGTAACTCTGTCAGGTGTCACACAGGGGGACGAAGATGCCTTATTGCACTTTCACCACTTGGTGTCTCACTCTCCCCTAACTGTACTGTCAGAGCACAGCTGAAGAACAAGGGTTAACTTTTGCACTGTATGTTCTTTGTTTAGACCAATCACAGGTGCAGGTACCTCACACAGCTCTTAACCAACTACACTTTTTCTTTCTCCTCTTTCTTACACAGCCCCACCAATAGGAAGTTAGACCCGGTCACTATATAAGCCCAGTTAGTTCCTGGTGGGGGGTCTTTTGTCAGCTGATAATCCAACAAGAGGGGTAATCCCCCCTCTACGGACGACCTTGTCCATGCCAGGGATCCTTCTTCAGTTGTCAGGACAGTCTAAAGAAGGTACAGCACTGATCCTCAGTAAGACAAAGTGCAGCAAGCCGAAGTATCTTACTGGTTTCACACGGCTATCGTGGGTGGTCTTGGGAATTTTGCTTTGCCCAGTTGTATAGGCTAGGGGTCCGTACTACCCAACTTGGCACTCTCTGAACTGGTTGGGCAGAAGGCGGTTAGATATATATCTATACTTGAGTATGAGTATTCTTCTTCACTATAATTCTCTACTCTAATCCCAGCATAGTAGACACCGGAGACCCACAAGAGACCAAGAGGAGTACAGACAGGTGGGCTTACCCTTTTTTTATGCGTATTAAATTCTGCAGCCGACATCTTTACAAACTCGGTACAAACGTCGCTACCAAACCAAACTTTTTGCAAAGTTCGTAACGAATCACGGTACATAAGATTCAGTTCGCTCATCTCTAGTGAAAACACATAACAAATCATGTGTTTTGACCCTATGAGCCCAGCCAAATAAACTGGTAAATATCAAGACACAATAATAGTAATGAAGCACCAGGAAACGGATGTCAGGATGTTTTACAATGCGGGGAATATGCCAGGGATGTCTGTACAATACTGCAGAGGGGTGGAGGATCAGAGTTGGCCATCAGTACAATGATAGAACGCAACACAAAATGCTAATATGCTGATCATTTATAACAAGGAATACATTATGTCCCTGGAGAAGATCTACTAAAATAAACAAGGATGTTAGAACGTTCCTGTAGGTTTTTGCTATTTAAGAGGATGTCATTTATCAGCATATTCAGTGTCAGGATTCAGCCTCAGGCACATGGGACACAGGTGCACGCAGCCTCAGCTAAGGGACATGGAGTTCCTATGGAGCACTCAGGCACTTGGTGGATACTACATAGCAGTAGTGCATGGTATTGCAGCACTGCCCCATTCAATGTAATAGGATACAAGAAGTGCGGCATTTACTAGTATGTAGGTGCTGGCTTGCAGACAATATAAAAATATGAAAAGGCTGGAGTGCCGTGACCCTAACAAACAACTGATGGGTGACCGATCTAATATTGATGGCTCATCTTGAGGGTAGGACATTTATCTTAAAAGACTGCATGACCCCTTTGGGGCAAACACACACTAGACTGTGAGTACAGATAGCTGTCAATCAGTGAGTAAGACCGCCCCCTGGACTCCTAAGTTCAGAATGAACAGGAATTTAAATGGGAAGTCCCATGAAAATAAAGAAGCAAGGCATGAAGGGGGGGTGCTGGACCTAAACAATGTATACTTACCAGTCCCCGTGCCTCTGTACCAAAGCATTGCTCCTGAGTCCCAATGGTGGCCATAGGCTGTCATTTGCGGCTGAAATCTGGGTACGTCGCGTACCTGGCTCTTCCACCTGCAACTTCACGCCCAGCTCAGCCAGTCAGTGACTGGAGTGGTGTCCTGCCCCAGTCACTGATTGGCCGAGTGGGCAACTGTTCAGCTTGGTACGTGATGTTGCAGCTGGAAGAGCTGCAGCACATCAGCGGTTGTCAGCTGGGCCCGGGATCGGCGCTACATGGGACTTATGCTGCGTTTACATGGAACAATTATTGTTCGAATTTGCACGATAACGATCGAATTCGAACGATAATCATACGTGTAAACGCAGCGAACGATCAAACAACGAGCAAGAAATCGTTCATTTTGATCTTACAACATGTTCCTAAATCGTTGTTCGTCGTTCGCAAAAAATTCGCAGATCGTTCGTGTAAACAGTCGTTCACCGATTTAACCTATATGCAAGAGGGTTAAACAATCGCAAGACTATTTTTCCGCACGATATATCGTTCCGTCTAAACGCTGATCGTTATAAAAAATTGTTACTTCGAAATCGTAAATCGTACGATCGGGCTAATTATCGCTCATACGCAGCATAAAATAGGTAAGTAAACTTTATTTATTAGGCTCCTGCACCCCTTGATTTTTCTGCTTTTTTATGTCATGGGATGTACTGCTCGGAATGCTTGATTAACACGACAGGTTCTCTTTAAGGGTGCCTTCACATGGACCGACTCGCAGCTTATTTTCCGCAGAAAATCCACATGGTACAAATAAACGCACAAAATACGCTGCTGTGGGAATACATTGCCATTGAGTTACATAGTAATCATTATTGCAGCGGATTTCATAGCAATAAACCTGCAGCGTGAAATAGGCTGCGAGTGAAGGCACCCTAAAGGGGTTTTTCACGATTAGAAAAACATGGCTACTGTCTTCTAAAAAAAAAATCTCAGTTTTTGTGTGGTGTTACAGCTAAGCTGTGTTCACTTCAATGTAACTGAGCTGCAATACCAAACATAAACTGAATACAAGAGTAGCGCTATTTCTGGAATAAAGCAGCCATGTTTTTCTAAGCCCTGTTAATCCCTTTTAGAAGGTGTAAGACAGCAGCCGTTCTGTGACATGGCCGTGTCACTGAACGGCAGCTGTCAGTGAAGTTCACGCTGGCCGGTAGTACTTCAGTAGCACAACAGTATCGAACAGATGAACTTCACTTCTTTTGATTTTGAATGCAGGCGCATTCAGGTGTGCCCGCATTCCAAATCACCATAGCAGACAATGTAAAGTGCAGCTGGAGTTGCACTTTACATTGTCTGCACTGTCAGTTTTGTGCGGCCGCTATTCAATGAAGTGTGTACACTCCGGCCGGGATTCCATAGGACACAATGTCATTTTAATTTTCAATAATTAGAGATCAGTGTTGCAATGGTTGTTATTTATTGAAAATTTATGCTGTGTGAACTTAGCCTAAGACTATATAATTCATTACAAAATAGCAAATAAAACAGTTGAGGAATCCAGTTCAATGCATCTGTTTTGCAGGGATGGACACCCAATAATAAATGAAATACCTTGGGAATTTTGGCATATTTTCCAAATCGTGTGTCCCGGATGGTAGTCAGTTCAATAAATTCAATTTCCTGTAAAGGTGTTTAAAGCAAAAATGACAATTAACTAAAGAGCCAGGAGTATAATACTGATTCTCATATAAAATCAATATATCTGAACACAAATTTTAAGCAAGGTATTAAAGGGGTACTCTGGTGGAATTTTTTTTTTTTTTAATCAACTGGTGTCAGAAAGTTATATAGATTTGTAAATTAGTGTTATTAAAAATTTCCAGTCTTCCAGTACTTATCAGCTGCTGTATATCCTGCAGGAAATGGTGTGTTCTTTCCAGACACAGTGCTCTCTGCTGCCACCTCTGTCCATGTCAGGAACTGTCCAGAGCAGTAGCAGATCTCCATAGAAAACCTCTCTCCTGACAATACCTAACATGAACAGCGGTGGCAGCAGAGAGCACTGTGTCAGACTCGGGAGAATACACCACCTGCATGCAGCAGCAATAGAAGTAATTTACAAATCTGTATAAATTTCTTACACCAGTTGATATATAAAAGTTTTGTTTTTTCCTTCAGAGAACCCCTTTAAATATCTTTGTCATTTACTTTGCATTATGTAACTCTTCTTCTAAAAGCAACTTAGCACTGGGTGATGAAGCAAAGTCCTAGGCCTATAGATGATCTTGCCTAGTTACTCCTGGCATGTTTTTTTCTGTTCAGACTACGGGATTCTCGTGGATAAATTCTGCGGAATTCCGTCAACTGTACACGCTCACAGACGCGCGTCTTTCTGCCGACTCCATAGACAGCATACTATGGGCCGGCTGATTCCGCATTCCATCGAAAGAATTGTCACATCAGAATGGTGTCTATGGAAAGAGGCGCGGCCGTGAGCGCATACAGGCGATGGAATTTCGTGGAATTTATCCGCGAGAATTCCGTAGTCTGAACCCGCTCTTATAGTGAATTGCAGGTGCAATGATGCGGCCCAGCTCTTTGCTCTATGCTACCTTGTCATTGCACATGCACCACCCAGAGAGGTGTCGATGGAGAGGGCATGGAGGAAGACCGGAGAGGCGCTGCTGGCCTAGGGCATAGCCACTCTAGGCCCCGCCTCTTTGACACTGTGCTGGAGAATTAAAAGAAGTTATTAAAGAAAGTAACGGCATCAGCAACCAAACGGATCCCTGGACAGGACATCGAATGAAGGCAGCTATCCAATGGTAACAGCAGTTTAGGGGGGCGGTTGGTTACAGATTCTATTTAACTTGACTTCACTAAGGTCATAGCCCAAGGCCCCAAACCCTCACTCCCGCAACCAACTCACTCTATGTCCTTTCCTAATATATTCCCAAACTAGTAAAGGACGGCTGTATAGACCCTTTCCTTGAGCCCATCTAACCCGCTGTCTATGATGACCCATGTTTTGTCTGTGTGGTGTAGGCTACAGCCTAATGCAACATATAAGACATATAACATGTAGTAGGTGACAACACCCTCACCTTGCTCTGGAAAGTCCAGTACAGGTAATAACCTTTTGGGTCAACACGTAAAATAACTGGAGACGCTGTAGATGTTTCCTGAAAAAAAAAACAGATATGAGAGAGTGAAACACTTTATATATATACAGGAGTCTGGTAATGGTCTGGGCACTTAAAACCGTTTTTAGGCAATGCTTTTAATGGGAAACTCTTAAAGGGAAGCTGTCACATTAAAAATTCTGCTCAATCTACCCACGTCATGTGATAGTACAGAAGATGAGCCGATTGATTTTAAAAAGATTCATAATAACCTGTAATTTAATTACTGAGTGGGCCAGTGGGCGGTTTCCTGGATGGATATGTGTACACAGACAGTTGTCAGTCGGTAAGCATAGCTCTATAACCCCACCAATATGTTATTTTTTTTTAATGTCGGAATACCCCTTTAACAATTGTTCTTAGTAGTCAGGGCTCTGTTGTTCTAATACAAGGATGCATAGGAGAGAAAGACCGGTGTAACATATGCCAGTGCACTCTTGCACTGGATTTATCAATAGGTACGTCAGCCATAGAAATGTAGGCCGGCTTGGAGCAGGTGAATATTTCAACTACAAGTTAAATCTGCTAGCAGGTGTTAACCTTTTTGTATATATGGCATGTATGAAGCCCCGCCCACTTGGCGAGTGCAGCGCAGATCACACAAATGTGTCTAATTTTGCACAAACCAATGGGACTGTGCTAAATTTGATGAATTTAAAGTAATATTCACCAGGTGCAGTATTTAAGTAATTACCCCTATAGAGTTAAAGGGGTCTCAAAAGTACAACATATCAGTCCACATTATGGATGATGGGGGAATTCATCAAGCAGTTACACTAGTTTCTGGTGGGGCACATTTTTGTACAACGCCTAATAGCTCATAAATTTGCAACCTTTCAACAAATTTACACAGCTCTCCCAACTTTTGAGTGTAGTGTCCCACTACGGGTGTTTCTTCTTGTCTTAACACACCCAGGTAAAAACTAGTTTGTTCAGGTGTCACACCAAGTGATTTTTAGCTGCATTTTCCACTGCAGCCACTAGGTGTCTCACTAACCCTGTGCACAGCTGCAGTATATGTAAAAGGTTATGCTATGTGTTTGTTTATTGTTTTATTGAGCTGACTTTCTGCACACTTCTTTTCTCTCTCACACACTTTCTGTCACACCACCCTATAAAGGGGTAGAGATTTCCTCTTAGGTGGGCAGTAGAGGTTTAGTTACTCTATAGAGTGGATAGGACAAGCCACAGGTTCCTGCTGCAGTGAATTAGGTACACCTTGCTTAGGCCAGTTTCTTGAAAGGCCTCTTATTCTGGCTAGGAGCAAGTATCTCACTACATGCAGTGTTAAGCCAAGAGGTAGGGTAACCGGGACCATAGGAGAGGGCCCCTTGTTTACGCATTCTGCAGTCAGGACAGTCACCTCCTAAGTATAAGACTGGTCCCCAGTAAGTCAAAGAAGCTAAGAGCTGAGGCTACTTACTGACAGATGCTCGTCCACTTGCGGTTAGGCTTCAGTGGGAACTACACTTAGAGACAAAGACCTAGGACTTGTACTACCTCTCAGGACGGTTACAGATACTGGGAGGCAGAAGGCGGTCAGATGAGTTAACTGGGACTTCACTAAACTTGAGTACAAGAAGTTGACTAAACGATTCACATATCTTTCTTTACACACATCCCAGCAGAGTATTGTACTAACTAGGCAAGGGCTCATACCCTGCCCCTACAGCACTCTCTCAAGATAAGTCTTGACCTTTCTTCTACTACTGTCTGCTCAAGTCTACCTCTGAAGTTGTATATTTTGCACTATGTAATTTCAGTAAAGTTAAGCACTGTTTAAGTTAGGACTGTGTCATCTCTGTCGCCGCACCTACACTCTCACAATTGTTCTACCTAAGGTCCGGTGAACGTGTGTCCGGGGTGGGTACTACCACTCTTGGCCATCGTGGCAAATAGCCCCAAAACGCCAAAGCCCACCAGCTACATATAACATCTGCACTAGCACCTGGGGCCACGCCAAAAGTGCAGAGTAAAAGACAAGTGGCCACAATGGCCGACCAGAGTTGCTATGATTTTGCCAGTGACCTGGTGTAAATCGTAGCGGAAATCTACGTTAGCTCTGCGTTGGCACATTTCTATGTGTTGCACATAGCTGGCACTGCAGGCCGGTACCTCTTAATAAATCTGCCAAAGTCATCCATCACAATGAGTTTGCATAGACGGGCGTGACTATGTTGGTTCTAGTAAATATCCCTCAATAAGGTTCAGTCTGAAGAAGAATAAAACCATGTGCAGAGAACCAATGGAACAGTTGCCCATAGTAACCAATCAGATGCCAGCTTTAATTCTTGAACCCTTAAATCTGATTGGTTGCTATAGGTTCACTGTTCCTCTCCATAAATCTCCCCTTTGTACCTATAACTAACCATACAATCAATGGAACTTACTGGTGGTAGAAATCTCATCACGGTGTAAACTATAAGAATCAGGTAAGGATAAAAACCCACATCTGCTGAACATTTGTTCCAAGCATCTACTACTCTTTCAGTAAAGTAATACTTTGTCACCTTTTTTCCCTCTACTATCCTTTGACTGTGCCCTATAGTTCTTGTGTTCAGTTTCTTATTAAAAACACTTCCCTCCAGAACCTTATTTAGTCCTGTAACATATATAACGGTTTCCATCATGTCTCCTCCAGACTATACAGATTTAGATCCTTAAAGTGTCGCTGTCATTATTACTTTCAAAATCTAAATCAACAGTAGATGTGATATAAAGCAAGTTTGCTATTAACATTCATTATTTAATTTTAGTTATCGTGGAAAACACAGCACTTCCTGTTTTCTGACTTTTTTTTCTCAAAGAGTCAGAAAACAGGAAGTCCTGTGTATCCCAGGCCATCTGAGCGCTCACAGAGAGAAGGCAGTCATGTGATTGATGGACACATTGAGCTGTGACTCTGTATTGGCCGGAATTCTTGTGTTTAGTCAGTTATGCTCAGCCAATCGCGGCTGAGCAGCTGATGACGTGGCAGAGGGGGGCCGGCATGAGGGACGGCTGGAGCGGTCCGGCCAGCCTCCCGAAGATGACGTTGTTCGACCCAAGATGGCGGGGTCGACCGTAATCTAGTGGGTATACTGCACCACACTTCCGGGGGTGGGGGGACACTGGGAAGGGGGCCATTTACTTACATAACACACATTACAAAGTTGTAGAACTTTGTAATGTGTGTTATTTAGTGAATAATTTTTAAACGCCACACTACCCCTTTAAGTACCTGCTCAGACAATCAGTGACTGCCGCAGTGTCCTGTCACTGACTGGCTGAGCAGGCAATCCATCAGCCGGGTTGTGATATTGCAGGGGCAGGAGCTTCAGGAGGCCAGCAGGGGTCTGTGATGAGTGATACAGCGCTGTGGGGGCACAGGGACAGGTGAGTATACATTCTTTACTATGTTTTTGCACCCCCTTGCCTGCACTTGCCTGCACTTTTTTGTGTTTGCTGGAGTTCTCATTTAAAGGAGATGATTTAAATGCTTATGCAACGTTATATAGAAGTGTCTACATGATGTTTTGTCTTACTTGCAGTTGATTTGAAACCAGGAAGTGTCAAAAACATCTCTCCGTCCGATCCACATTGTCTCCAGGTCCATCTGCTCCTCCCACTGCACGTCTAGCTCAGTGGGCCTGGCCTGTCTCCTGAGGGGGCGTGCTTAGCGGGAAGGGAGACATAGTGGAGAGGGGATGGAGTGGGAGTGGACAGTAAAAAGGGCAAGGCCTAGTTGAAAAGGGGGCAGAAGTAGTGCTGTTGGGGTGGTGGAGCAAAGGTAGAGGCATAGTGGGGAGGGGATGGAGGTAGTGGAGGTGTAAGTTATGGGGGGTGGACAGCAAAAAGGGCAGGGGCTAAGTGAAAAGGGGGCAGAAGTAGTGCTGTGGAGTGGTGGAGCAAAGGTAGAGGCATAGTGGGGAGGGGACGGAGACATGGCGGGGGCCTAAGTCCGGGCGGTGAAGAAAAAGCAGACACATGGCAAAGAGATGCTGAGGAGGCAAAGTTATGGCGTGTCCAAAAGATGACGTCTTAGCCGTGCCCGCGAAGACTACAGGGAGATGTAGTCTTATTGTTACGCACGACCAGAGGAGCAAGTGCCATACAAACAAATATATAGGCATATTAGAATATTGGGCATATTAGGCATAGAATAGAATATTCGATCCCATTAAAGTCTATGGGAACAAGTATTCGATTATTGAAAAACATCTATTCGACCACTTGGAGGTAAAAAACGGAAGCTGGGGGATTTGAACGCTTATCGAATATTTATCGAATATTTGGCGTACTATTCGATAATATATGATAGATCGAATACCTTACTACTCGATCGAATAGTATTCGCTCATCACTAATAGGCAGCACTCATCCAATATGATGTAGACTCCCCGGGTGATTGTGGTAGGATTACCCCCCACATCACCATGAAGCCACAGTAGTGTTGTATGGTCAATGAAATGGTTATTCACACAATCTGTACATATATCATAAGAAATACTTACAAATCATCACACACCATTCCCTTGTAGCCTGCCATTTCGCTGCCATTTTAATCTAGAAGTGACCGGAACGCAAGAGGTGACGTTCCATTGGAACGCAAACCACTCGGTGCATGTCAACATGGAACGCATAGCGGTAAACAGTTGTGTCATGTGATCGTATATGTATTTCAACCTGGAGTGCATTATAATCCCTGTTCAACAGCAAGGTAATAGTGGTTTTTCAAGATACAATGAATGGATGGAGATACTCTATAATCTTGTGACTACTCTAACTGAGGGTTTAATATCCTAATCAGTTGTTATCCTAGGCGATCCTATCCTAGCTAGAAGATACCCCTACTACTATTCATATAATAATGCAGGATACAGATCAGCCAAAAAAGTGTTCTAAGGGTCGGCAACACAAGCCAACATATAAATTTTTTTCTAAGGCTATCTGGAGTTCCCCTTTAAGTCCAGTTTTCACTAACTTCTGTATCATCTCTTTATGGGGAACTGTATAAAAGAAAGTCAAACAGAAACCATATTCTAAAGCTATTATCCCCTTGCAGCATTGTATAATACAGTGATGGCATAATAATAGATGGCGGCGTACAGAGTGTAGTTCAGTGTTGCCAAGGCTCTGCGTCTCCGTATGAGGTGTGCATGACGCCTTAACTGGGTTTTTCTTCTTCAGTTTTTTTTCCCTTTGCGCTTATAAGAATTTACTTTAATAACCCCCTCCCCCGCATATACTAGATCTGCAGACTAGGCTCTCCTGTATGTGACTGTCATAGTACAGCAAGTAAATAATATACCGTATATTTCTACAAATTTTATACACCCACAAGAGTGTAGACTTCAGATTTGTACAGAACCGGACTGGGAACAAAATTCAACCCTGTTACTGCAGAACACAGAGGCCGCTGTCTGGGTTACGTCAAACAAGTTTAACCCCTTAAGGACCGGGCTGAAATGGCCTTAAAGGACAACTCCGGGGAAAATTTTTTTGGGCTTATTTAACACACATTACAAAGTTATATAACTTTGTAATGTGGTTAAATACCTGGTCTGGCCCCCTTCCCCCACTTTCCGACTCCCGACCACCCACCCCGGAAGTTAAAGAATGTATACATTATCTATTACGGTCGTCACGGTCCTCTTCTCCCGGGCGGCATCTGGTGACGACGACGTCAGAGCCGGGGGGCGGTCCGGGTCTTCTTCCTCTTCGGCGTCTTCATTGAGAGTGAATGGGAGAGAAAAGGCTGCTGGTGCACATGCGCACCAGCAACCTTTTCATTGGCTGGAGCGCATAACATGGCTTCCAGCTTGCTCAGCCCTGATTGGCTGAGCTTGCTGGAAGCCATGTGATGCGCTCCAGCTTTTTCTCTCTCATGGACCCGGAAGCAAGAGACATCGCTGGACGGCGGAGGCAGGTGACGGTGAGGCGGACGGCGGGCGAATGGAGTGGCGATCGTCACCGGAGGGATGGTGAGTATGGTGTCTGTGTGTGTCTGTGTTTTTTTTTTTTTGGGGGGTCCCGCCGGAGTTGTCCTTTAAGGACAGAGACAAATTTTATGAATATGACCAGTGTCACTTTATTCATTAATAACTTCAGGATACTTTTACCTATCTGGCTGATTCTGAGATTGTTTTCTCGTGACATATTGTACTTTACATGTCTGGTAGATTGGAGTCGATACTTATAATGAATATTAAAAAAAAAAAACTTGAAAAATTGTGAAAAATGCATTTTTCCAACTTTGAAACTTTTCTGCTCATACAGAAAATGGTTCTGCCACATAAATTATATATTAAATAGCATTAGCAACATGTCTACTTTATGTTGGCGGCATTTATTAAACTATCTTTCATTTTTTTTAGACAATAGGAAGCTTAAAACATTAACAGTAATTTTCCAAATTTTCAGTTAAATTTCAAAATCAGATATTTTTAGGGACCGGTTCAGATTGAGGCTATGTTCACAATGCGTATGAGTACGTCCGTAGTGCAAACCGCGAATATACACACGTAGTTTTGAGGTTGATGCGTTAGCTTGAAAGTATACGATATACGCCCGCACAGTGCACACTACCTATGAGCTTACGGCCGGATCGTATGCGGCGGCATGAAAAATGAACAAGACCATTGTTTGAGGACGGAAATGTTCCAACTCACGGCCGTGGATTTCCATGCGGTCCCGTACGAAGAACTTATTTCAGCCAAATTGAACTTGATTTTTCGATCCAAAAGGTTCTGTGTGGTTTACGGGGCTGGGAGAAGATTTCCAAGTAAATGACCTGCCTCAGATCGCTTTGAAACAAGCTAGGGAAGCATAACTGTACTACGGGCGTATGTTCGCGGTTCGTACGCATCCAGTCGCATGTCGATTTTTCCCACCCCCGTAGTTTCAGCCGCACATGTACTCATACGCAGTGTGAACATAGCCTTAAAGTGTATTTGAGGGGACTGTGTGTTAGAAAGCCCCACAAAGCACCCCTTTTCAGAAACTGCACCCCCCAAACTCTGCAAAAGCACTTCCAGAAAGTTTTTTAACCCTTTAGGGGAGTCACAGAAATAAAAGCTGAGTGTGTAAGAAATTTGAAAATTTTAATTTTCTGTGCAGAGATTTTATTGTAATCCAATCTTTCATTATTGTAAACCTATTACCAGAGAAATGCACCCCAATATTGATTGCCCCGTTTCCGCAGTTTATAGAAATACCCCATATGTGGCCCTATTGCGCTATTTGACGCAACCACATGCCTCAGATATAAGGGAGCGCCTAGTGAATTTCAATGGCTCCGTTATATTTGTTCATTTCTGACTGTACCACTTCAGGTTTGCAGAGGCTCTGGGGTGCCAAAACCTAAAAAACACCCCTAAAGGGACACCATTTAGAAAACTACACCCCTCAAGGAATCTAACAAGGGGGGCAGTGAGCATATGGACCTCACTGGTGACGGGCACAAATGTGGAACAATGTGACGTGAAAGGGAAAATTTTCATTTTTTCACTTTCACAGCACAATTGTGCCCATCAACAAGGGATCCATATCATCACTGCACCCCTTGTTAGATTCCTTTAGGGGTGTAGTTTCCAGAATGGGGGGGGTTGTGGGGGGTTTTCACTTGTGGGGGGTTTTCACTCTCTTGCCAACACGAGGGCTCTGTAAATGCGACATGGCGTTCAAAATCCAGCCTCCAAAATCCAAATGGCGCTCCTTCCCTTTGGAGGCTTGCCCTGCACCCACATGGCACTTTATGTCCACATGTGGGGTATTTACGGACTATGGTGTAATTGCTCTACACATATTGTGTTTTTTTTTTCTTTTAACCCCTTGTAAAAATCATAAATTCATTAAAATTAAAAAATGTAAAAAATTTTATATTTCATTTTCACTCCACATTCTTCCACATTTGTGCCCGTCACCTGTGGGGTCCATATGCTCACTACACCCCTTGTTACATTCCCTGAGGGGTGTAGTTTCCATAATGGGGTCACTTGTGGGGGGTTTTAACTGTCTTGGCAACACAGATGCTTTTAAATGCAACAAGGCCCTTGAAATTCATTCCATCCAAATCCAGCCTCCAAAAGCCAAATGGCGCTCCTTCCCTTTGGAGACTTACCCTGCACCCGCATGGTGCTTTATGTCCACATGTGGGGTATTTTGGCTCTACACATTTTGTGTGTTTTTTTTTTAAATCTTTTAAAGGGAACCTGTCACACCCCCCCGTGCCGGGGTGACAGGCTCCCAACCCCCCGTTAGAGCCCCCTATACTCACCTAATCCCGCCGGCTCTTGCTTCTGGAGGTGGTCGGTTGATGAAGATTTCAGCCGCTGCAGCGCGACGCGCGTGCTGAGAGATGAGTCCAACGCTCATAGAGAATGACAGGAGAGTCCAGCGCTCCGTCATTCTCTATGGGTGTTGGACTCATCTCTAAGCGCGTGCGCCGGGCTGCAGCGGCTGAGATCTCCGTCACCCAACCACCTCCAGAAGCGGGACCCGGCGGGATTAGGTGAGTATAGGGGGCTCTAACGGGGGGTCGGGAGCCTGTCACCCCGGCACGGGGGGTGACAGGTTCCCTTTAACCCCTTGTGAAAATGAAAAAATCAAGACAAGATCAATGATTTAGAGTAAAAATTAAAAACAATTTTACATTAAATGTTGGTCTAGCCTTGATTTTTCTATTTCCACAAGGGGTTAAAAAAAAATGAACACAAAACGTGTAGGGTAGTTTCCCCTGAGTACGAAAATACCCCACATGTGGACATAATGTGCCATATGGGCAGAGGGCAAGCCACCAAAGGGACAGAGCGCCATTAAAAAGGCTGGAATGGAGGATGAAGGCCATGTCGCAATTACAAAGCTCCTGTGTGGCCAGGACAGTAGAAACCCCCAACAAGTGACCCCATTATGGAAACTACACCCCATAAGGAATCTAACAAGGGGTACAGTGAGGATATGGACCCCACTGGTGACGGGCACATATGTAGAACATGTGCTGTGAAAATAAAAAATATATTTTTTTTTCATTTTCACGTCCCAAATGTGGCCGTCACCAGGGGGCCATATCCCCGCTGCCCCCCTTGTTAGATTCCTTATTGGGTGTAGTTTCCAGAATGGGGTCACTTGTGGGGGGTTTCTACTGTCCTGGCCGCACAGAGGCTTTGTAATTGCTTAATGGCATCCTCTAATGGGAATGGCGGCCATACCTATGTAGCTGGGGAAAAGGGACAATTCTAATTTATTTGGGGGTATTAGGCCAATTATTAGTTTATAAGGTTGAAAATGACAGGTGTCCATCAAATTCAACCTGTGTTGATCCAGAGGAAGGCAAAAACCCCTCGTGAGGCAGACAACAGTAGCCTCATCACTGGGAAAAAAAATCCTTCCCGACTCCATAATGGCGATCAGAATAATCCCCGGATCAACGTGACCCCTGAAATAGGAATAAGGGACAGAATTTAGATAATGTAGAACCCCAGTGACGTGTGGTGCGCCTTGAAGCGATCCAGTATGCAGAGGCCGTGGTGATCAGGACAGGCGTCACACTGGAAAATGGCGTCCTTCCTGATCCCCCTGTTACCCCACACTCTGCACTTCTTCTGGGGTCTCCTGTTCTCCAGTGTGGGGGACGTCACCTGGAAAATGTTGCCCTGGTGCAATACGGGGTCCTTCATATCCAGAAGCGCTGGGTCCGCTCCATGGCTGCTAAATATTAGGGCTTTATTACGGCTTCTGATATTTTTTGGATTGTGCCCCAAGTTACAGTACCTCAGGCAGTAAGGGAGAGGGGGTGCTGGTATAAAAGTTATCCCCATACAGGTGGTAACCTTTATCCAGCAGTGGGAAGATCAGTTCCCGAACGATCTTCCCATTAACTCTGAGGATGGGGGGGCATCTGGGGGCTGGATTCGGGTGTCCCTTCCTTTATACACTCTAAGGCAGGGGCGTAGCTAATGTCTCTTGGGCCCTGGTGCAAGAGGTCATTTTGCCCCCCCCCCTTCCTCGACCATGCTATGCTATTGGTATATACATATCTCAAGACTGATATTACCAATAATAACAGTATATAGGAAATATAATCACCATACACATTACCGCCATTCTGTTACTAACCAAATCCTGTATACTGAGACTAATATTACCAATAATAACAGTATACAAGGGGCAAATATTACCACCACACCACTACCATCACCACCATATTGTTACTGACCAAATCCAGTACACTAAATCCAATAAAACAAAGTACCAGATTACAAGTAACAAATAATACCACCACATACTGACTAACACCACTGTTGCTACTGACTTATACCACTGCTGCTACTGACTAACATCACCACATACTGAGTAATACCACCACATACTGACTAATACAAACGCTGCTACTGAATAACATCCACTGTACAGAGACCGATATCACCTCATCCAGTCATATAGAGGTAGCCTCAGCTCTACACAGGTTCTTTACTCCATATACATTACAGTGCAGTTATATCTTCTGATCGGAGTTCTTCCCTTTTCATCGCCTTCTCCATCTGCCCTGGGCCGTTATGAGAACTTCTCCGAGCTACGAATCCACAGAATCTGCCAGACAAACATATTAGGCTCCTCACTCTGGCATCATCCTCATCTCTATACACACTGCACATCTGTATTATGCCCTTTGTGCCCTCATTAGGTGGATAGCCCTGACACTATGTGATCACCCTTATAGTTTATGCCCCCTCTGTGTTGTCCACTATAGTACATGCCCTATTGCATACACCCTCCATGGAGTCCCCCTTATAGATGCCCCCAGGTTATCTCCCTTATAAATGCTCCCCCTATGTTATCCCCCTTATAGATGGCCCCCTATGTTATCCCCCTTATAGATGGCCCCCCTATGTTATCCCCCTTATAGATGGCCCCTATGTTATCCCCCTTATAGATGTCCCCTTGTTATCCCCCTTATAGATGCCCCCTGGTTATCCCCCTTATAGATGCCCCTGGTTATCCCCCTTATAGATGCCCCCTGGTTATCCCCCTTATAGATGGTCCCCTGGTTATCCACCTTATAGATGGTCCCCTGGTTATCCCCCTTATAGATGCCCCCTGGTTATCCCCCTTATAGATGCCCCCTGGTTATCCCCTTATAGATGGTCCCCCCTGTATCCCCCTTATAGATGCCCCCTGGTTATCCCCCTTATAGATGCCCCCCCATTATCTCCCTTATAGATGCCCCCGTCATCTCCCTTATAGATGCCCCTGGTTATCCCCCTTATAGATGCCCCTGGTTATCCCCATTATGGATGCCCCCTGGTTATCCCCCTTGTAGATGCCCCCCCCATTAGCCCTCTTATAGATGCCCCCTAGTCTGTGCAACGCAGATAAAAGAATAAAAAAACAACAACTCACCTGACAATTCGCTCCCCCGTCGTGGCTCTTCTCTCCTGCAGGCTGGAACTGGCTCCCGGCTGACCCGCAGCTCCCCAGCTCTTTCCTGTCCCTGGCAGCACACCGACCACAGAACTCTGTGTGCGCCAGGGCTGTTACTTTCGACACAGGAGGCGTGTGTTAGTGACACGCCCTGTCCAGGAAGTACTTCCCCTGGGCTGGGACGCGAAAGAGCCGGGGGCCAGTTCCAGCCTCCCTCTTGTGACCGCAAGCAAAACACTGCTTGCGGTCAGAAGAGGGAGTAGGAGGGGGGCAGTGTGGCGGCAAGGTAGCGGGGACCCCCCTTGGTGGTGACCCGGTCACGGCGGCGACCGATGCGACCGCTGCGCCACTGCCCTAAGAGTATGTGCACACTGCGGAATGCCGACGGATAACACTTTGTGCATTCAGCAGCTGGCACCCGCCGGCAGACTGATGCAGGCGCACGTCTCCGCTCGTGTCAGACTCCATTCCATGTGTTCATTCTTTGGACAGATGACAGAATCCGCCCGTGCATAACATGGAGTCTATGAAACGGGCGGAGACGCGTGCGCCCACATCAGTCCGCCGACAAGCTATAATGGCCTGCTATACATTATAGTACCATGCAGGTGCGGAATGCCAGGCACACAGGGAATGCCGGGATGTAGCAGTGGATGAGCTGATAATCACATGCCCCTCCATGGCCTAACTTCCGGGGGGTGACGGCGGAGCGCAGCGGGGACACCCATCATCAAATACACGGCCGGAGCGCCATTCCTGAAGGGGCATTATAGGGCTAAGTATTAACCCTTTCTGAATAAGTTAGAAAGGGTAATTATGTTTATGAAGTGGCCAACCCCTTTAAGGGTTGGGATGGGTAATTGGGTTAGGGTGAAGGGGCTCCCTCGTGGTGCCTTCACCTTGACGTGGTGAGGAAGCTTGTGTGCCTTTGTGACCATTGAGCTAAGCTGGTGGGAGTAGTACTCCTGGCGGGGTCACCCGTGCCAAACAGGTCAATGGGGAGAGGCCAGACTAAGCAAGGCACCCAGAAGAATGGGCTGGTATTCTACAAATATTTAAATTACAATGGACATATAGTATTGACAAAAAAATCCAGCACTCTCACTACACATATCAGTCACTTCTTTTCCTCCAAGCTCGGACCTGCAGCAACCATAAGGTGGTGGGACCAACTGAGAACTTGTAGATGAATCTGATGGCTGCCTCCTCTCCTGCATGATGCTGTCTGAACTATACAGCTTTCTTTAACCAATGGCTTACTACTGTATGTTGTGAGGTGCAGAGAGGGTGTGTGCTGGAAAATAGTCAGCCATCAAGCTGTTCATGGACTGGCTCACTTAGCACACAGGCCCATCTGGCATTTTCCGAACTGCCAGTTGGGCAGTCTGGCCCTGGTTTTCTATGTACCTTCTATAAATGCACAACACTTTGTAGATGGTTTATATTGCACGTATACATAATTTCTGACACCTCAGATACCACCTCTGCTGTAACGGTATGAATCATTCGCCTACAAACCAGAGGATAGCAGCTAGACTGAGCTTACTGCGAGACTCACATTCACTGGCTCCAGACCTGACACTCATACTGTAGTTTCAATATGATAAGGTTAGTATGGAGTGTTGGAGGGAGCACAATTGTATGTGACAGTAATAACTAAATTCACGCTTCAGAAAGGCAGATCATCTCCCCTCAATAAGACGGGATTTTATATACCAGCCTTAAAGGGGAACTATCAGTAGGTTAGAGGAATCTAACCTGCTCATAGCTCTATATTGCACATGGGGCACTGAGGAGGAAGGTAAGTCTCTTAAAACTGCAAGTAAATGGCGCCGAGGATGAAGGTAAGAGACGTACCTTTATTCTCAGTGCCTTTTGCGCAATAGGGAACTATCAGCAGGATGTTAGATTCATCTAACTTGCTGATATTTCCCATTTAAAGGGGTACTCTGGAGAAAAAAAGTTTTTAAATCAACTGGTGTCATAAAGTTATACTGATTTGTAATTTACTTATATTACTTCCAGTTCTTATCAGCTGCTGCATGTCCTGCAGGAAGTGATGTATTCTCTCCAGTCTGACAAAGTGCTCTCTGCTGCCACCTGCTCTCCAAGTCCCATCTAGAAATGGACAGCTGTCAGTTAAGGTCGTATTAACCACTGAGGCAGTGTCGAGCCACAGCGTGGAATAAAGGAGTTCTAGACATCTATAAAGGAAAGGATTCTTTACAGTTAGAGTAGTAAACCTGTGGAATACTGTACCTAAGAACCCTGTACACCCAAACAGGCAGGCATCAACCTATGTAATAGGGCCCGCAATAAGATTACAAATTCGCAATCGCTTGATCGTTGAAGTATTGGGACCCATCAGAAACTTAGGCCATAGACTGTATCCATCTTTTCCTAGCAGCCCCAGGGCGGCATCCAACTTCGGCAGCCGCGGGGAATCAAACGGCAAGCATTCAGGTTCAGATAACGTTACTGAACCCAAATATTTTGGCAGATCCGCTTAAAACTAAGACCCAGATTTATAAAAGGGTGTATAATATAGACTGGTGTACACTGCCCACGGCAACCAATCACAACTCAGCTTTCAGCCCTGCTAAAATGTAAGCTGAGCTGTGATTGGTCGCTGTGGGCAGTTTACACCAGTATATACAGTATATTTTACACCCTTTGATAAATACCCCACTAATTGTCAGGATGGTTGGTATTGAACGACAAATGATCAACTGAATTATAGATTACAAGTAATATAATGATATCCAGTTGATCCAGGGAAAGCAGCCGGCTCTCCTGTGGGGTTAGAAGGGACTCTTGCTTCCATGAATAGCTGCGTCCGGAGATTTTTGCTTAGTCGTAATGGACTGGTGTCTTTTTTTCAGTCTTTAATTTTTTTGCTTTTGCCTCAATGACTAAACTTTAGAGGAAGTGATCATGACCAGTTCCCCTCGCTGTGTTACAGTAAACAAGCAGGACACAATCACAGTGACACTCAAACCCAGAAGGCGGAGAGGTCTCACAGTTCTGCATGTGGCTTCGCAGGACGCGCTGGGGCTTTGCTTGGGAATTTGCCTGCATTTTCATACCAAATTAGAATCAAATACTGAAACGTCTGCTAAGCAAACTACAAACTACACATGCTAATATCCTGCACAGACTCAATCCTTTGTTCTGAAAATCACACAGGTACATACAGTATGCCGCACTTTATGATGGTCCTAAGATGTTAAGTGCAGAACCCAGACGGATACATCTATACTTCATATTTATTCTAACATAGATATACCAAATGATAAATAATAATGTAAAGATACAACCATAAAGCCCCCAGTCTGCATGCTACAGAGGAACATACACAACGTAGACTAATGTCCAGCAATCCCTCTGCACACACATCGCAATGAAGAAGTAGAACTTCCCATAATCACTGCTTCATGTAGCAGGTGCCGGTTACATGCACTCCCATACACTTTTTATAGCATTTTTGTAAATAGTTTTTTTAATGCACAATTTGCATGTTAGTAGTGAGTGCCAGCATTGTCAGGGGGCGCTATGCTTTGTTTCCCTGGTGTGTTAGTACAGTTGGTGTTTTCCATTTATGCTTTTGCTCTGGACAGTTCCTGACATGGACAGAGGTGGCAGCAGAGAGCACTTTGTCAGACTGGGAAGAAAACACCACTTCATGCAGGACATACAGCAGCTGATAAGTACTGGAAGAATGGAGAGATTTTAATAGAAGTAATTTACAAATCCGACAGCAGTTTTCAATTTTAATTGAATTCAATTTCAGTTGTAGGGTGCGTTCACACGTACAGGATCTGCAGCAGATCCGCAGCAGATTTGATGGCCCAAAGTTGCTTTGCACTGAATCTGCAACTTCAAATCTGCGCCATCAAATCTGCTGCAGATCCTGTATGTGTGAACGCACCATTAATGTATAAATTTTACTGTGATACCATCTAAATAGTGTTCCCTAACGTAATCACTTTAAATCGCTGTCACCTTTCACCCCCTGACAGCGTACACCACAAAAGATCTTCAAGAGAACGTCTTGCACTTCTTTTTTTTCTTTGTGCATTCATTCACACATTCAAAGAATTTCATTTAAAATCTCTAAAGCAATCCTTTAATTTTTTATTTGCATATACGCCTATAATAGTTGTGTGTCTTAGACACAGCCAGCAGATCTCCTTCCTTCCCTAATCCAGCCCGCAAAGCTTACTTCAAGTTTTACTTATCCTGCATAATCCCCCAGTTTATGCAGATACATATTTGCATGCAAAATGGTAGAACCTATTGTGTACGTGATGAGACGTTAGAAGAGCTGCTACTTAAAGGGGCTTTTGTTTTAAGAAAAATAGGTCTATAATGATACATAATGTGAGATGAAACGCATTACAAATGTACAAACATTCTTCAAAATGCCCTGTTTTGGTTATGACCACCTTATGGCTTCCAGTAATGTGGTCACACATGCTCAATTCCACTGCTTTGTCCCAGTAGTATTGGCAGTCACTCTCATGTGACTCTTACACTGCACATATAAGTAAGGGGAACCTTACTTGAGACCAAAATTCTATGGAAAATGTAATTGCTTCCGAAACCTCCCAAAATAAGAAAAAAAATGCAATTTTAAGAGAAACAAGCAAAAACTAATATGGATAAAGCAAGTCCTTACATACAAATAAGAGCAACAGGAGGCTGTAAATTACTTTCTATTTAGAGGATCAGAGCAAGTCCTATACAGATCACACAGGGTCCCAGAAAAATACAATGGAGCAGCCCTCACCTGGTGCCCAAAGGAGCAACTGCAGGGAGGAGATACTAGACACACAGCAGTACAGGACATGTAGTATCACACTGTACTGTAGAGAGGAGATACTAGACACACAGCAGTACAGGACATGTAGTATCACACTATACTGTAGAGAGGAGATACTAGACACACATAACAGTCCAGGACATGTAGTATCACACTATACTGTAGAGAGGAGATACTAGACACACAGCAGTACAGGACATGTAGTATCACACAGTACTGTAGAGAGGAAATACCAGACCAAACAGAAGTACAGGACATGTAGTATCACACTGTACTGTAGAGAGGAGATACTAGACACACACAGCAGTACAGGACATATAGTATCACACAGTACTGTAGAGAGGAGATACCAGACCAAACAGCAGTACAGGACATGTAGTATCACACTGTACTGTAGAGAGGAGATACTATACACACACAGCAGTACAGGATATGTAGTATCACACAGTACTGTAGAGAGGAGATACTAGACACACACAGCAGTACAGGACATGTAGTATCACACAGTACTGTAGAGAGAGATACCACACCAAACAGCAGTACAGGACATGTAGTATCACACTGTACTGTAGAGAGGAGATACTAGACACACACAGCAGTACAGGACATGTAGTATAACACTGTACTGTAGAGAGGAGATACCAGACAGCCAATCACTGCAGGCTATACAGTAATACTGGGGTTTTACCAGTATTAGTCGATCATCTAGTTATTCACATGTGGCATAGATCCTGACTTTCTGTAACATTGTATGTTGAGTTTGGTTTCAAGTTATGATGGTCCAGAAAGAACGTCCAGAAAGAAATGTTAAAATATTGTAACCTGAGGCCATTGTAAGTTTAGGGACCACTGTACATACGTACTTTAACCCTGCCACAGTAGCTACCATAGAGGCAGGGTAGGCAGTTGCTATGGGGCCTGTGCAGGAGGGGGCCTGGGGGAGAAGGTAAAAGCGTGTGTCCTTCTGCCTAACCCCTTATGTACTGTATGTGTGTGTAAGTGATTCAATGTTTAATTACATGCTGCAACACAAAAAAGGGTTAACAATCAGGAGACAAAGAGATCTCCTCTGATAACCTCTGACCTCTGTTCTCCAGCTGCGAAAGTAGGAAAGGAAAATGTGCAGAGGTCAGGGGTTACCAGTGGACGAGCAGTAAAGCAGATATCTCTTTGTCTTCTGAACTTTGGGTCACTTACACACTGCAGTACACAAGGGATTAAGCAGAAGGTAGTCTGCTCCTGCACCCATGTATTTAACCATGAGGGCCCCTAATAGGCCCTTACAGGTAAAAACAGTGTACTGTCATAGCAAGCAACCATTGGCTCTCTGCTTTGCCAGTCACTCTTGTGGCTGCAGCCAGGTGCATCACAGAGCATATACTGTGTATATATATATATATATATATATGCGCAGTGCTTTGTGTTGTGCGTAGAGGGGCCCCTTAATATTTGTTGCTATGGGGCCCCCATGAATCTTAGCTACGCCCTGCCCTGCCACATTCTATACCATAGTCGTTCAAACCAGGTATGGAACTTTCTGTATAACCAACTTGAGGGAATCATCAATTCAAACCAGCATTGTGTATCAACGTCATAGAGGTTTCTTCATAAAAGTAATACACACAGAAAAAATACACAAAACAGGAAAGACAACCACAAAAATTGACAACATACAGAAGAGGTGAGAGAAGTAAAAAAGTGACAGTAAATGTAAAGTATTAAACTCCTATTAGGTAAAGTGTTACAAATAGTGTTAAGCGAACTTGCAGAATGTTAGGTTACACTAAGCAATTGTCTACAGGTGGGTGGAGAAGTTGGATGCAGCCCTCTGGCTGCCAGGAAATCATGGATACAGCTTATGGCCTATGACTGTATATATATGTTTTCCACTACTCCTTAGGGCTGTGTCCAACTTCTCCAGCCTCCAGGAGTCAAATGCCAAGTATTCGGATTGGGCAAGTTCGCTCAACATCAGTAACAAACTATGAACATAGAAGGATGAAAAACACCAACAACTATAAACACAGGCTAAGAGTTCAAAGAGCAATCTTTAAGAGGAAAGGAAATGGTTATAAAATATAAGGACTGGTACAGAAGGTGATGCAGAGTGTCACTTACTGATAAGGTTTTTAATCTCGGGAAGAGGACATTTGGACAGGGGGTAGCCAAAGTCTTGTGGAACCTGGTGCAAGAGGTCAATTTGCCCCCCCCCCCCAATCCCACACAATTGCCTACAACAAAACCACAAACTCACCCTGTATACATTATACTCAAGAACACTTTTCTAATGATGTGTGGTGTGCCACCCCCGTTTGGTATGGTAGTGGTACGGCCGTCCCTTGCTAGGTGGTGTGACGCCACCTCTATGGTGGTTGGCCGAGATGTAGCTGGACCCTAGGGTGTTATGTCGTGACGCCAGTGGCGGTTGGGCACACAGGTATGGTGGCACACCTGCTTTTATTTTAGAGGGCCGGTTAAACCTTGTTCCCCTGTGGTCAGTGAAATGCCGGGCTGCTACGGGGTCCCTTGGGTTGTTATCACGGTGGTCCGGAGTGGAGTAGTGACCCCCGAATTATTGGTACTGCCACCCACAGAAAGGGGAAATGTCCCAAGGAGTGCGTGTATACTGTGTTGGTGTTTACTCTGAAGGTACTTGTGTGCAGCAGAACATACAGCTTTGCATTAACAGGGTACTTTATACTTGATAGGACAGTTAATAGTTCAGGATCCAGATCCGTGGTGAGAGTCTAGAGAGCGGTACAGTCGTGCTGACTGGGTTGCGTGCTGAGAGATACAAAGGAGAAACAGAGGAGCAGAGAGGAGGATGTCGTGAGAGTCCCAACCCAAGTAGTACTGTGCTCTGCCGAGATGTTGGAGGATGAGGTAGAAATAGAAGAATACTTGAGAGAATACTTGTGCCCGTGCATCGACTCTTGTCAGAATGAACCTATTGCCCTACCAGTGTCGGGGGACCCATCCTAGTTGGTGACACAAGCCCCAGACCTTGTTACCAGGGATGAGCGGAATGATGAGGGTTTCCTGCTGAAAACCGCGCTCTGAGATAGAGTTCATAGGCTTCTAGCAACTGTGCTCTATGCGGATCAGTTCCTAGCTTTCTGCCTTTGTGGATACTGTCCTGCACTGTGACTCTCCTAGTCCACAGCATGGGTTGAGATAATCTCTGACTTGTCCTCTCCTGTAAAGGTTTTAACAATGCATAGTGCTGAGTAAGGTTACTCGAAGAGAAACTGTTAGGTGCGTCTTGGCTCTACAGAGTCTAGTAACCAAAGACCTCATACCAAGACTGGGAACCTGGCGAAGGGCCAGGGCCCAAAAGAACCACTGTCGGGAGCATTCTAGCTTGCGTCCTTCCCCTGCAAAGTCCAATATCAAAAGACACTCACACTTCCTCTACCCACATGTTTTCCTATCTAACGCTCCCTGTAAGGTGTGCTGTGAATGGTTGAAGAGCGCATAAAGAAGAAGAAAAGAAGGAGATGATAGGACAGGAGAAGAAGACACTTTGGTTCACAGATCCATGTGACATATAAGCAAACAATAACCCTTTCCATACTTCAGCTGTGCAACAACTAAGTACATACACTTACAATAGCGACATCTTGTGGCGAAACTTTATCACTACTACATGACCACTTATTTACAAGAAAGTATAGGCTCTTGCGAAGGGTGTAACCAATAGCAACAACCACTGAACCAATGGCTGTCTGACACAGTTATCAATATTGTCTGCTAAGGTACGTTCACACGCGAGTTTTACAGCGAGATCCACTACGAATCAAGGTCCTGGCAGGTCCCTTTCTTTCAGACCACTGCGAGTATGCAGCCGCCCCCTTAACCCCTTCGGCTCCCACTCGGCTCCCCCGCTGTTTGTTTATACATTACCTGTCTCCTTGCTTCACCGGGTATCGGCGTCCTGCTCTCCCACCCAGCCAATCAGTGTGTTGCCCAGCCGCAGCCACTGACTGGCTGGGCGGGAGAGCAGGACGCCTGGACCCCGTGAAGCAAGGAGAAAGGTAATGTATACACAGACAGCGGGGGAGCCGAGTGGGAGCCGAAGGGGTTAAGGGGGCGGCTGCATTACATACTCACAGCGGTCTTTCAGACCAATGCGAGTATGTAATGACATGGACCTGCCAGGATTTTACCTCATAGCGGATCTTGCTGCAAAACTTGCTGCTGCGAGTGGTAACGTGTGAACTGGTGGTACATTACCAATGACACCGGCAAATGATAAACAATCTTTCAGACAATTTTCTGATAACGTCCTGAGAATATTCATTGCTGAAAGACTGTTAGTCAACGAAAGGTGCCCAAAAGTCTCAAAAAGATGTCATCGTTCAGCTAACAAAAAGAGTGTATGTTGTTTAAGTTTATCAGTTTTGTTTAAAGCGCATTTACCACCTTAATGAAAATAATACGTGTTACATACCACCCTATGGACTCTGTGGTCAGTTCTCAAACGCCGAACTCCTCTTCAGTGACATCCACAGTCCGTCTCCATTGGTACATAGTGCAGAGTATGAGCCTGCGCAGTTGGACTCGTATCCCACTCTGATGACGGCGCTTGAGAACAGGCCGCAGAGCCAGACGGGGCCGAGCCGGGCAGGAAACTGTAGGCTGGGCTTAGTAAGAAGAGAAAACTGCTGGGGGGAGGAGATATCTTTTCACGGGGCGCCAGGCCTGCCTCCAGTGCAGAACGGATCTCATCCGAATACCGGCAAAGTTCACGGAAACCAGCAGATTGATTCAAAAAAGGCCCCCATCAGCTGATTTAGTCCTGATAAGGTGGTATGTATAACTTATTGTCATAGGTATGGGCGCTTAAGATGAGCATACCTCAAGAACACTCAGGTTCATTCAAACCCTTGTGGGTAGTATTGGTTTACCAGTGGCTGAAGAAGTTGGATGCATTTTTTAGGGAGTCCTGGAAAACATGGATGCAGCATATGGCTTATGACTATATTCATGTTTTCCAGGCAGCCTTAGGGCTGCATTAAACGTTTTGGAACTGGTAATCAAATGCTGAACAATCGGGTTTGTGTGCTTAAAGTGTCACTGTCGTGAATTTTTTTTTTGCAGAAATCAATAGTCCAGGCAGTGGCGTAGCTACCATAGAGGCAGGGAAGGCGGTTGCTATGGGGCCCGTGGAGGGAGGGGGCCCAGGGAAGATAAGAGCCTCCTGTGTCTTTTTGCTTAACCCCTTATGTACTGCAGTGTGTAAGTGACCCAGTGTTCTCTTACATGCTGCAACACAAAAAAGGGTTATCAATTAGCTCTGCATCACTACTCTGATAACAGCTGACCTCTTTTCTCTGAGCTCCTGCAGAGGTCAGGGGTTATCAGTGCAGGAGTAGTGAAGGAGAGAGCTAATTGTCTTCTGTATTAACCCTTTGTTTGTGTTGCAGCATGTAAGAGAACACTGGGACACTTACACACTGCAGTAAATAAAGGGTTAAGCAACAGGAAGTCTGCTCCTGCACCTATGTATGTATATAACCATGAGGCTCCTAATATGCTGTTATAGTTGAATACAGTGGATAGACAGAACAAGCAGACATTGGCTTTCTCCTCTGCCAGTCACTGCCAGGATTCTGCCTCTGGCCACAATATATATATATATATATATATTATAGTGTGTAGGGGGGCCCCATGAATCCTAGCTACGCCCCTGAGTCCAGGCGATTTTAAGAAACTTTGTAATTGGGTTTATTAGCCGAAAAATGCATTTTTATCATGAAAAAGCAGTTTGAAGCTCTCCCCCTGACGCCCTGATGCCGGTAAGGGAGTTCAGAGCGGGGCCGCGCGGCGACCCCGCTCTGATCCGCGGCGGTCCCGGGTGCCGCGTGTAGCCCGGGACCGTAGGTATTAGTGGGCACGGTCCGATCGCCGTGCCTGCTAATACAGTAATCAGATGCAGCTGTCAAACATGACAGATGCATCCGATTACCGGACGCAGCGTCATCCCTGGTGTCTAGTGGGGAGATCGCTCCTCCGGGATGTTATTCCGGTGGAGCGATCTCCGTGAATGAAGCCGGACGGGGACCGCTCCAAGATGGCGCCGTCCCCGGCTCGGCACTCGTTTACTTCCGGCTGCAGCAGCCGGAAGTAAACGAGTGCCTATCTCATGGATCTCTGCAGCATATATATGCTGCAGAGATCTCAATGAGAGATCAGTGTACTTATACTAGAAGTCCCCTAGGGGGAATAACCCTAACCCCAGGGGGAATAACCCTAACCCCAGGGGGAATAACCCTAACCCCAGGGGGGCTTCTAGTATAAGTGTAAAAGTTAAAAAAAAAATGTCATTATTAGTAAAAAGCCCCCTCCCCTAATAAAAGTCTGAATCACCCCCCTTTTCCCAGGTTATAAATAAAAGTAAATAAATAAACAAACATGTTTGCTATCGCCGAGTGCGTAATCGCCCGAACTATTAATTAATCACATTCCTGATCTCGCACAGTAAATGGCGTAAGCGCAAAAAAATCCCAAAGTGCAAAATTGCGCATTTTTGGTCGCATCAAATCCAGAAAAATTGTAATAAAAAGCGATCAAAAAGTCGTATATGCGCAATCAAGGTACCGATAGAAAGTAAACATCATGGCGCAAAAAATGACACCTGACACAGCCCCATAGACCAAAGGATAAAAGCGCTATAAGCCTGGGAATGGAGCGGTTTTAAGTGTCGTATATTTGTTGACAATGGTTTAAATTTTTTACAGGCCATCAGATACAATATAAGTTATACATGTTACATATCGTTTTAATCGTAACGACTTGAGGAACATGCATAACAAGTCAGTTTTACCCCAGGGCGAATGGCGTAAAAACACATTTCCCCCAAATAAACAAAATGCGTTTTTTTTTTCAATTTCACCACACTTTGAATTTTTTTCTGGTTTCGCAGTGTACTTTATGCAAAAATTCAGCCTGTCATTGCAAAGTACAATTAGTGACGCAAAAAATAAGGGCTCATGTGGGTTTCTAGGTGGAAAAATGCAAGTGCTATGGCCTTTTAAGCACAAGGAGGAAAAAACGAAAACGCAAAAATCGAAATTGGCTCTGTCCTTAAGGGGTTAAGGTTCGCTCATCTTCAATGGGAACCTTCAGTGTGTTGGGGGAAAAAATACTCTAAAAGTTGTTTATAGCTACGTGTGGCTCCGCATACATTCATTTCTAAGAATCCATTACTTGAAGGAAATATTAAGTAACAGGATTAGAACCTCGCCCATCAATTCATTTTTTTATTTTTATTTTACCCCATAGTACTCTTCCTCATTTATATTCTTTTATAAGAATTATCTTAAAGGGACTTCTTAGAGTTTTTAATGTATGGCGCATCCTCAGGATAGTCCATCGATATCTGATTAGTGGAGTTCTGACACCCCACTCAGAACCCCCATGGCATTATGACGGGGAGTATATAGCCTATATGCCACTTATGCTTATTATTGACTTATTGTGGGTATTTTACACACATTTGTAATGTTTTAAAATATTTTTTCGCTCTATCCTAGGGTTTTGTGGGCATAGTCTGTCTTCATTTCCTTCCAGTTGCAGGGGTGTAACCATTGCGGTTGCAGGGGTGTAACCATTGTGGTTGCAGGGGTGTAACCATTGCGGTTGAAGGGGTGTAACCATTACGGTTGCAGGGGTGTGGCTGTGACCAGGGCCACAGATTAGGGGGGTCTGGCCAGTGATCTGGGACACATGCCCTGGACAGACAGAGAGCTATAGAGTTGCCTGCCTGGCACAGGTTGCACAGATGAATTGTCAAGCGCCTTTACCAGGGGCACCAGATAGCACCGCTGCTCAGTGCCGGAACAATTTGTATGAAAGGGGGCATTACATTTAGGGTGGCTAAATATAGTGGGGAGGGGGTACAATGACTGTGGGGAGGCAGTATAGAGATTACCAGTGTGGGGGCCCAGTATGGAGATACATTACCAGTGTGGGGGCACAGTATGGAGGTACATTACCAGTGTGGGAGCCCAGTATGGAGATACATTACTGGTGTGGGGGCCCAGTATAAAGATACATTACCAGTGTGGGAGCCCAGTATGAAGATACATTACCAGTGTGGGGGCCCAGTATAAAGATACATTACCAGTGTGGGAGCCCAGTATGGAGGTACATTACCAGTGTGGGAGCACAGTATGGAGATACATTAATAATGTGGGGGCCCAGTATGGAGGTACATTACCAGTGTGGGAGCCCAGTATGGAGATACATTACTAGTGTGGGAGCACAGTACGGAGGTACATTACCAGTGTGGGGCACAGTATGGAGATACATTACCAGTGTGGGGGCCCAGTATGGAGGCATATTACCAGTGTGGGGGCCCAGTATGGAGATACATTACTAGTGTGGGGCACAATATAAAGATACATTACCACAGTGGGGGACCAGTATGGAGATACATTACCAGTGTGAGAACCCAGTATGGAGATACATTGCCAGTGTGGGGGCACAGTATGGAGGTACATTACCAGTGTGGGGGCACAGTATGGAGGTACATTACCAGTGTGGGGCACAGTATGGAGATACATTACTAGTGTGGGAGCACAGTACGGAGGTACATTACCAGTGTGGGGGCCCAGTATGGAGGTACATTACCAGTGTGGAGGCACAGTATGGAGGTACATTACCAGTGTGGGAGCCCAGTATGGAGGTACATTACCAGTGTGGGGGCACAGTATGGAGATACATTACCAGTGTGGGGGCACAGTATGGAGGTACATTACCAGTGTGGAGGCACAGTATGGAGATACATTACCAGTGTGGGGGCCCAGTATGGAGATACATTACCAGTGTGGGGGCACAGTATAGAGGTACATTACCAGTGTGGGGGCCCAGTATGGAGATACATTACCAGTGTGGGGGCCCAGTATGGAGATACATTACCAGTGTGGGGGCACAGTATGGAGGTACTTTACCAGCATGGGGGCACAGTATAGAGGTACATTACCAGTGTGGGGGCCCAGTATGGAGATACATTACCAGTGTGGGAGCCCAGTATGGAGATACATTACTGGTGTGGGGGCCCAGTATAAAGATACATTACCAGTGTGGGAGCCCAGTATGGAGGTACATTACCAGTGTGGGGGACCAGTATGGAGATACATTGCCAGTGTGGGGGCACAGTATGGAGGTACATTACCAGTATGGGGGCACAGTATGGAGATACATTACTAGTGTGGGGCACAATATAAAGATACATTACCACAGTGGGGGCCCAGTATGGAGATACATTACCAGTGTGAGAGCCCAGTATGGAGATACATTGCCAGTGTGGGGGCACAGTATGGAGGTACATTACCAGTGTGGGGGCCCAGTATGGAGATACATTGCCAGTGTGGGGGCACAGTATGGAGGTACATTACCAGTATGGGGGCACAGTATGGAGGCACATTACCAGTGTGGGGCCCAGTATGGAGATACATTACTGGTGTGGGGGCCCAGTATAAAGATACATTACCAGTGTGGGAGCCCAGTATGGAGATACATTACTGGTGTGGGGGCCCAGTATAAAGATACATTACCAGTGTGGGGCCCAGTATGGAGATACATTACTAGTGTGGGGCACAGTATGGAGATACATTACTAGTGTGGGAGCACAGTATAGAGGTACATTACCAGTGTGGGGGCACAGTATGGAGGTACATTACCAGTGTGGGGGCACAGTATGGAGATACATTACCAGTGTGGGAGCCCAGTATGGAGATACATTACTAGTGTGGGGCACAATATAAAGATACATTACCAGTTTGAGAGCCCAGTATGGAGGTACATTACCAGTGTGGGGGCACAGTATGGAGGTACATTACCATTGTGGGGGCCCAGTATGGAGATACATTACCAGTGTGGGGCACAATTTAAAGATACATTACCAGTGTGGGGGCACAGTATAGAGGTACATTACCAGTGTGGGAGCACAGTATGGAGGTACATTACCAGTGTGGGAGCACAGTATGGAGGTACATTACCAGTGTGGGGGCACAGTATGGAGGTACATTACCAGTGTGGGTGCACAGTATGGAGGTACATTACCAGTGTGGAGGCACAGTATGGAGGTACATTACCAGTGTGGGGGCACAGTATGGAGGTACATTACCAGTATGGGGGCACAGTATGGAGGTACATTACCAGTGTGGGGGCCCAGTATGGAGATACATTACTAGTGTGGGGCACAATATAAAGATACATTACCACAGTGGGGGCCCAGTATGGAGATACATTACCAGTGTGAGAGCCCAGTATGGAGGTACATTGCCAGTGTGGGGGCACAGTATGGAGGTACATTACCAGTGTGGGGGCACAGTATGGAGGTACATTACCAGTGTGGGGCACAGTATGGAGATACATTACTAGTGTGGGAGCACAGTACGGAGGTACATTACCAGTGTGGGGGCCCAGTATGGAGGTACATTACCAGTGTGGGAGCCCAGTATGGAGGTACATTACCAGTGTGGGGGCCCAGTATGGAGATACATTACTGGTGTGGGGGCCCAGTATAAAGATACATTACCAGTGTGGGAGCCCAGTATGGAGATACATTACTGGTGTGGGGGCCCAGTATAAAGATACATTACCAGTGTGGGGCCCAGTATGGAGATACATTACTAGTGTGGGGCACAGTATGGAGATACATTACTAGTGTGGGAGCACAGTATAGAGGTACATTACCAGTGTGGGGGCACAGTATGGAGGTACATTACCAGTGTGGGGGCACAGTATGGAGATACATTACCAGTGTGGGAGCCCAGTATGGAGATACATTACTAGTGTGGGGCACAATATAAAGATACATTACCAGTTTGAGAGCCCAGTATGGAGGTACATTACCAGTGTGGGGGCCCAGTATGGAGATACATTACTAGTGTGGGAGCACAGTATGGAGGTACATTACCAGTGTGGGGGCACAGTATGGAGGTACATTACCAGTGTGGGGCACAATTTAAAGATACATTACCAGTGTGGGGGCACAGTATAGAGGTACATTACCAGTGTGGGAGCACAGTATGGAGATACATTACCAGTGTGGGGGCCCAGTATGGAGATACATTACCAGTGTGGGGGCACAGTATGGAGATACATTACCAGTGTGGGAGAACAGTACGGAGGTACATTACCAGTGTGGGAGAACAGTACGGAGGTACATTACCAGTGTGGGGGCCCAGTATGGAGATACATTGCCAGCATGGGAGCACAGTATGGGGACATAGGAAAGGGTATTCCCATCTGAGCTTGTTTTCCTCTATAGATAGGAGAGAAGAATACATAATGAATGAATGGAGCATAGGCCTTGTTGGATGCACAGGTGAGCGTTCCATTAATTGCACCCCAATTTCCAGCAGTGGTGGGGGGACCCATAAGTGATCAGCGATGGATGGGGAAAACAAGCTCAGATGGGAATACCCCTTTAACAGTATGGAGGAAGATAAACTGTGTGAGGGGCATAGTATGGGGGGGGGCACGTTAACAGATTGGGGGCACATTATGGGGGCATATTAACAGAACAGGGTCACAGTATGGGGGGTGCCTGCTACACATCACCCTGCTTATACTGAGGCAGACAATGGTGACTTTAGGGCTGTCCAGTTGAACAAACCTTGTACGAGTTCAACAAATTATGCAGCAAATTTTTGAGTTATGGACAAAAGTAATCATGGGTAACTTGGCCAGATGAGAAAAAAGAAAAGAGATCAGAGAAGAGACCACTGATCAGAGAAGACGTCACCTGTGAGTCACTATGTAACTATACAGTAATTTCTATATTTATTTTCTTTGTTATGTCCGGCAACGGGTTGCACAACCAATCTTTCTATTCCCTAGAAATGCTATTGCGGTGGATGGAAGGGGGGGGTAGTTGGCCCATAAGGCACTAGCTGCACCCGTGTTTCCTTCCATAAGGAGTAGCTCACTATGGAGACACTGACAGGACATGGGCCTCGGCCACTGGTTTAGGGCTAATGCAGAAAACCTTGGTACACCGGGTCGGGTGTTCCGCATATCCAATACTTCTGCAGCACTAGTGTTACATATATAAAACATAGAGGACTTAGGAGCAAGCTTGGCATTTTTGTGGTGGAATATTACCATTTCAGTGAATGCAACCACATGTGCTTTTTGTACATGCTCTATGTTGAGAAACAGGAAGACAAAGCACCACTGCTCCTAAATGACAGAACAACTGATCAAGAAGCAATAGTTGGAGGGTATACACTGAATAATGGAGCCATTTACTGTATACAGTTTTGTATTTGGACAGCAATATATACAAGTTCATGTGCATCCATTTAAAGAGGACCTATCACCCCCCGTGCCGGGGTGACAGGCTCCCGACCCCCAGCTAGATCCCCTTATACTGACCTCATCCTGCCGAGTCCCGCTCCTGGAGCCGGTCCCGGGATGGAGATATCCTGGTCAGAAGCCGGTGCACGCGATGTGGTGATAGGTCCGGCGTCCATAGAGAATGAATGGAGCCGTGAGCGCGCTGCAGAGATGAGTCCGGCTCCATGGAGACCAGTCCATGTTTTAGTCAATGGAATGTTGCCCTCCTTTCTATCTGGGGCATATAACAAATGCCCCATGTCACCTGGCATCAGCCACTTTCGGCAAAACCATACAAGACAAAACCAAACAAAGAACTAAAGATACAAAAAGTAAATTCCAGTGCAGTATAGACCGTGTCCGAACCCAAACGTATGGCATTTGATTACCGATGGCTGAAGAAGTTGGAGCAGTCCTAAGGCTCCCTGGAAAACATGGGTAAAACCATAGGCCATCGGCTGTATCCATGTTTTCCAGGACTCCCTAGGGCTCCATCCGACTTCTTCCGGTGATCAGATACTACATGCTCGGGTTCAGATGAACCCGAACGTGATTTAGATTTGCTCTTCTCTAGGACCAATGTAAACAATAAAGAGATAGCGATGGGACTTCTATATACTTGATTGGTATGGGGGCAAAGAGTTGGATATAATATCTAAGCATAGGCCATCAACTGTAATACCTGGATAAACCATATATCCATTATAGACTTGAAATCACCAAGATTTCGATTTTTTTAAAAAATTTTCACCACATCCGTCATGAGTATATCAGATCAAACATACCGACACATTCCAGTCTATGGAATCAGAAGCGAATGTAAACTATTTCATCATAGAAGAGCGGTAGTGTTACTACTTACATCATCCCACTTTATGAAGCGCTCCCCCTTGGACAGGTAGCTCTTGATCTCGGGGGGCGTTAGGATAGGCGTTAGCATGGACATCCTGGATTGTGATGGCTGTCTCCCTGGCTGGATTATCACATCATGAGTCCTTTGGATGGTGCTCCTCCAGCTCTCCTTCTCGGGCTTCCTTGTTTTATAGGCAGAGTTTGTTACAAACAAATCATCCCGTGTCCCTCAATCTGCATTGTAAATAAGCAGGCTGGGAAGCGATCACCTTACAGCGTCCTCCTGGGGCTGTGCTATAGGATGGATAGGCTGCAGTCACATAGAGGATGAAATAGTAAATATACTTCAGTAACTTAGGTCGGAACTTCCTTTTTTCTTCAGACTTGAGGCTTCCGGATGGCTCCATCAGCTTATCTCGATTCTTTCATCACAGGCAGAACTGCTATGTACCTATTGAGAAAGAAATGAAAGCTCAAATAATGTCAGCAAGGTGAAGTAGAATGTGATGTGACTCGCTCGCTTCCTGATCGAGATAATGAGACAATGAAAGAGTCACAAAGAGTGGAAACCACCAATGTGATATAAATATATATATATATATATATATATATATATATATATATATATGCTGATATCATCTAGATGAGCTTATAGATTGATGGCCTATCTATAGAATAGGTCATACAAACATAGAAGAAAAAGTCCACCTTCTCCATCTAGTCTGCCCTTATACTATATACTCTTTTCTTACCTTAGGATAGATATATGTTTATCCCAGGAAGGTTTACATTTAGGTGCTGTACACGCCGCTCTATTCATAATACAGAAGCCCTTGGTCTTATACGGGGTAAAGAGGTCAGACGCCCCCGCAATCTCTTACTTGTCCCCTATCCTGTGAATGGGAGAAATGTTGATTTTACTGGAATACCCCTTTAAGGGTTTCAATGTCCCTCTTTTTCCCATCCTTTCTCCAGTCTATACGGATTCAGATTCTGAAGTCCTTTCTGATTTATGCTTCACACCCTTCGCCAGTTTTGTAACCCGTCTTTGGACCCATTCTACTTTATTAATATCATATTGTAGGTGAGGTCTTCAGAACTGGACACTAATGGGGTCATTTATCAAGACTTGCGTAGGAGTACGCCAGTATTAAATAAAGCTCCGTCCCCCCTTTTCCCGTCCGTATTTACTAAGAAGCGTATGCGAGCAGGCGTACATCAGAAGCAGTAGCAGTGTGGAGGACATTATAAAGAAGTACTCTTCAGTGTAAGCTGTGAATCCAACACTGGGATAAGATATTACACTCACTACAAGCTGCGTCCTCTCTAGTTGTCTCTCTCTACCCTTGAGGTGCATAGGGATTTCTAAAAGCCATGCAATGCTCCCTGGTAAGAAAGAACATCTCTTCCCCCTGCCTTCTCCATAGACTTCTACAACGTGTAGTATTGAGAAACCTTGGATCCCAGCATTGCTTTTATCTCAAGAAGATGTGTGCTGATATTCTGGGAAGTTACGGAAAAAATGCAACAAATCAATCGGAATGAAATATTTGAGGGGCTATGGGCCATCCCGATGCCTCAAGTAGTAAGTAGTACTTTTAATATACATTTTTTTTTAAAAGGTCAGTGACCACGTGAACAGAACTATCTTCTTATACAGGTACACTCCAAACATGAAAGATGCACCACTAGTGTACGCTGGGGAGAAGGGGCAGATTTGGCCCCTCTCCCTGACATACATCAGCCGTATTTGCTCTCGCCCAATAGGCTGGCAGGGGAGGCATAGCGGGGCAGTTGGGGGCGGGGCCTAATTTAAGAAAAGCATATGAGTATACCAGTCTTCATAAATGTCTCCTCTAGTATTTATGGTGTTCAGAGGAATATCCTTACACCGCCCCCATAGGAGAGGATTTTGTAAAAAAAAAAAAAAAAACAACAAAAAAAAAAAAAAACAACTACTTAAACTTCCCCTTTTAGTGTCTGTAAAATTCTGGTCACAAGGAAAGAACAGCACAAGTTAAAAATATGACCACTTTGAAGTTCCTGTTGCAGTTACATGGAACATTACATATTTCCGCTTGCAGAGCATAGGCACAATGAATAAACCCTCCAGGCAGAAGTGATGATACTGTGGGATGTCTCCTGCAGACCCCGAGTGCGTGATACTGTACAAGCAAGAGGGGCTTAAAGAACACCCAAGTGTCATGTACCATCCCCCAAACTCTGCCCCAGAGGTTCAAAGGTGACCCAGTGTAATACACCACATATCAGACAGCTGCAGGGCACAGCTGTTACACCAGTGCAGTGTGGGGGCAGTAAATATACCAGGGGGGGAGGGTCCTGGCATTAGTTATATTAGCAGCAGGTTGGGTACTGATTATACTAGGGATGAGCTGCTGCATTAAAGGTTATCCAGCGTAAACCTCTCTTTCAAATCAACTGGTTTCAGAAAGTTATATAGATTTGTAATTTACTTCTATTAAAAAAAATGTCAAGTTTTCCCATACTTATCAGCTGCTGTATGTCCTGCAGGAAGTGGTGTATTCTCTCCAGTCTGATGCAGTGCAAATCCTCACAGAAAACAAGGAGAGGCTCTGGACAATTCCTGTCTTGGACAAAGGGGGCAGCAGAGAGCACTGTGTCAGACTGAAAAGAAAACATTTCCTGCAGGACATGCAGCAGCTAATAAGTATGAGAAGACATGAAATGTTTAAATAGAAGTAAATTACAAATCTATATAATCTATCTATCTATACCTGGTCCGCGCTCCTGGCTCCCGGAGGTCCCGCCCAGCTAATTAGTGACTGCGGCAGGGTTGCAGGGCCGTGCACTGATTGGCTGGGTGAGACCAACGGGTGTCTCAGATGAAGCCGGAACGTGTACCAGGTAAAGTATGCTCCAGGCGGCGGCTGGTTAAGGATATTGCAGCGGAATGAAAATTGTGAGTATGTAACCCCAAGTAGCGGCAATTCCCTATGTGTGAAGCTACTCTTAATAAGCAGCGGCCCCCAGCTACTCATAGCAGCCGGGAGACACAGTGTATGGAGCGGCCCAAGTCCTCATCCTCCTCCATACACGCTTAAGGAACAAATGGGGCACCTGTACGCGGCATGTGTTACCTAGGGGTTAAAAGAATAATAATTTTTTTAAAAAATGGAAATTAAAAAACTATTTTTTTTTTTCTTAGAATTATTTATATTTTAAGAAGAAATGGTGGAGGTAGGGGTTTGGGGGAGGGGAGATGGGGGTAACTTCCCTTCTATGATTTCCCTTTAAAAAGTCTGTAGAGGCCTGTAAGTCTTTTCCTTTCTCCTTCAGGGCCGTTCTTGATGGCTTCTTTTTTATTAGTTTTATTCTTCTTCCAGCACTGGACACTTTCTTTAACGTCTCCACAGCTCGGCCCTTCATTTCCTGAACAATGGATCTCACCTCTGTCACAGCTTTTGGGATGACCGCTATGAAAAAAGGAAACCATCAGTAGGTATGATATATAACTGAAGCTTTCACTTTAACCCCTTCAGGACCAGGCTATTTTTGGCCTATTTTTAAAATCTGACCTGTCTCCCTGTTACTTACCCGGCTTGTGGACTATTACCTCTTCTAATAAATCCATCTTCTTACAACAGCTTTGATCTTTCGCCTCACACACCTGTAACTGTGAGACAGAGAAACCTGGTTATAGAGACTGGTAAAGATTCCAGTAGTGACTTATCCATCAGAATACCCCCCTCCCCCACTACTGACAGTCATATATAAAGGGGCCATGTATAACTAGCAGGAGGGATATAGCACAGTGTAATCCAATCCCTGGCTGCAGTGCTTATTGCACCCCCTAGTGGTCACATAGTAAAATGCACTTACAGTTTGGCTTATACAGCAGATCCCTATAGACAATAATGTCATCTGTAAAGTAGATGAGGAAGAAAATTTACCATTTAATAAGGGCGACCAGTAATACGACACCGACTGCCAGGACGACAAGCCTGGACGTGTCCTATGACATCATCATCCTATGTGTGTGACATCACAATGCAGAGGGCAGGCCTCATAAGGCAGTGTCCAGGCGATTGCCCTTCAGTCTTTTCAGTGTCAGTGGTGAGGATGGAGCTGAAGACTACTGTGCTAGTTTTGGTGGTTTTTATTGCTGTGATTGAGGGAGCGGAGGAGGAGACGCCTACAGGTAATGAACATTATCACTGTGGAGGGTTTGTCAGGGGTTTCTATGGGTCTGATGGGAAAAGTCTTGGGGATCAGATGCTGCTGATTGTGTATTTCATCTTTTTCCTTTCTTCTATAGGATCCAGGATAGCTTGGGAGGTGTGGGACAGTATCCCCAAGATTGGTGAGTAGTCGGTGTTTCCTCCCTAAGGAGTTACACATGTTGGACTATGTCTTATAGAATATACTGTCAGGAATAATAACAATCATCTTGTCTCTTTCCCATCAGTCAGAAGATTCGGAGTCCTGGCAGTCGGTATTGCTTTAGTGGTCGCCTTCATTAAATGGTGAGTTTTCTTCCTCATCTCCTTTACAGATGACATTATTGTCTATAGGGATCTGCTGTATAAGCCAAACTGTAAGTGCATTTTACTATGTGACCACTAGGGGGTGCAATAAGCACTGCAGCCAGGGATTGGGTTACACTGGATTACCAGTCTATATAACATGATTTCTCTGTCTCACAGTTACAGATGTGCTAGGCGCAAATTGAAAAGGTGTAAGAAAAAAATGGATTCCTTGAAAGAAGTCATAGTCCACAAGCCGGGTAAGTAACAGGGAGACAGGTCAGATCTGAAAAGTAGGCCCCGGTCCTTAAGGGCAAAAATAGCCAGGTCCTGAAGGGGTTAAAGTGACAACTTCTGTTACACATCTTACCTACTGATGGTTTCCTTTTCTTCATAGCGGTCATCCCAAAAGTTTCAGCACAAGTGGAATCCGTGGTTCAGAAAATAAAGAGGCGAGCTGTTACAGCATCCAAGAAAGTGGCCGGCGCTGCTAGAGGACTAAGGATAATTAGGAGGAAGCCACTAAGAGCCATCCTAAAACAGAAGAGAAAGATACTGAAACGCCTCGGCAACCTTCTAAAAAAGAAATCGTAGAAGGGAAGAAACTTCCTTCTCCCCCCCCTCCCCCATCCTACCTACCCTTATTTTCTCCCCCATTTCCTCTTAAAAATAAATAATCCTAAAAATAATTTAAAAAAAATTTTCATTATTAAATCTTTTTTTTATTCTATTAATCCCTAGGTGACACATGCGGTACAGGTACAGGTGTCCCATTTGTTCCTTAAAGCGTTTATGGAGGAGGCTGAGGACTTGAACACGCTCCATACACTGTGTCTCCCGGCCAGGGCCGGGACAAGGAGTAGACAGGGGTAGGCGATGGCCTAGGGCGCCATCTTGTGGTGAAAGACAGGATTTTTCCAGCAATTTTCATCTATTTAAATTTTTCTCCCAGACTACTCTGCTCGGCACCCCCCGATGCCGCCCCTGCACAGTGAGTGTCCATGCATTATATTACATGCATGGCCACTCCTGATGTCTCTGCTCCTGTATGCATATTCCGTGGCACACTATAGCATACTGCCACGACGGAATATTAGTGCAGAAGTAGGGACTCTGACACCAGACTCCCTGCTCCGGCACTGTATAGGCGCCCCTGCTGTCAGCTGTGTCCGTGTCACAGTCAGCACATGTAAGTTGGTGCAATCACACTTGGTTATATTCAATGGACTGTGTTGTCCTGTTTGAGACTCCAGTGCAGGATGCGTATGCCAGGAGTCCAATGAAGAAATAACAACACCCTATTTTCCAACGTGTTTCCCCATTATTTTGAGTTGCAAGCTATATGGGTTCCTCAGGGAGTGTGGGTGTCCATAGTTAGATAATCATGGGACATCTTCCTGGTGATATCTTCATAATGGAGACTTAGCATATATCCTGGCATATGTCCTATAAACGATATTTGGTGGTTGTCCTTGCTCTTATAGGTGATTTCATGTAGTCTACGATCAATGTCCTCCTTGATGATGGGGGATGTTAGTGACCTGTGTCTAGGATACAGGATGATATATTCTTGTGAAGGATGTCAGATCCACCATTAGCAGATCACCACCAGATTTAGAGTCCATTTACACAGAAAGATTATCTAAGAGATTATCTGCCAAAGATTTGAAGCCAAAGCCAGGAATGGATTTGAAAAGAGGAAAAATCTCAGGCTTTCCTTTATGACCTGATCTCTGTTTATAGTCTGTTTCTGGCTTTGGCTTCAAATCTTTGGCAGATAATCTGTCAGATAACACCGGTCAACAGCCAAAAAGGTTCCGACATGAAAACAGTTGAACATAACTAATTTTGGGGGCTGAGATCGAAAATGATGTTCAAATTTTAAAATTGGCTCTAATTTTCAAGATATAGATGTACTTTCTATACTTCTCACAGCCTGTGATACAATACTGGGAAAAGTTTGCATCATCAGTATTGCATCATCAACTGGTATATTGCATCATCTTAGAATGACCAATAGTTATGGTATAAGGCTAGGTTCACACTGTTTTTGCTATCCGTGTTTTTCATTTTTTTTTTTTGCAAAAAACGGATGAAAAAAAGAAATGCATTTGTGTGCATCCTTTTTGATCTGCTTTTCCATTGACTTCCATTATTAAAAAAAAAAACAAAAAACTGATTCTGACTGTACCACTTCAGCTTGGCAGAGGCTCTGGGGTGCCAAAACTTAAAAAACACCCCTAAAGGGACACCATTTAGAAAACTACACCCCTCAAGGAATGTAACAAGGGGTGCGGTGAGGATCTGGACCCCACAGGTGCTTCACAGATTTTCAGAACAATATGGCGTGGAAAAAGAAAAAATTATTTTTTACACTAAAACGTTGTTCTAGCCTTCAATTTTTCTTTTTCACAAAGGGATAAAAGGGATAAAAACCCCAAAAACGTGTAGAGCAGTTTCTCCCGAGTACAGAAATACCCCACATGTGGACATAAAGTGCCAAGCGGGCGCACGACGAGCCTCCAAAGGGAAGGAGCGCCAATTGGCTTTTGGAAACTGGATTTTACTGGAATGGATTTCAAGGGCCATGTTGCATTTACAAAGCGATCGTGCTGCCAAAACACTGGAAAACCCCCACAAGTGACCCCATTCTGGAAACTACACCCCTCAAGGAATCTAACAAGGGGTGCAATGAGGATATGGACCCGACTGGTGACTGGCACATATGTAGAACATATGGTGTGAAAATAAAAAATCCCATTTTTTTCATTTTCACGGCACAAATGTGCCCGTCACCAGGGGCCCATATCCCCGCTGCACCCCTTGTTAGATTCCTTATGGGGTGTAGTTTCCAGAATGGGGTCACTTGGGGGTTTCTACTGTCCTGGCCGCACAGAGGCTTTGTAATTGCATCATGGCAAGTCTCTAATGGGAATGGCGGCCATACCTACTTAGCTGGGGAAAAGAAACAATTTTTTATTTATTTGGGTTTATTAGGCCAATTATTAGTTTATAAGGTTGAAAATAAGAGGTGTCCATCAAATTCAACCTGTGTTGATCCAGAGGAAGGCAAAAAACCCTCGTGAGGCAGACGACAGTAGCCTCATCACTGGGAAAAATTCCTTCCCGACTCCATAATGGCGATCAGAATAATCCCTGGATCAACGTGACCCCTGAAATAGGAATAAGGGACAGAATTTAGATAATGTAGAACCCCAGTGACGTGTGGTGCGCCTTGAAGCGATCCAGTATGCAGAGGCCGGGGTGATCAGGACAGGTGTCACACTGGTAAATGGTGTCCTTCCTGATCCCCCTGTTACCCCACACTCTGCACTTCTTCTGGGATCTCCCGTTTTCCAGTGTGGGTGACGTCACCTGGAAAATGTTGCCCTGGTGCGATACGGGGTCCTTCATATCCAGAAGCGCTGGGTCCACTCCATGGCTGCTAAATATTAGGGCTCTATTACTACTTCTGATATTTTCGGATTGTACCACAAGCTACAGTAGCTCGGGCAGCGAGGGACCAGAAGAGGGGGTGCTGGTATAAAAGTTATCCCCGTACAGGTCGTAACCTTTATCCAGCAGTGGAAAGATCAGTTCCCGAAAGATCTTCCCACTAACTCGGAGGATGGGGGGGGGGGGGCATCTGGGGGCCGGATTTTGGTGTCCCTTCCTTCAGACACTCTAAGGGTATGTGCACACTGCAGAATGGCGAAGGATAACCCTTTGTGCATTCCGCAGCTGGCACCCACCGGTGGACTGATGCAGGCGCGCGTCTCCGCACATGTCATAGACTCCATTCTATGTACAGGCGGATTCCGCCCTCCGTCCAAAGAATGAATGCATAGAATGAAGTCTATGACATGTGCGGAGACGCACGCCTGCATCAGTCCGCCGGCGGGTGCCAGCTGCGGAATGCACAAAGGGTTATCCTTCAGCATTCCGCAGTGTGCACGTACCCTAAATCTGTAAGTGTACCCTGAGGTACGCTCATAGAGTTTGTAGAATTTCACGCCATGCCGTGATCTCTTATTGGGACGGTACTGGCGGAAAAGACGTGTCTGGGGGGCAGCGTACGCTACGCTACCCCCAGACACGTCACTGGATGATGATGACGAGGATGAATGGGGGAAAAAAGGATCCCCCCCATTCATCCTCACTGGCTGTTTCGGTGTCTGAGGCAATAATAGCGTATGCGTCCGACACCGAAAACACCCTGGGGGCTATCTTTATACAGGGATTGGTATATGGGGTATGTAAATGTGTAGTGGTGTAGTGTAAAACTTTATTTTATGTAGTGTAATAGTGTTTTTTACATGTTGTTTTTTTTTAACATTAAGTATAAAAAAAAAACCTCCACCAAAAAAGGAGTTGCCGATAAATGCCACACTTATGTGCGGCACTTATCAGCAGACTGTGGCTGTAGGATATAGGAAAAAAACACCCTACGCCGAAAAGGAGGAGTTGCTGATTAGCAGCGCACTGACGTGCGATGCTGATCAGCACTCGGCGGCGGTAGGGTGCGGAAAATGAAAAAAAAAAAAAAATTGGAAAGAAAAAAAAAACCTTTCCACAACCCTATAGCTACTAATAAGTGTATTATATACACTTATCAGCCGCTAGGGGGCAGTAGAACGCAAATTCCGGAAAAAGCCGAAGTTTGACGCTGGAGCCGAAGGGGACCGCCGGAAAAAGCCGAAGACGCCGACGAAGAAGAGGACGCGATCGGGACCCGGAAGACGCGATCGGGACGCTGGATCAGGTGAGTGTGTGCCAATACCTGCTCTAGACACCTCAGCTACCTAGCTGAGGTGTCCACAGCAGGTATTTAACCCTTTCCTCGGCAACTTATATCACCGTGATCGGCCGGTCCCGGCCGGCCGATCATGTCAATCGGGACGTGGCACCGTGGCCACCATTACTTTTAACAGTAATGGCGGTCAGTGCCGTTCTCAGACAGCACCGACCGCCATTGCTTTCCGGGTCATCGGAAAGCTGCAGATCGCCGCCAAACAGGAAAGGCCTGCTATACATTATTGCGGGCCATCTTCCCCGATCGCTGTGTGTGTACACACAGCGATCAGGGAAACCGCCCTGTAAATGGGGGCGTAAATGTACGCCCGCGGTCCTTAAGGGGTTAGGCAGGGCATGATGGGCGTTCTAATTTGATAACAGCTTAAGGGTGCCTTCACACGTATCGGATCTGCAGAGGATTTTACGCCTCAAATTTGCAGGAGAATCCACTGTGGATCCATTTCGTTTTTTTCTATGAGAATACATATTTGCAGGGGGATTGACATTGACATGTAAGTTAACCCCCTGCCGGCTGGATACTGCGCTCCGGCTTGCTTCGGGGGTTCCCGGCATCTGCATGTCCCGCTCCGCCTATCAGTGCGCTGCCCAGCTGCGCCACTGACTGACTGAGTGGGACATCCAGGGAACCCCCGAAGAAAGCTGGAGCGCAGAGCAGGTACAGTATGCTCCAGCCAGCAAGGGGTTAACTTATATTCTCAATGCCGCTGCAAGCATGTATTCTCATAGAAAATAACTGGCAATGGATCCGCTGCTGATCCGGTACGTGTGGAGGCGCCCTAAGAGTCACTTGTTGGGAAACAGAGAGCAGAGGACTAATAAACTGTCCCCCAAATCACTAACATTGGATTTTCTAGTTGCAGCAAAACTACAACTTCCGGTTCCAGCTCGGCCATGTAAGACACGCGGCGGCAGAGTTCCCAGACCGCGGGCGGCATAATACCTGCCAGAACTGCCATTCTGGTGACAGATCAGCCAGGCAGCACCAGGTCTGAGAGAGGGTCCTGGAGGGCATATTTATAGACCGGTACGTCCTCCGCAGTGCCACTAAGCAGCCTCCTGCCAGCAGCGCAGTGGACGCAGGGCCAGCAGACATTGACAAGATGGCGCCGGAGGAGAGCACCCAGCAGTATGGCGCACAGGGAGACAGCACATCCCGGCAGATAGAGGTATCTGGAGCTGTGGGGGGCTCGCAGCTCACACAGGGAACCATTTAGTCTCACCCCCCAATAGATTTCAAGGTTTTGGCAGCGGAGGTTACTAAGGTAATGGCCCCTAACATGCAGAGTATCTTAGAGGAGGCCCTCAGATCTTCCCTCACACAAATACACCAAGAGATCACTGACAGCTCCACAAGGAGAACAGCAGTAGAGCAGCGGGCGGCCGTCTTAGAGGATGAAAATGACTTTTTACAATCTAAATTGCGCCAAGTCGCTGGAGATGCTGATCTTATGGCTGACAAATTGGATGTTTTGGAAAATCGTTCCCGGCGGAATAACTTACGTATTGTGAAGGTCAAGGAGAGTGTCTCTGCAGCTGATGTACAATCCTTTTGTGAGAGGGATATACCGAAAGGTTTACATCTGCCGCATGCAGGGGCTGGCTGGCAAATTTTAGCCTTGGGGGCAAGCACTCAGCACTGGCTCATGAGTAGCAGGCTAGCGGCCCATCCTTCAAGGATCACTCAGGCCCTTACCTATTATTACCCTCCCCACATCAGTGCAGGGAAGAAAAAGCGTGAGAGAAAAAGGTGAACAAGCAACAGGAGAACCAGAGTCTTAACAGGATTGTAACGAAAATGCCATTCAAATATTTGGGAGAGTGGTCTGAGTTCCCTACAGTAACATTGCTAGTCAATACTTGGAAAGATCTTAAAAACACACTAGGGATTAAATCATCGTTAGATTTTACTCCCCTATGGTTTAATAAGAACTTTGTGGAGATAGAGTGACTGGAGAAATTGGGCTGGTATATAAAAGCAGGAATTAGAAAAGTGAAAGATGTGTTCCAGATGGGTCAGTTGAAATCATGGGATCTGCTAAAAAGGGAGCATGGTTTGGACGATAGCTGCACCTACTGTCGGAAAGGGGACTCAGATCACCAGTCTTAGGATAGGAAGAATAATAGAGGATCATCAGAAGGAAAGTGAAAGGAGGCTTAGTGGTATACCAAAAGGTGCAAGAGGTGCGCTCGGGGGACGGAGGGGTCACCACACCGAATGTAAAGTTGGTCTCTTGTATGAGAAAGGAATGTATTGGATAATATACAGTATGCAGGACTACCATTGATGTCAGATGTAGGGATGAGCGAACCGAACCGTTGCGAACCAGATTCGTTACGAACTTTGCAAAAAGTTCGGTACCGAATCGAACTTTCAAAAAGTTTGTTACGAAGTTCGTTAAAATCGCAACAGCGTCGCAAAACTGTACTTTAATCAGAGAATAGAACAGGATACAAGGGATTATTACTCCTATAATCCTTTGTATCCTGTTTTTATGTGAATATCAAGGTGTGTGACGTCACTCCAGGAACAGGAAGTGCTTGAGCCTGGCTGCAGTTCCTCATTGTGTTTCCAGACGGCAGAGAGAGAGGAGGTGTACGTTAAGCAGAGAGGGAAAACACATAGATTACATATCCAAACAACTGGATAAGTACAGGGAGAGATAGAGAAGGAGTATATATTGTTTGTGAGAGAAGCAGGAGAGAGGAAGATAAAAAAAATCGCAAGATCCAGGGAAAGCTTGATAAGCTCATACATAGTGAAAGAGGCTGAGAAATCAAGAGTTAGGTAGAGAGAGGGAGAGATAGGCATCTAACTCAAAAATCGTGATATCTAGGGAGAGATAGGGAGATAAAAAAAAGAAATAGGGAGAGAAAAGTGAGAAGAGTCACTCAGGACACGTAGCATTGAACCAGCTACTGTTCCGTGATAGAGAGGAGACGCTAGGCGTTGCTGCTCTGCTGGGTGCTGTTAACCGTGTATAGCCGCAAGCAAAAAAGTTAAAAAAAAAAGTTTGTTTGTTTGTATGTGATCAGCTGCTCTAGGTGACGCTAAGTCAGCGCCCCCCAAAAGCTCTCCGTTTGTGCTCTGCTGGTTGTCGTCAACCTCATCTAGCTGCCCTCAACCAAAAAAGTTAAAAAAAACTTCAAAAAAAATAAAAAAAAGTTTGTTTATTTGTTTGTTTGTGATAAGCTGTTCTAGGTGACGCTAAGTCAGCGCCCCACAAAAGCTGTCCGTTTGTGCTCTGCTGGTTGCCGTCAACCCCGTCTAGCTGCTCGCAACCAAAAAAGTTTAAAAAAATTAAAAAAAGTTTGTTTGTTTGTTTATGATAAGCTGTTCGAGGTGACGCTAAGTCAGCGCCCCACAAAAGCTATCCGTTTTTGCTCCGCTGGTTGCCGTCAAACCTTTTTAGCCACCCGCAACCAAAAAAGTAAATAAAAACTTAAAAAAAAATTAAAAAAGTTTGTTTGTGATCAGCTGTTCTAGGTGACGCTAAGTCAGCGCCCCACAAAAGCTGTCCGTTTGTGCTCTGCTGGTTGCCGTCAAACCCGTTTAGCCACCCGCTTTTTTTGTGATAACCTGTACATTTCTGCTTTGCTGTGTGCCTCCAACCCACAAAGCAATAGTCACTGAAACTTTGTGCCTTCTAACCAATAGATTATTTCTTTTTCAAAATTTACACCAACCAAAGAACTATGTCCAAGCGTCCTACTTCCAGCACTTCCCAGGCAAGGACTGCAACGACAGGTGGTGAGGGTAGGAGAAGTGGCAGCACCAGGCCCGGCGGCAGCCGGGGCAACAGGCGTGGCAGCAGGGTGCAGCTTCCCCAGACGCCCATGGGTCATGTAAGAACCACACAGCCAGCGGTTCGAGATTGGCTTACCCAATCCTCCAGTTCCACTGCCCAAAGCTCCCAAACGAGGTTGGCTAGATCATCCGACACCACCCTTACATGGGAGGGTCAGCGACAGTCCTCTGCCCCGTCCCCTGTTATTACTATGCCACCCACCTCTGGGGCACCTTCTGCCAGGGAACTCTTGGCAAACCTTGATTTGCCCTTGGAGTCTATACCACTTTTTAGTGATGATGAGGAGGAGGAGGTAGTAGTCCCCCAAAGGCAGCAGGTGGAACGTGCAGAGGCTGCAGAGGAGGTGTTGGCTGTAAGCCAGGGAGGGGCATCCAGTGCCACACCTGAGATCCTGTCCCAGCCACTGGAGGACAGTAGCAGTGGTGGTGATGATGATGTCGCTGATCGGACGTGGCGCCCTCAAGCAGCATTATCTTCGGCGTCATCAGGGGAGAAAAGTGAGGTGCTACCGAAGCAGCAACATCCCACTGGTGCAAGGAAGCGAGGCACAAGAGGGAGGGGTAGAAGACAATCTACCAGGCAGACTTCATCAATACCTTTAAGCCTTGGTCCTGAGAGGGGACCCCCAGGCAGCGGTGGCAGTGAACAACCAGCAAGATCCCCCGTGGCTGGCAGCAAACCACGGTCCTCTGTCGTCTGGCAGTTCTTTCGGCTGGGGACAGATAAGCACATCGCTCTGTGCCTGCTGTGCAATGAGAGGGTCAGTCGTGGTAGGGGTGATAATCTTGGGACAACATCCATGAGGAAGCACATGGAAAGGCAACACCAACAGGCCTGGAAAAAACGTGACCCCAATACCACCTCCTGTCAGGATGCACCATACACTGCAGATCCCATCATGCAACATCCTCTCACTGGAACTCAGGCCTCGCCAGCCTCAGTTGCCAGCAGCAGCACAGTCTCCCTGCCATGTACACCCCTAATGAATAAGCAATCCCTGACTGAGTCCATGGGCAAACGTCAGGTGTACTCCAGCAGCCAACCCATGGCACAGAAACTGGCCGGACACCTGGTTAAACTGCTGGTGCTTCAGTCCCTGCCATTTAATCTTGTGGACTCCCAGCCTTTCAGGGATTTCATGGCGTGTGCGCACCCCAGATGGCGAGTCCCCAGCCGCCACTACTTCTCGAGCAAAGCTGTGCCATCAATGCACAGTTATGTGAAGAGACAGGTTGGCGACTCATTGGGACTCTCGGTGTCCAAGACAGTGCACCTGAGTGCTGATGTCTGGTCCTCTAATTATGGGCAAGGCCAGTACATGGCAGTTACTGCCCATTGGGTCAACATCCTCCCAGGAGACCATCAGGAAGTTGTCCCATTCTTGCCACTGTCACCTCCACGGTGCTTTAGGGGGCCAGCAGCGGGTAGCACAAGTTCTGCCTCCACCACCACTGCAGTCCAACCTGACCCAGTGTCTTACCACCGATGTCAGGCCCGCCGCTCTCCGGCTGTCCTCCATTTGGTGAGCCTGGGTCAACGAAGCCACAGTGGCCAGGAGCTCCTCCCGACCATCAGGGATAGCTGAATGGCTGACCCCACGTCAACTAACGGTGGGAAGTGTCGTAGCGGACAACGGGAGGAACATTGTCACTGCAGTTCAGCGGGGAGGGCTGACTCATACACCTTGTATGGCACATGTGATCAACCTCATAGTGCAGAGGTTTCTTCGATCATTTCCTGCACTACATGACCTTCTGAGGATGTCACGTAGAGTGTGCAAACATTTCAGCCACTCCTACGCTGCAAGGAACACCCTGCTCAGAATACAGAGACAGCGCGGTATGCCCCAACATCGGCTAATCTGTGACGTGCCAACACGCTGGATTTCTGCCCTCCATATACTCGACCGCCTGTACGAGCAAAGGTCAGCCGTAACAGACTACCTCATGGGGCAATCAGGCAGCTTCACGCCACACTGCAACTTCCAAGTAACACACTGGCAGTTAATGCGGGAAGTCTGCCAATTGTTGATCCCTTTTGAGTCTTTTTGACTCTCTTTGTGAGCAGGCAGGACTATGGGATCAACGACATCATCCCACTTCTCTATGTTCTGGAAAGTGCGCTGAGCAACATCATCAGCGAGGATTCCCAGGCCACAACTCCAAGGCTGAACATCGCCTTGAGCCAGGAGCTGGATGAAGTGCAGACGGAGGTTGAGGAGGAGGAAGATGTCTACGCCCAGCCATTCCGCAAACCGCCACCTGGCTTCTCTGCCTCTCCATCACAGGAGGAGATGGAGGATGAGGTGGTAGAGGAAGAAGAGGAAGACCCCAGCAGACCCTGGAACTATACCGAAGACAGTGGAGAGGAGAGGCACTCATTGTCCTTGGTGCAGATGGCAAGGTGTCTGCAGGAGTGTCTGTGGAATGATAGCCGGATTGTGGACATCCACCAGAGGGACCAATACTGGCTGGCCACCCTGTTGGACCCTCGCTTCCGCCATCACAGAGGGAGGCTAAACTGGTGTACTACAGGGACATGCTCACCAGTCAGTTGGTCTCAACTTACCTGCGAGACCAGCCAGGTTCCCAGACAACATCCTCTGGGGGGGAACCAGCGCGCTCCACTCCCACCACCACTAGTGGAGGCATCAGAAGTCCCTACAGCCTGCAAGCCCTCATCAGCAATTTCATGCAGCTAGCTGGTGAAGAAAGGACACAGCACCGGACTCATGGCGTGGACCACCATGAGCTAAGCCACCAGGTCACTGCTTACCTTGAATCCACCCTGCCCCAAAGTGTCACCAACCCCGTGCAGTACTGGACAGAAAAACTGGAGATTTGGCCTCAACTGGCAGAGTTTGCCTTGGCTCTGCTGTCCTGCCCAGCCAGTAGTGTGGCATCAGAGAGGGTATTTAGTGCGGCGGGTAACATCATAACACCGCAAAGAACGAGGCTCTCTTGCCACAGTGTGGAGATGCTCACTTTTGTTAAAATGAATTGTGCCTGGATTACATTGGATTATACCACCCCCTGCCTGATGTGAATGACTAAGTCATCAGTCACCCGTCTTGCATGGCAATCCGTGTGTCCGAGAAATTGACCTTAATATCCTAAATATGTGCCCAACGTAAAAATCCGTAATTTAACTTATTAAGTAATGTTCCCCCCTTAGACCCCAAATGTTTTTTAAAAAATCACCTTAAAAATTCCCAACTTAATTTGGATACATTTGAAAAAACAGATCCCCATTTCCAAATTTGATGCCCATGGTGTGTTGGCCATTTAACATCTCCACACCAGATTAATGCCTTGCACCAGTGCACCGTCCAACCCATACCCCAAGAACAGTAGCAACCCTAAAATAATCCCCACGACTATGCTTCAAAAAGTGTGGATTTCACCTTTTGTGAACTATAGCCGTGGAGTTCTATCCCTGGCACCCGTGCCAAGGAACACTACTCACCATTTTGTGAGTGGGTACTAACTGTTCTTGAGGTATTTTGTGGATATCATGAGAGTAGTGAAATCTTGCACCGCAAATCCCGATGGGGTTCTTCTGTGTGCAAATTATTTCACGCCTCTCATGTAGTCACACGTGAAATAAGACTGTCTATGGGGCATATATCACGGAGGCTGCTGTCCTTCAACTGTGATATAAAAAACCCCCACAGTTAGTTAGAGCAACAAACAGTTGCTGAAAGGCAGGTTATCTTGCCTTCTTTACGGGTGCCTTTACAATAGGAGGCTTTTTTGTGGTTCCCTGCTGGCTAAAATCCACAGCGCATCGTTGGCTGATTTTATGCCACCTTCAGTACTATGGGGCTGGGCGCAGAACTGCGTATGTCTGGCCGGCACCCTAGTACTGAATGCCATTTGGTGAACGGTATAAAAATGCCCTGTGGATTTTACTCAGCAGACCCGCAGCCACATGTGAAAATACCCATAGGGTGAGGTTTTTTGGGAGTGACAAAAGAGAGGGTGGGAGGTCACTCCCATACCCCATCAGGGGTTTTTCCCCTACCCACTTTAAAAGATAAGTCCAGGCAATCAATAACTTTCTGTACCCTTACTTGACCCAGAAACTTATAAATTGACCGGACTTATCCTTTAAGCCAGCTGGGGACAGCACTTAAAAAACACAAAAGCATACATCCATTGGATTGGACGCTACACTCGGTTAGGACATCAAACTGGTGTTAAGAAAAAATATATATATATATATATGTGTATCGCCAACAGCAATAGGCCCAGATTCAACAGGTTTGACACCAGAGTAGTTGCGTCAATTTGTAAAGCAAGTGCCAGTGAGGTGTCAATTTCGTGAAAATTGGACACGTATTTTTGGATAATGGAACTGGGGTAAAGCCTTCTTGAATCTGTGCCTTTTTAAATGTCCTTTCTTCACCTCATGGATTCTGTGGGTGAGGTTCTCTGTCTATTTTACCGTATCCTGCTAGACTAGGTGTAATGTTAGAGGGGTTTTTTTAACGTTGACTGTCCTGTGCTGAACTCTACATCAACATGTTGTCATGTTTAAAGAATGATTTTTACACACATGCATATCCTTAGCTTCAAACTTCAGTTGTCTGTACTAGGTCCTTCTGGGTCCAAAAGAATACTACTCCTACTAATGCCCCCACCGTCAATTGTCTATTTGGAAACATACTGGGTGGAATCAAGAGCTGCGGAAGCTGTCATCTCAACTTGTCTGTTTTTAACAATACTGGCCTGAGAGCCATCAACTGCTGCCTCCTCCTTCTCCTCAAGTAGCCTCTCCTCGATAATACTAGCCTGGAATCGATCAACTGCTTCCTCCTCCTCCTCAAGTAGCCTCTCCTCGATAATACTGTCCTGGAATCAATCAACTGCTGCCTCCTCCTGCTCTTCAAGTAGTCTGTTTTTAATTATACTGGCCTGGAATTGATCAACTGCTGCCTCATCCTCCTCAATTAGCCTCTCCTCCATAATACTGGCCTGGAATCGATCAACTGCTGCCTCCTCCTCCTCAAGTAGCCTTTCCTCGATAATACTGGCCTGGAATCGATCAACTACTGCCTCCTCCTGCTCTTCAAGTAGTCTGTTTTTAATTATACTGGCCTGGAATCGATCAACTGCTTCCTCCTCCTCAAGTAGCCTCTCCTCGATAATACTGGCCTGGAATCGATCAACTGCTGCCTCCTCCTTCTCCTCAAGTAGCCTCTCCTCGATAATACTGGCCTGGAATCGATCAACTGCTGCCTCCTCCTCCTCAAGGAGCCTCTCCTCGATAATACTGGCCTGGAATCAGTCAACTGCTGCCTCCTCCTGCTCTTCAAGTAGTCTGTTTTTAATTAAACTGGCCTGGAATCAATCAACTGCTGCCTCCTCCTACTGCTGCTCAAGTAGTCTGATTCCAGGCCAGTATAATTAAAAACAGACTACTTGAGCAGCAGTAGGAGAAGGCAGCAGTTGATTGATTCCAGGCCAGTATAATTAAAAACAGACTACTTGAGCAGCAGTAGGAGAAGGCAGCAGTTGATTGATTCCAGGCCAGTATAATTAAAAACAGACTACTTGAAGAGCAGGAGGAGGCAGCAGTTTATCAATTCCAGGCTAGTATTATTGAGGAGAGGCTACTTGAGGGGGAGGAGGAGGCAGCAGTTGATTAATTCCAGGCCAGTATTATTAATTCAGGCACGATTTATCTTCACAAAAGTCAGCATCTCAACACTGTGGCAAGAGAGCCTCGTTCTTTGCGGTGTTACGATGCTACCCGCTGCACTGATTACCCTCTCTGACGCCCCACTACTAGCTGGGCAGGACAGCAGAGCCAAGGAAAACTCTGCCAGTTGAGGCCAAATCTCCAGTTTCTCTGCCAGCAGAGCAGCAGTAGGAGGAGGCAGCAGTTGATTGATTCTATGCCAGTATTATTAAAAACAGACTACTTGAGGAGCAGGAGGAGGCAGCAGTTGATCGATTCCAGGCCAGTATTATTGAGGAGATTCGACTTGAGGAGGAGGAGGCAGCAGTTGATCAATTCCAGGCCAGTATTATCGAGGAGAGGCTACTTGAGGAGGAGGAGGAGGCAGCAGTTGATCGATTCCAGGCCAGTATTATGGAGGAGAGGCTAATTGAGGAGGATGAGGCAGCAGTTGATCGATTCCAGGCCAGTATAATTAAAAACAGACTACTTGAAGAGCAGGAGGAGGCAGCAGTTGACTGATTCCAGGCCAGTATTATCGAGGAGAGGCTACTTGAGGAGGAGGAGGCAGCAGTTGATCGATTCCAGGCCAGTTTAATTAAAAACAGACTACTTGAAGAGCAGGAGGAGGCAGCAGTTGATTGATTCCAGGCCAGTATTATCGAGGAGAGGCTACTTGAGGAGGAGGCAACAGTTGATCGATTCCAGGCCAGTATAATTAAAAACAGACTACTTGAAGAGCAGGAGGAGGCAGCGGTTGATTGATTCCAGGCCAGTATTATCGAGGAGAGGCTACTTGAGGAGGAGGAGGCAGCAGTTGATCGATTCCAGGCCAGTATTATTAAAAACAGACTACTTGAAGAGCAGGAGGAGGCAGCAGTTGATCGATTCCAGGCCAGAATTATCGAGGAGAGGCTACTTGAGGAGGAGGAGGCAGCAGTTAATCGATTCCAGGCCAGTATTATGGAGGAGAGGCTACTTGAGGAGGATGAGGCAGCAGTTGATCGATTCCAGGCCAGTATTACTGAGGAGAGTCTACTTGAGGAGGAGGAGGAGGCGGCAGCAGTTGATTGATTCCAGGCCAGTATAATTAAAAACAATCAACTGCTGCCGCCTCCTCTTCCTCCTCAAGTAGACTCTCCTCAGTAATACTGGCCTGAAATCGATCAACTGCTGCCTCCTCCTTCTCTTTAAGTAGTCTGTTTTTAATTATACTGGCCTGGAATCAATCAACTGCTGCCTCCTCCTACTGCTGCTCAAGTAGTCTGTTTTTAATTATGCTTGTCTTACCACCGATGTCAGGCCCGCCGCTCTCAGGCTGTCCTCCATTTGGTGAGCCTGGGTCAACGAAGCCACAGTGGCCAGGAGCCCCTCCGGACCATCAGGGATAGCTGAATGGCTGACCCCACGTCAACTAACGGTGGGAAGTGTCGTAGCGGACAATGGGAGGAACATTGTCTCTGCAGTTCAGCGGGGAGGGCTGACTCATACACCTTGTATGGCACATGTGATCAACATCATAGTGCAGAGGTTTCTCCGATCATTTCATGCACTACATGACCTTATGAGGATGTCACGTAGAGTGTGCAAACATTTCAGCCACTCCTACGCTGCAAGGAACACCCTGCTCAGTTAGCCTCTCCTCCATAATACTGGCTTGGAATCGATCAACTGCTGCCTCCTCCTCCTCAAGTAGCCTCTCCTCGATAATACTGGCCTGGAATCGATCAACTACTGCCTCCTCCTGCTCTTCAAGTAGTCTGTTTTTAATTATACTGGCCTAAAAGGCGAGCAATAAACTACTGCCTCCTCCTGCTGCTCAACTTGTCTCTTCTCAACAATACTGGCCCGAGAGGCGAGCAATCTACTGCTGCCTCCTCCTGTTCCTCGACTTGTCTCTTCTCAACAATACTGGCCTGAGAGGCGAGCAATCAACTGCTGCCTCCTCCTGCTGCTCAACTTGTCTCTTCTCAACAATACTGGCCTGAGAGGCGAGCAATCTACTGCTGCCTCCTCCTGTTCCTCGACTTGTCTCTTCTCAACAATACTGGCCTGGGTGCAATCAAGTGCTGCCGCATCCTCCTTGTAAACTTTTTTTTTTCAATATTTTTTGTCACTATTTTGGCACTTTTATTCACTATATTTTATTAATATTATTCCTATTATTATTATTTTTTATTTAATTTTTTTTCTCATTATTTTTGCACTTTTTTCCCCCCACTTTTTTCATTGTAATATCAACTGCAACTAAACGAAACTATACCCTATCAGACTATTGTAGCTGCAATTATTCAGCCGTTAGAGCAAGGTTCGTTTTCGGTTCGGTTCATACCAATCCGAACTTCACGAAAGTTCGCCGGATCGAACTGAACCGAACTTTTCAAAAGTTCGCTCATCCCTAGTCAGAGGGTTTATACATAAGTTTGTATAAGGGAAAATAAGTTATAATATGGTTGTTACATGTTTTTACTGTTTATTGGTGTGGAAAATAAAGATAAAAAAAAATATTTGGGAGAGATTCACAAAGAGTGGACTGCTGCTGGAGTCAGAGCTTCAAAAGCCACAAGCACATCCAGACGTCTGCAGGACATGGGCTACAAGTGTTACATTGCATGTGTCACTCCTGACCAAGAAACAACACCAGAAGCGTCTTATCTGGGCCAAGGAAAAGAAGAACTGGACTGTTGATCAGTGGTCCAAGGGGCTGATTTCAGATGAAAGTAAATTTTGCATTTCATTTGGAAATCTCGGTCCCAGAATCTGGAGGAAGAGTGGAGAGGCTGTACACAATCCAAGCTGCTTGAGGTCTAGTGTGAAGTTTCCACAATCAGGGATGGTTTGGGGAGCCATGTCATCTGCTGGTGGAGGGTCACTGGGTTTCATCAACACCAAAGTCACCGCTGCCGGCGTCTACCAGGAAATTTTAGAGCACTTAATGTTTCCCTGTGCTGAAAAGATTTTTAGAGATGGAATTTTCATCTTCCAGCAGGATTTGGCACCTGTCCACACGGCCAAAAGTACCAATCCCTGGTTTACTGACCACAGCATCACTGGGCTTTATTGGCCAGAAAACTCGCCAGACCTTAACCCCATAGTGAATCTATGAGGTATTGTCAAGAGGAAGATGAAAGACACCAGAGCCATCAATGCAGACGAGCTAAAGGCCGCTATCACAGCAACCTTGGCTTCACTAACCCCTCTGCAGTGCCATCAGCTGATCGCCTCCATGCCACATTGCCGCATTGATGTCGTCATTTATGCAAAAGGTGCCCCGACCAAGTATTGAGGGCATTTACTGTACAGACGTTTCATTTGGTCAACATTTCTGTGTTAAAAATATTTTTTTCCAGTTGGTTTTATATAATATTCTAATTTTCTGAAATACTGACTTTTGGGTTTTCCTTGGCTGTAATCCATAATCATTAACTTTAACAGAAATAATCGCTTGAAAAAGTTCACTCTGTATGTAATGACTCTATAGAATATATGAGGTCACTTTTTGAATTGAATTACTGAAAAAGAAACAACTTTTTGTTGATATTCTAATTTATTGCAAACCACTGTATATGGGACGGCAAAGCGGTGACATAGAACTGTCCCATAGACTTACATTGACAAAGTTTTTCTGGCCCACATCAGAACGCTGCGGCCGGAAAGATCATCTGGCCGGTACTTAAGTGCCGGCCGGGATGATCTTTGCAGAGACCGTCCGTTTCACAGAACGGCCGGTCTCTTACAAAGTGTGAACATAATTAGAAACACACGTTCCAATGGGTATCAGCAATAAATTGTCACCAAGGGGTCTGTTCCTTTACCCCTGTATCCTTATAAACCCACTAAAAAATCTCCAATAAAAAGCCTCTTATATAAAACATATATTATACAAGAAAAACAAAACCAAGGCTTACAGCTGAAATTCATAGTTTAATTTTCACATAAAAATTAAAAATCACATATCTCACATAAAACAAGTTTACAAAAGGTTATGAGAAAAATGGCGTCCTACAAACACACTGCTTTAGATCATGGAATAAAAATATAAAATCCTCTGTTTTCTGGAGTCAATACGTATGTTGCTGTCTCTAATGCATCATAGCATGCCACCCAAAACTGGACTAAAAATTGTTTAATTCCGGCCGCTATCTCTAGACACATCTAAAAAATACAATCTAAACCGATCATATTGACTCACCCATGGCAGTGTGGTAGTGCTTGACCCCTACGCACGTTTCGCGTGGCTACGCTTCCTCAGGTCTGAACTGACAGGTCTTTCTGCGGCCGGAATTCACTGAATTCCAGCCGCAGCAAACTGACATGTCAGTTGTTTGCGGCAGCGTATGGGATCCCGGCCGAAGCGCACACAATGTGTGCACGCTCCGGCTGGGATCCCATAGAACAAAAGGCATTGTTCCACCGCGGTAAAAGTACGGCCGTTGTTGCCATCGGCAACAACGGCCGTACTTTTACGTAGTGTGAACATAGCCCAAAGTTGTATAACTTTGTAATGTGTGTTATTTAGTGAATAATTTTGAAATGCCGCATTACCTTTTTAAGCCCCTGGGGACCAGACTGTCCTGGCACTGCACCTGCCCCAGCAAGGAAGGAGGTTAAGTTCCCCCTTCCTTACTTCGGCAGATGCAGTGCGATATCCTTGGGGAGAGGGTGATAGTGGGGGTTACCCGCTGCTTCCTCCATTGTTTCCAGCTGTCCCGAGATGTCTTGGTAAGCCCCGCCCCTGCATCGGACACGAACCTTATAGGGGTGGGGCTTACCACGGGGGCGGAGCTTATCAGGACATCCCGGGACTGCTAGCAACAATGGAGGAAGCAGCAGCAGGTAACCCCCACCATCACTCTCCTCCCCCTCCCCCCCCCCAGAGCGCACACTGCATCTGCCCCAGTAAGGAAGGGGGCATTTAACCCTCTTCCTTGCTGGTGCAGGTGCAGTGCCAGAACAGTCTGACTTCCAGAGGGTTAAGTCCCTGGGAGCCAGACTGTAACTCCCATGCCCATGCTGAAGGTCACCCAGCATTCCCATGATCCTGTAATGCTGGGAAAGCTGGGTGACCTCTAGCATAGACATGGGAGTTACAGTCTGGCTCCCAGGGGGGGGATCTAATGCGGGTTTATTTATTTATTTTTTTAAAAACCCGCATAGGATCCCCTCCCCTTTTCATAACCAGCCTGGTAACACCAGGGTGGGAAGGGCCATATATTTTGGTGGCCCTCCCCAGCCTAATCTTACCAGCCTGCTGCCGCCCGGTCCAGGAGCGCCAATTTTGACGCTCCGGGACCACTGGCACTCGGCTCTTCCCAGTATCCCTGGTGGCATTGAGTACTGGGGTAATAATGGGGGGATAGTGTTAGCCATTTTATACCGGCTAACACTAGGCCCCGACTTAGTAATGGATTCCGTCTATCAGACAGCTTCCACTCCTAAGTCTGTAAAGTAATGAAAGAAAACACAACACACCTAGAAAATGTTTTTATTCAAATAAAAACACCCCCACACTCCTCGTTGACCATTTAATTAAACAGTAAAGTCCGCCGGTCATCGACGTAGTCCAAACGAATCCAACGTAATCCTCTGCGTGACGGTATCTGACAAAGAATAGGAGAAGAAAATGCTCATTACCTAGGAGGCGAACCAGGGCCAATGAGACTATTTAGAGATAATTCTGAGACTATTTAGAGACAATTCTGAGCCAAACAAATCAGCACCACAGAAAATAGACCAGGCTTATCCCTGATAGTAAATAGACCAGGCTTATCCCTGATAGTAAATAGACCAGGCTTATCCCTGATAGTAAATAGACCAGGCTTATCCCTGATAGTAAATAGACCAGGCTTATCCCTGATAGTAAATAGACCAGGCTTATCCCTGATAGTAAATAGACCAGGCTTATCCCTGATAGTAAATTGCGTTTTAAATAGACCAGTCTATTCATGCCAAGGCAGAAATAGACCACATCTAGAAAAATCCCCTGTTGATAAATCTCCCCCATGGTGTCAGCTCTATACAGATGACTGGTCACCACACATGGCATATACTGTATACTGCACCATACACCTGTATATAAGAACATAGTGTGACCTCTATACAGATCACTACTAATAAGCCCCCCCCCCATGTAAGCCCCTTTCCCACCCATGTACGTATTGTTCACGTGTAATAAATAAATGGATCCAATGGATCACCTGACTCCTCTGGCGTCTTCTCTTGCAGCTCTCAGCGATGAATGACGTCACTCATGTGCCCGGAGCTGCGAGAGGAAGCGGTTTCTTGTGGCCGAGGCAGAATCCGAATCAGATCAGCAGAGGCAGTCAGTGGCACTCCCAGGATGTGTACCCAATTCTGACTACATTACCTCGCTAGTGTCATACAGTGACTCTACAGTCTGATTACAGCACCATGGAGAGCGCTATATGTGCCAGAGCTACAGTTCTCCTGTTTACATGCGGAGATCGAACACTCCCTCTGGGCGTGCAGGGGGAGGTACTAGTGTTTGGCGCCCTCATCCGTCTGCTGTGACGTCGGTGGTGGCTATTACTTCTGGCTACCGCCAGCTCTCTGCCTACACAGAACAACGGGAGAACATCTCCACAAAGAGCGCTTACTGTAAGTAGCACCCAGGACGCCTCTGTTATGACTGTATTCATGTTATACAGTGTACATTATGCCGTAACACCGCCCTGGGGTATGCTTCTCATAGGCTAACTGTTTCCATTGGCAAGTCTGTACCCTGCTAGACCCCAACTTGAGACACAGTGAGTACTACATGATGCATTTACCACAGTATTTTCTCACACATATCGGATATACTGACTATGCCTTCTCACATTGTCTAGTGTCCACACACCCATACCGAGTCGTTGGGACATACTCCCTGTTGGTCGCCTGAACGTTGGTACAGTGAGTACGGAACGCAGCAGCGCTCATATTCTATATCACATCATGCACATCTAAACGATTGGCACAGCAATTTTGCCATACCCGCTGTATTGTGATGTAATCCTACTCAGTATAAAGCATTCTCTGACTTTTGACCTTGTAGCCCCTGATGACGTTACCGACACTGGTACTGAAACGCGTTGGAAAAAGCTGGTCTTTCACCCTTCTTAGACTGGTCAAGACTGGACTATCATGGTTGTTGACTAATAGGAGTATGTTTCTGATTGGTATACTTTCACTGGCCGGGAGGCGTCGATAATCAACAAACCAGCTGTTGTTGTGAACGGACATTGGGACTGACATCTGTGGATGAGTACAGACCTTCCCCATACAATATAGGACAGTTTGGTTGTTCCCCCACCCATGGCTATACACTATTGGAGATTATTGTAAATATATTTGTTAATTGCATGTTACATATTTTAATGTATACCCAATAGAAGGTAATTTTTAGGGAAATCCTTTCTGCAATTCTTCTGATTCCAGTACACAAGGATTGTTTGTCAGATTCAAGGATCGGTGTACCTTAAATACACTAGGTTTGCAAGATACAAACCTGTACTAATTCCCATTGTGCTATTTTTAGGGTCCCTTTATAGTCTTTAGCTAACATTATGGTAATATTAACCCCTACACTACTGTACCCCAAACTTGTTAGAAAAAGGCCGTTCACAGCCACACAACAACTGTAGAGGGATGGTTGCTAAACCACAGGTACTGGGACACTGCACAGGACCCTAGCTATTTCACTTGAATAAGTACAAGAAAAAATGTGTCTTCATGGTGTCCGTTCAGTCTAAGGCAGGGTTCACACTACAAATGTGTCTTCCAAGGTATGTATACATCGGCACAAACCCCATTTACTTCTATAGCTAGTGACTATGTTTGGGTAGTTTCCTGCATGTCTATGACAGTAGCACACTACAGATGACACCGCCGTGGTGTGAATGCATCCTAAGAGATCATTGAGTTCACTACTAACTAGAGATGGGTGACCTTGCCTAAGGTTCAGGTTGCGGGAACCCAAACGATGAGCATTTGAATCCCATATCCATGTTTTCCAGGCAGTCCTCAGGTTGCATCCACCTTCTCCAGGCAGCGGGACTCAAATGCAGAGTGTTTGGGTTTGAGGGAACCCTAACTTTCAGCAAGTTCACCCATCTCTTCTACTGAACTCTAATAAGGGTCCGCCATGTTACCTCAGGATTGGAGAGCTATCTGGAGACAGAGGGATCTACTGCACTGAGTCCTGTGTTTTGTTGGTCTATTTTTCATTGCCCCTGTAAGCCAGAATCCTACTCCACACTGACGAGGGGCAACTACCCAGAAACGATCGTCTGTGGATGGATGCCTGCCTTGGTAAATCCTCTTTTGCATATTTAAATTTATAGGGGGCAATGCATCAGTGGAGACTCTTCAGTGAGTACTCCATTTAATTTTTTGTCACTGGTCTCCATGAGTTTTATTGCTGAGTTTTATAAAAAAAAAAAAGACCCTGTTGTCTGTTTGTAAATGGTTTAAGGTCAATTCTTTTAGTTTTGCAGCTTTATCAGTACTGTAATATTCTATTGTCTGAGGGTACAATAGAGTTTGCTCCCCCATCATTGTCCCTAGATTGGTAGAAGAGGGAATTAGTCATATGGAGTCTCCTATGTACTCAGCCTTACGTATATATGTCTGTTGTGTTAGGATTTTGCTGATGTCTTCTAGTAATTTACTCCTCGGCACAGGCCCAATGGTTGCACTTCTGATACTTCCCCATACACGCTTAGGCCATGTTCACACGGCATATGAGACCTGAAGTTCTGTGACCCGGCCGGTGGAGCCGCACGCTCGATTGTGTGAACTAACATGTCTGTGCGGCGGCTATTCATTGAATAGTGGCCGCACAAAACTGACATGTCAGTGTTCCTTGCGGCCGGATGGAGTCCCGGACGGAGTACTGTATATACTATGTGTGTACACTCCAGCCGGGATTCCATTCATTGACATAGAACGTATCTTTTGTATTAATTACGGCCGTTGTTGCAATTTGCAACAATGGCCGTGATTTATGTAAAAGATACGTAGTGTAAGCATGGCCTTAGGCTGGCTTCACACACAATATTTTTGCTCTGTATTTTGGTCCTCATATTGTAATCAAAACCAGGAGTGGATTGAAAACACAGAACGGCTATGCTCACACACTGTTGAAACTTAGTGGATGGACGTCATTTAATGGCAAATAATTGGCGTTATTTTAAAACATCAGCTGCTATTATGAAATAACGGCCATTATTTGTCATAAAGTGACGGCCATCCACTAAATTTCAACAGTGTGAGAACAGAGCCTTTCTGTGTTTTCAATCCACTCCTGGTTTTGGTTGCAATATACTGTGTGGGAACGTGGCCTTAAGGAACAGATGGGGCACCTGTACGGCGTGTGTCACCTTGGGGTTAAAAGAACAAAAATATTTTATTTCAAGAGGAAATGGGTGAGAGATGGAGTATGGGGGAGGGGAGATGGGGTATAGAGGAAGATGGAGGATGGGGGGAAGGGAGATGGGGTATGGGGGAGAGGAGATGGGGTATGGGGGAGGTGAGATGGGGTATGAGGGAGGGTTGATGGCGGTATGGGGGAGGGGAGATGGGGGTATGGGGAGAGATAATAGTTTGGTGGAAGGGGGGATGGGGTATGGGGGAGGGGATTATCCAGCTTTTCCAGGCTTCTGAATGGTCACCCAACTTTCCAAGGATTCTGAATGGCCATCCCATTGAGAGGCCTGGGGAATCTGGGTGACAATTTGGAAGCCAGGAAAAGAGTTGGGTAACCATTCTGGAGCCCGGGAAAGCTGAATGATCATTCAGGAGTGCGGGAAAGCTGGGTGACCATTCAGGAGCCCAGGAAAGCTTGGTAACCCACCGTTCAGGAGCCTGGGAAAGCTGGGTGACCATTCAGTAACCTGGGAAAGCTGGGTGACCATTCAGGAGCCTGGGAAAGCTGGGTGACCATTCAGGGGCCTGGAAAAGCTGGGTGACCATTCAGGAACCTGGGAAAGCTGGGTGTCCATTCAGGAGCCCGGGAAAGCTGAATGACCATTCAGAAACATGGGAAAGCTGAGTGACTATTTAGTAGTCTGGGAAAGCTGGGTGACCATTCAGGAGCCTGGGAAAGCTGGGTGACCATTCAGAAGCCTGGGAAAGCTGGGTGACCATTCAGGAGCCTGGGAAAGCTGGGTGACCATTCAGGAGCCCGGGAAAGCTGGGTGACCATTCAGGAGTCTGTGAAAGCTGGGTGACCATTCAGGAACATGGAAAAGCTGGATGACCATTCCCTGTTACCCGGCTTGTAGACTATCACCTCTTCTAATAAATCCATCTTCTGGCGACACTCTTCTATCTTTCGCCTCACACACCTGTAACTGTGAGACGGAGAAATCTGGTTATAGAGACTGGTAAAGATTCCAGTAGTGACTTATCCATCAGAATACCCCCCTCCCCCACTACTGACAGTCATATATAAAGGGGCCATGTATAACAAGCAGGAGGGATATAGCACAGTGTAATCCAATCCCTGGCTGCAGTGCTTATTGCACCCCCTAGTGGTCACACAGTAAAATGCACTTACAGTTCAGCTTATACAGCAGATCCCTATAGACAATAATGTCACCATATAATAAAGGCGACCAGTAATTCGACACCAACTGCCAGGACGACAAGCCTGGACATGTCCTATGACATCATCACCCTATGTGTGTGACATCACAATACAGTGTGCAGGCCTCATAAGGCAGTGTCCAGGCGATTGCCCTTCAGTCTTTTCAGTGTCAGTGGTGAGGATGGACATAAAGACATTAGTGCTAGTATTGCTGATTTTCAGTGTTGCTGTAGAGGGAGCGGAGGGGCAGATGCCTACAGGTAATGGACGTTATCACTGTGGAGGGTTTGTCAGGGGTTTCTATGGGTCTGATGGGAAAAGTCTTGGGGATCAGATGCTGCTGATTGTGTATTTCATCTCTTTCCTTTCTTCTTCAGGTTCCAGGATTGATTTAGACATTTTAGAAACGATTCCCAAGACGGGTGAGTAGTCGGTGTTTCCTCCCTGAGGAGTTACACATGTTGTACTATGTCTCATAGAATTTACTGTCAGGAATAATAACAATCATCTTGTCTCTTTCCCATCAGCCTCAGTACTTGCTTTAGTACTACTCGTCGCCCTCATTAAATGGTGAGTTTTCTTCCTCATCTACTTTACAGATGACATTATTGTCCCTTTATATATGACTGTCAGTAGTGGGGGAGGGGGGTATTCTGATGGATAAGTCACTACTGGAATCTTTACCAGTCTCTATAACCAGATTTCTCTGTCTTACAGTTGCATGTGTCTAAAGAGAAAATGTGAAACACATGGCAGAAAAATGGATTTACTAGAAGAAGTGATCGTCCACAAGGCAGGTAAGTAACAGGGAGATGGGTCAGATCTGAAAAATAGCCTGGTCCTGAAGGGGTTAAAGTGAAAGCTTCTATTGTATATCTTACCTACTGATGGTTTCCTTTTTTTTTCACAGCAGTCACAGAGGTTAAATATATTTTTAACAAAATCAAAATAATTAAGAAGAAGCCAAAAAGAACCTTGATAAAAGAAAAAAGAAAAATCATGAGACGACTCTGCCAGCTTCTGAGGAAAACATCATAGAACAGAAGAAACCCCCATCCCTCCTCCCCTCCCCCATTCTCCCCACCTTCCCTTATTTTCTCCCCCATTTCCTCTTAAAAAAGAAATAATCCTAAAAAACACCACTGCAGTTTTACAGTTTTTTTTATTTAAGCCGGGCATATTAGTTCTAGTTTGATGACAGCTGAAGGGTGCCTTCACACGTACCGGATCCGCAGAGGATTTCACAGGATCCATTTCCAGTTATTGTCTATGAGAATACATATTTGCAGCGGGATTGCCATTGACATGTAAGTTAACCCCCCACCGGCCAGATACTGCGCTCCGGCTTGTTTCGGGGGTCCACCAATCAGTAACTGAGTGGGACATCCAGCCGGGAACCCCCGAAGGAAGCTGGAGCACGGAGCAGGTACAGTGTGCTCCAGCCGGCGAGGGGTTAACATATATACTCAATCCCACTGCAAGTATGTATTACATAGTTAATATGGTTGAAAAAAGACACATGTCCATCAAGTTCAACCAAGGAGGGGAAGGGGGAGGGGTGATAGGTTCTATACATAAGAACCTATTCTCATAGAAAATAACTGGCAATGGATCCGCTGCTGATCCGGTACGTGTGGAGGCGCCCTAAGAGTCACTTGTTGGGAAACAGGGAGCACAGGACTAATAAACTGTCCCCCAAATCGCTAACATGGGATTTTCCAGCTGCAGCAAAACTACAACTTCCGGTTCCAGCTCGGCCATGTAAGACACGCGGCGGCAGAGTTCCCAGACCGGGGGCGGCATAATACCTGCCAGAACTGCCATTCTGGTGACAGATCAGCCGGGCAGCACCAGGTCTGAGAGAGGGTCCTGGAGGGCATATTTATGGACCGGTACGTCCTCCGCAGTGCCACTAAGCAGCCTGCTGCCAGCAGCGCGGTGGACGCAGGGCCAGCAGACATTGACAAGATGGCGCCAGAGGAGAGCACCCAGCAGTGTGGTGCACAGGGAGACAGCACATCCCGACAGATAGAGGTATCTGGAGCTGTGGGGGGCTCGCAGCTCACACAGGGAACCATTTAGTCTCACCCCCCAATAGATTTCAAGGTTTTGGCAGCGGAGGTTACTAAGGTAATGGCCCCTAACATGCAGAGTATCTTAGAGGAGGCCCACAGATCTTCTCTCACACAAATACACCAAGAGATCACTGACAGCTCCACAAGGAGAACAGCAGTAGAGCAGCGGGTGGCCGTCTTAGAGGATGAAAATGACTTTTTACAATCTAAATTGCGCCAAGTCGCTGGAGATGCTGATCTTATGGCTGACAAATTGGATGTTTCGGAAAATCGTTCCCGGCGGAATAACTTACGTATTGTGGAGGACAAGGAGAGTGTCTCTGCAGCTGATGTACAATCCTTTTGTGAGAGGGATATACCGAAAGGTTTACATCTGCCGCATGCAGGGGCTGGCTGGCAAATTTTAGCCTTGGGGGCAAGCACTCAGCACTGGCCCATGAGTAGCAGGCTAGCGGCCCATCCTTCAAGGATCACTCAGGCCCTTACCTATTATTACCCTCCCCACATCAGTGCAGGGAAGAAAAAGCGTGAGAGAAAAAGGTGAACAAGCAACCGGGAGAACCAGAGTCTTAACAGGATTGTAACGAAAATGCCATTCAAATATTTGGGAGAGTGGTCTGAGTTCCCTACAGTAACATTGCTAGTCAATACTTGGAAAGATCTTAAAAACACACTAGGGATTAAATCATCGTTAGATTTTACTCCCCTATGGTTTAATAACAACTTTGTGGAGATAGAGTGACTGGAGAAATTGGGCTGGTATATAAAAGCAGGAATTAGAAAAGTGAAAGATAGCTTTTCTTGCTAAAATTAGAAAAACAAATGTAAAAAATTGTCCTAGGTGTGATAGCAGTGATGCAGGTTTTGGCCACAAGATGCCACTAGAGAGTATTTTTAGGTTCTAAAAGCAGCCCATTGAAAGGTTCCCTTTGGGGAATATTGTATTGTATTGTATGTTCTTGATGGTGCAAGCCAGTGGCGTAGCCACCGTGGTCGCGGGGGTCGCCGCCGCGACCGGGCCCGCCACAAGGGGGGCCCGCGGGGCCCCCCGATCAGTCACTCTTGTGACCGCAAGCATTGTTTTGCTTGCGGTCACAAGAGTCTGGCTCCGTCTTTCCCACGGCTGCTGCGCGGCTGCCGGGGGTGTCGCGTCTTACCCCCGGCAGCGCGCGCATCCCAGAACTCCCTGCGCGCCTTGGGCCCTGACTTCCGGTTTCCGGCGCGCAGGGAGTTCTGGGATGCGAGCGCTGCCGGGGATAAGACACGGCAGCTGCGCAGCAGCCGGGGACAGATCGAAGGAGTGAGGATCAACGTGGGAGCGCGATGTCAGGTGAGTTAAGTTTTGTTTTTTTTATCAGCCTGTACGGGTGGGGGGAAAGGAGGGGGCCATCTATGAGGGTGGGGGGAAAGAGGCAGCCATCTATGAGGGTGGGGGGAAAGGAGGGGGGCATCTATGAGGGTGGGGGGAAAGAGAAGGGCCATCTATGAGGGTGGGGGGAAAGGAGGGGGGCATCTATGAGGGTGGGGGGAAAGAGAAGGGCCATCTATGAGGGTGGGGGGAAAGGAGGGGGGCATCTATGAGGGTGGGGGGAAAGAGAAGGGCCATCTATGAGGGTGGGGGGAAAGGAGGGGGGCATCTATGAGGGTGGGGGGAAAGGAGGGGGGCATCTATGAGGGTGGGGGGGAAGGAGGGGGGCATCTATGAGGGTGGGGGGGAAGGAGGGGGGCATCTATGAGGGTGGGGGGGAAGGAGGGGGGCATCTATGAGGGTGGGGGGAAGAGGGGGGCATTTATGAGGGTGGGGGGAAAGAGGGGGCCATCTATGAGGGTGGGGGGAAAGAGGGGGCCATCTATGAGGGTGGGGGGAAGGAGGGGGCCATCTATGAGGGTGGGGGGAAAGAGGAGCCATCTATGAGGGTGGGGGGAAAGAGGGGCCATCTATGAGGGTGGGGGGAAAGAGGGGCCATCTATGAGGGTGGGGGGGGGGGAAGGGGACCATCTATAAAGGGGGGAAAGGGGACCATCTATAAAGGGGGGAAAGGGGACCATCTATAAGGGAGGGGGGGAAAGGGGACCATCTATAAGGGAGGGGGGAAAGGGGACCATCTATAAGGGAGGGGGGGGAAAGGGGACCATCTATAAGGGAGGGTGGGGGGAGAGGGGGCCATCTATAAGGGAGGGTGGGGGGAGAGGGGGCCATCTATAAGGGAGGGTGGGGGGAGAGGGGACCATCCATAAGGGAGGGTGAGGAGAGAGGGGGCCATCTATAAGGGAGGGGGTAGAGGGGGCCATCTATAAGGGAGGGGGTAGAGGGGGCCATCTATTTGGGGGGGGGCAACATAGGGGGAGAGGGAATACACAGAGGGGGGCATATATTATTAGGAGGTCACATAGAGTCAGGGCTACCCACTAAATGAGGGTGTAAAGGGGACAGTACAGATGTGCAGTGTGTAGAGAGATGGAGATGGTGTCAGAGTGTGGAGCCTAATATGTCTGTCTGGCAGATACTGTGGATTCGTGGCTCGGAGAAGTTCTCATAACGGCCTAGGACGGATGGAGAAGAAGATGAAAAGGAAAGAACTCCGATCAGAAAAGACGTCTCCTGTGAGTCACCTGATATAACTGCAGTGTAATGTATATGGTGTATAGAGCCTGTGTAGAGCTGGGGCCACCTCTATATGACTGGATGAGGTGATTTAGTATACTGGATTTGGTCAGTAACAATATGGTGGTGATGGTAGTGGTTGTGGTGTGGCGGTAATGTTTCCTCCCTATATACTGGTATTACTGGTAATATAGGTCTCAGTATACAGGATTTGGTCGGTAACAGTATGGCGGTAATAGGTAATATCTGTCTTGGTGTGTGTGTGTGTGTGTGTGTGTGTATATATATATATATATATATATATATATATATATATACATACAGTGGTACCTTGGTTTAAGAGTAAATTCGTTTAAGAGCGTTTTGGTTTAAGAGCTCACAGTTTTTCAAAATTGTGACTTGGTTTAAGAGCATTGCTTTGGTTTAAGAACTTCCTGTATTGGGTGGGAGCGCGAGTGGAGAAGGGGCATGGCCTGCATAGCGGGGTCTACAGCACTGTACTCTAAACACCTTCCAAATCATAGCAGATCCCCTTCAGGCTGGGGCTTACATCAGGGGACAGGACTGTGTGTGTGGGGGGGTAATCTCTCCATAGCTGTAACCCCTCTCTCCCCGGACAGAGAGTGCTGCATGTATGTGCCCACATCTGCCCTGTTCATTCCTTCATGCTCCCTGCAGTCTCTGTCAGCCCTTGTGTTTCCCATCCTCTCCATTACTGTACAGTACAGAATAATAAATATATTTGGGGTGTGGAACCAATTGTCTGCATTTACATGATTTCTTATAGGAAAATTTGCTTTGGTTTAAGAGTGGATTTGGATTACAAGCACGGTCCTGGAACAATTTATGCTCATAATCCAAGGCACCACTGTGTGTGTATATATATATATATATATATATATTTATATATATACATACATACACACACACACACAACAATAACATCACTTGGTTGTGAAAGGAGGGGGGGGGGCCCAAGTTGCCCCTGGTGCAAGCATATGATTGACAGCCAGGTCCCACTGTTCTGACCTATCTGAGGCCTACTCTAGAAAGTTTCCACCAATGGGACGTCGAGTTACCTCACAGTTTCTCCACCAATAATAGACAAGGCCCAGTCTCTCTCATAAAACTCCCAGCTAGGTCCTGGTCAGTGTGTGTAGCTGTAGTAGAGAGGAGTGGATGCCCCTTAACGACAACGGGCGTACATTTACGCCCTCACTGCCTGGGACTTAACGCAGGAGGACGTAAATGTACGCCCTGGCGCGGTCCCGGGCTATGAAGCGGGCTCACCGCGTGAGGACCGGCTGCTATCTGCAGCCAGGCCCTCAGCCTCAATGGCAGGCCGCTGCGATCGCGCGGCCGCCCGCCATTAACCCCTTAAACGCCGCGATCGATGTTTAAGTATAAGTGACCGGAGCATCTCGGGGGTCCCGACCGCTTTTCCTGACTGCCGGAGGTCTTCTCCTTACCTCCGTGCAGTTACTGGATTGGTCCTTTGATTCAGCCTGCCACAGGCAGGCTGAATCAGTGGATCAAAGATAACACTGATCCTTGCTATGCTATCCAATATATGTAAGTGATAGTTCCCTAAGGGGAACTATAAAAGTGTAATAAAATAAATAAATAAAAGTTTAAAAAAATGCCCCAAAGCCCCTCCCCCAATAAAAGTGTAGATCACCCCCCCTTCCCATTGCATACATAAAACACATAAAAAGTAATAAAGTTAATTAACATAGTATACACCGTAGCGTGCGTAACTGCCTGATCTATTAAAATAAAACAATACTTTTCCCGCACGGTGAACGGCGTGAAAAAATAAGCGGTAAAAGTACGCAGAGATTGCTTTTTTTAAAATGACATTTTATGTATAAAAAATTTAATAAAAAGCGATCAATACATTTGATCTAGAAACATTTTTTTACTAATTAAAACTAGGTATCATAACGCAAAAAATGACACCCCATATGACCCCGTAGGTGAAAAAGTAAATGTCACAATAGGACCATTTAAAATGTGCCTATTTGCAAAAAAAAAAGTTTTACTGCTAATAAAAATAGTAAAACGTAAGAAAACCTAGTAACCATGCATATTGCCGTGTTCAGACCGACCTATAAAATAAAGAAAAAATGCCAGTTTTACCGCAAAGTGGATTACGTAAACGTGGAAGCCCCCCAAAATTTGCCGAATTGCATTTTTTGACCCAAGTTCACCCCATAAATGATATTTTGGGGGTTCCGTCATTCATTTTATGGCAGATTGAAAGATGCCATTACAAAGTACACCTGCTCCTGAAAAAAACAAGCCTTTACATGGCCCGGTAGGTGGAAAAATGAAAGAGTTATAGGTCTTAAAAGGAGAGGAGGAAAAAACGAAAAAAAGCAAAAGTGACAATTGTCCCTGTCCTTAAAGCGTAACTGTCATTTCAGGGTTATTTTTCTGAAAACATTAAATATCAACAGTACAAGCGATATTAAGAAACTCTGTAATAGGCTTTATGTACTAAAAGAGTTTCCTTCTGTACTGAAAAAGCAATCTCCCAGCCTCCCCCCTCACATCAAATGAAGCAGGATTTCTGTCTCCATTATGTGGCATGGAGAGGGGAGGGGCTGTTAGGAGTGACTGAGCACGGAGCAGTCCTGCTCAGCACAACACCCTGCAATCTTCTCTCAGTAAGTTCATAGATAAGCACTGACCTTTCTGACACCTGAATTTAGCGTTTTAGGTGCCCAGAGAGTCTACAAACAGCTGACCTTCATGTCACCTCTTCCTGCTCCCTCATCTCCCTCGGCCCCTCCCCCCTTCATAGGCTTAGGGTGGTATTACACTGGCCGAGCAGGGCCCGATAATACCTGTAAACGAGCAGCGATCTGATAGATCGTTGCTCGTTTACTGGGCCTATTACACGGCCGATAATCATTTGACAAGAACTGCAAGGACATCGTTACCGATGTCCTTGCAGCCCTTGCTAAACTGGCATACATTACCCATCCACGTTCCAGGGCTGCTCCTGCCGTCCGCTTCTCCTGGGGTCCCGTGCGCGCTCTAGCTTCACAGCGGCCTGTCAGCTGGTAGGCCGCTCAGCCAATCACAGGCCGGGACCGCCGCGGCCTGTGATTGGCTGAGCGGCCTATCAGCTGACAGGCCTCTGTGAAGCTAGAGCGCGCGCGGGACCCCGGGAGAAGCGGACGGCAGGAGCAGCCCTGGAACGTGGATGGGTAATGTATATCGTTAGTCGCCGGCCACGCACCGCTACTACACGCAGCGGTGCCCGGTCGGCGCCCGACGAAAATAGGGTCTAACCTATATCAACAATCAGCCAATGATCGTTGTCATCGGCTGATCGTTGCATTTATTACACAGAGCGATAATCGGCCGAATCGGGCCAATTCGGCCGATTATCGTTCCGTGTAATAGTACCCTTACAATGGAGAGAGCAGAGCCCGTCTTCACTGGCTTCTCTGTAATGAAGACGTGTTTGCCTGATAATGCACAGATAAGAAGTCAGGGGGGGAGGCTGGGAGATTGCTTCTTGAGTACAGAAGGAGGCTTTTTTGGCTGATAAAACCTATTACAGAGTTTCTTACAATCGCTTAGACTACTGATTTCTGCAATAAAAAAAAAACAGTTACTCTTTAAGGCCATTTCAGGCCCAGTCCTTAAGGGGTTAAAGGGATCTACTCCCTGTCTACATCCAAAGTGACTGAACATTCTACAAGTCTCTTCTCAGGAAGTCCTTCAACTGTCCAGGACTGTCCCCAGCGTTTTGGATAAGTAATGATATGTTCTGAGACTGGGAAAGCTGGATTATAGCTAAGTAATCATATGTTCTAAGACTGGGAAAGCTGGGTTATAGCTAAGTAATGATATGTTCTGAAACTGGGAAAGCTGGGTTATAGATAAGTAATCATATGTTCTAAGACTGGGAAAGCTGGGTTATAGCTAAGTTATGATATGTTCTGAAACTGGGAAAGCTGGGTTATAGATAAGTAAACCTATACAGCAGCAGTAAACCTTTTTGTATTATCATGGCCCCTTGGTATACAGCATGTTGTTAAGTTTTTATCCTACTGGTGCTATTAAATTTTTTGCATATTTTTGATATTTTTTCAATATAGATTTTGGCTACTTTTTTTTTACCTATGGTGGGCTAGTGTCCTCATATGACATGTCTTGTTCTTTATGGTGTGGCATTTGTAGTTTGATGTCATGATACTTAGCACCTTCTTGTATAACAAGTGGTACATGGTCCAATTTTTACATTATAGTAGACTGCAATTTGTTATCCCTGACAATTTTATCTTTTGTACCTAGTTCTCCAATGTAGTTGAAGCAGGTGTCCTGTCTCTTCCTTAAAGAGGTACTCCGGGCTAGGGGTATTTTCCGTGTATGGCCGGGGAGGGGGGTGGATATAGACGCCGCCGGTCACTTACCTCCCCGTTTCCAGCACTGGGCCCTGGATCACGCCCTCCTGTCCCGCTGCCGCTTCTTGGTCTGAGCTGCGGCTTGATACGTGATATCTCAAGGCAGCTCAGCCATTCAGCGTAGCGGGGTCCCTGTCGGCAGAACGATGAAGTTGGGGTTGTGCCCTGTCATACCCAGATCTAGGTCAAAGGCTATATAACATGGCACAATTATTGACTAACCAGGTGCAGAATTACAAACTCCTGTAGTGTCTCTGGAATGAAGTTTGCCTTCTACTCTTTTGCCACTTGGTGTCTCACTTTCTTGTTTATTGCACAGCTAAAGATGTCACAAGGGTAATGTTGCACTTACATTCTGTTCACTGTTGTCCAATTCTTAGGGTGGTATTATATGGGCCGATGGGAGCCCGATACCACCTGTAAACGAGCGCCGATCTGCTAGATCGGCGCTCATTTACTGGGCCTATTACACGGCCCGATAATCGTTTAACAAGGTTATCGATGTCCTTGCAGCCCTTGTTTAAACTATATACATTACCTATCCACGCTCCAGGGCTGCTCCTGCAGTCCGCTTCTCCACAGGTCCCGCGCGCTCTAGCTTCAGAGTGGCCTGTCAGCTGAGCGGGACCCAGGGAGAAAACCGCAGAGGCAGCCCTGGAGTGTGGATAGCGCACCGCTATTACACGTAGTGGTGCGCAGTCGGCGCCTGACGAAAATAGGTCAGAACCTATATCAACGATCAGCCGATGATCGTTGTCATCGGCTGATCGTTGTATTTATTACATGGAGCGATAATCGGACGAATCGGGTCGATTCGTCCGATTATCGTTCCGTGTAATACTACCCTTAGGCTGGGTACCACACCAACCACCACAACCTATCAAACACTAATTAGGTTCAGCTTGTTCCAGAAGCTTCCCCACCAATGGAAGACAAGTCCCATCCCCTACTATAAAAGCTCACTAAAGGTCCTTAGGTGGGTCTCTAGTTTAGTTCAGCTCTAGTCTAGAGGTGGTTGTGAAGAGTTCTAGCAAGTGTGTTCCCGTATACTATGCCATGCTAAAGTTAAAGGTGGGGTAACTGCTATATAGGGAAACCATAGCCTATGTCTGGGGTGACTATTCCTTACCAAGTTAGGACATTCCAGAAACACAGAGGTTTATCTACAGTGGAGCTAAGTGTGACGAAGACAAAGTACTCCATTGATCTTTGCTTGACCATCTCGGGGAACCTTGAGTGGCTGGCTATGTCTGGTTGTGCAAGCCTGGGGCTCTTGCTACCAGAAGTGGCATTCTGTTATCTGTTTGGCAAGAGGTGGTATCTCCTAAACTGTCAATACGATTATCTTCTATCAATATTTCTATCAAGCTAGTTACCCCCAACAGTTCTGATACTACTACCTAGCCTCCTTCACAAGTCAAGTCAAATAAAGACCAAACCAAACCCTTAAAGGGGTAGTGCGGCGGTAAAGAATTATTGACAGAATAACACACATTACAAAGTTATACAACTTTGTAATGTATGTTATGTCTGTGAATGGCCCCCTTCCCCGTGTCCCACCACCCCCACCCGTGTACCCGGAAGTGTGGTGCGCTATACATACCTGTCACGTGCCGACTCGTCTCCGATCTTCAGTCTGCAATGTTGTCTTCGGACGGCCGGGCCGAATCCCTCCGACCATCCTGAGAGCCAGCCGCCCTCTTCAGCGTCATCAGATGCTCAGCCGCGATTGACTGAGCACAGTTATGCTCAGCCAATCGCGGCAGAGGGCGGCTGGCACCCAGGACGGTCGGAGGGATTCGGCCCGGCCGTCCGAAGACGACATCGCAGACTGAAGATCGGAGACGAGTCGGCACGTGACAGGTATGTATAGCGCACCTCACTTCTGGGTACATGGGTGGGGGTGGTGGGACACGGGGAAGGGGGCCATTCACAGACATAACATACATTACAAAGTTGTATAACTTTGTAATGTGTGTTATTCTGTCAATAATTCTTTACCGCCGCACTAGCCCTTTAACCTAACCTACCAAGTACACAGAAGCTGCCTTATCTTCACTTATATACCTCAAGTACCCAGCCTGATTATTCTGTGTTGTCCACCAGGAGAAGGTGTATTGTCATTATACTACACCTTACTGCCAAAAGTATTACTTGTGTATTTCATTGAAGATTTGCTCAATAAGCTGTTCAACTTGTTTAAGAACTTGGACTCTGTGATTACTGCATCCTTACACCTACACCTGTTCTACCTTTTACAAGGCTTAATGTCAGTATACCTGGGGTGGGCATATCACTCTTGGCCACCATGACAACTGCCTAGTAATGGGTTACTGCACTCCCATTGACTTCCACGGATTGCTAACTAGCAGATTACAAATGACATGTTAAATCTTAAGGCATAATTCTAATCCAACTCTAAATTACTCTGTGTGAACAGAGTCACGGAAATCCCATTGAACTCAATCCAGGCTTATTCCAGGTGGAGTTAACAGCAGTGGTACACAACCTAGGGTCTAGCCTTAGGCTATGTTCCCAGTATGAGAACATAGCGGGCAAAGGCAGCCGTCTCATCACATTGATCATGATTACCAGATGGCTGCCTTTCCCCACTGTGTTCCCATTGTGGTAACATAGTCTAAGGGTTCACACTGAGGAATAGTCAAAGAATTGAAGAGGAAAGTTTTCTGCTTGAAATTGCCTCTTTTTCAACTCTGGCGGAATTGGCACTGAGTGGAATTTAAGCGGAAAGCATAAGCTTAAAGGGAACCTATGACCCAGCATTGCGGCACAGAGCCCTAATAATGAAGAGGGTGGGGAGGAAGGACTGAGGGGTGGTGCAAAGTTAGGGCCCAGATACGCCCGTAGGGCACGGGGCTGTAATTTTTTATGACAATAACTGCATCATCTGCCAAAAGGACCGCAGGACAGATCTTGCATTAAAAGCAGCTATCCGAAGGTACAAGTGGTTTGGGGGGGTCAGATTGTGGGTACAGAGTCGCTTTAATTCCACCGTGTGACCAACAGTGCGGAAATCCCATTGAATAGAAAGGGACATCGCTTTGTACATATTTTACGGGCGGAATTTCAAGCGGAATATGTGTAAAATGAAGCGCAGATTCAGATTGAAATTCCTCGCTTATTCCTCAGTTTGAACATAGCCTATTTGTGGATTTACTCAAGATTTGACTTTCTAATTGAAGTTGGTAAGGAAAATCTACAACGCATTTCAAAAACATACATTTTCTTCTTGCAACGTGAACTTACATTACTATTGTATTCTGTCAGGATGCACACTAGCTTCTCATCCTCGTATCAGTAAATGTCAGCATATACTTTTCTGTACGCACACTATTGTGTAGTCATAAAACTTTACATCCTGGTATCCATACCATATGTTTTTTTTGTTAGCATTTTATTTAGTTTTTTATGTTGCTTTTGCCTTGAGGTTCTCGGGGAGTGCGTACAACTGCTGGGAAGCTGAGGACATCTTTCCTTGGGTTGGCAAGTTTTCAGTGTTACCATGACAACGATCTTCAACCTCCCATCCGAGCAGCACGCCTGCATGGTGTATTTCCCTTTTAAGAACCCTCGGCTTCTCTCCTCCCTTTCCTAAGCTGTCATTCGATTTCTTGAGGGCAGCCCGGAGCTCATCACTGAAAGAAGCAGCTTTATTTCCAAAGGAGAAGCAGACGGGTGATAAAACCATGTTAATCGGCTCAAGATAATTTGTTCGAGCAGTGAGAAAGGAGAGAATTAGCCTGAATCATCCCAGTCTTAAGCCGAAGCTGAGGCCGATCACGGAGAGACAGAATGAGGAGCGCTAGGCGGTGATGCAATGCAGACAGTCTGCAGGGAAATGATTCCACTGAGGAGTCGTGAAGTCATGAACAGAGAACATATTGGCCGCTTAGGCTTCTGATTTCTACACATTTGCTGGAATACACCGAGTGTCTTAAGGGTTTCGAAAACGCTTCAAGACGGATCGCGCGGTGGAGCACAGAGTAAAAGCTCGGGGAGCTATGAAGGACAAAGACTTCATGCCCAATACAGAAAGGGGTAAACCTGCTACCTATACCGGAGATAAGAAAGCAAGAATGGCTGCCAAGACCAACCAAAAATGGGTGAGACTTGCGACTGTCTTCGCCTACGTACTCTCCGTATCAATGGCAGCCATAATTCTGGCTATTTACTACAGCTTAATATGGATGCCAGTGAGATCCAGTAGTAGTAACAGCAGCAACAGCAACAACCACAGCCAAGTGGCCCCGATTCCTCCTTTCAACGAAACCACGTCCGCCGGGCCTCAGGCCTCTGAGTTTAACAACACAACTCAAGCCCCAGAGACCCTGAAGGGACTGGGAAATATACGGAGGTCTCGAGAAACAAGATTAAACATCAAAGCCGATCAAGGATATCAGCTGTCAAGGAACAAGGAGAAGACGGCCGAACAGCAAATCGAGCATTCTGTAGGGGGAGAAGAGCTGGGCATGGAGGCATTGGTCGGAGGAGATGGAGATTTCGATATACAGTTGGCTAAGAAAACCAGGGATGAAGACCGACACAGGAGATAACCAAAGATTTCTAATGTTATTATCTGCAGGACATATTATATCTATGTATGCATGGGGATATGGATTTGATTATCAACCTTGCCGGGCCATGAGGATATGCAATGCCTTGCAGTCCCATCTGTCAGCAAAGGATTACAAGAGCAGACCTCTTCTCGGACCAATATTAGCTATTGATGGGAATAGATGGGCCCTTTGTTTGCCTTGCATGTAAAGCCTCCGTCTTCTCCGCATTACCTCTTGCCTCACTGGATGACAATGGAAGGAGGTGCTCATGTGTTCTCTAAACAGCAGATATTTCTCTTTCTAACCTTTCATTTCTTTCTGGTAAAGAACAAGATATCAGAATATCTAGAATATGCCTATTTTATTACTGTTACCGATTCTAACGTTGATAGGTTAGGTTTTTTCTATGTGATTGCGCTGCTTTCCATAGGTACTGGGGGGGTCGGGGGGTATGTTAGGATTTTTAGACTAGGTAGAGCCTTATCTTTTTTATCTACTAAAATCTTATGGGGGTGGGGGGGAATTCTCCAATGTGTAATATGCAGTTATACAACGGAAAAAAAAATATTTTTAGGTTTTTCTTATTTTGAGATTGAACGAACTCCAGTGACCTGTTTATATGGTTTGTTGTTGAACGTTACGTCATTTCGGAGGAAATGGAATCAGTGGGGACATTTACTTCAAGCCTTAGGCCTTGTTTACACAATGCAGATTTAAAGGGAACCTGACATTTTCATGCTGCCCGATTTAGAAGTCATGGGGGCACCTGCCTTTCATCCTTGATTGATAGATCGTTCCCTTTTTTGGTATATAGAAAAGATCTATTAGTCAAGACAGTGAGAAACCACCAGGATCCACCCTGATGGATCTGAGGATCGGGCAGCATAAAATTTATGACAGCTCCCCTCTCATACAATAGTGCATGCAGATTTTTAACCAGGACTGGGTCTGGATCCAAATACTGAGTCCCCATTCACATTATATTTTGGGTTTACCCCAGGATACTGGAAAATGACTGAACCTAATCTACTAGTGACTATATTTTTTTAATGGTTATCTGATATATACCTCCGATGTAGCCTCAAAACCTAATGTGAATAGGGCTTTATGGCTTTATCTTTCTCCATTTTTTTTGGCCCCCGTTTCTGGTTAAAAAAACTGATGACAATTTGTACCGTGTGAACAGTTGGTTAGACGTAGTTCTTGCTGATTCCGAAGAGGTAAAAGGGTAAATCAGGGACGGGGAACTTTGACCCTCCAGCTGTTGCAAAACTACAATTCCCATCATGCCTGGACAGCCAAAGCTAAAGCTTTGGCTGTCCAGGCATGATGGGAATTGTAGTTTTGCAACGGAAGATAGGCCAAAGGCTCCCTATCCCTGGAAAAAAACAAAGCTATATCCTTTCCCTCAGATATCTGCCACCTAATTTGCACTCTAGCAATCAATGGTAATATGGCTTTGCATGGATCCACAGATATATATCCTCAGATGTCACTATCTTCTCCTTGATAATGTTTTTTAGATAATTCTAGAACAAATCAATGATCGCTTACAGCATCCTGCGTCATGTAACAGTTTGTGAGAATATTCCCTAGCGTTCAGTAAGATGCCACTGTGCTTTGTTCTAGGCAAGGCTTCATCTTAACCCTCTAAGTGCTGGAGAGGCTGGCCTCCCTCCTCCGCAGCTGTGCACGTTAGTATCAGAGCTAGTCTCGGTGTAGTTCGAGGGGCACGGCCTTGCTTTGCATCTGCCGACAAGGGATGGCGTTGCCTAAACGCGGAGATAGATAGGAAACCTTTTTTATTTTGCACAAATCTAGAATGGGGACAAATAAAAAGGGCAGAAATGCTGAATTACTTTTCTAATTGATTTTGTACAGGTTGTAGAGCTCAGGTATGTAAACAGTTAACTTGTACACACGTGTATATAAAGTGTAAAATGTGTATATTCTGCAGATATGTAAAAGCAGGACCCTTCTTATATATATATATATATCTGGTAATAAAGGAGTGAAGTAGAGGTGTGAAATTGTCTATTTCTCTGACATGTTTACACTGAGGGAGTGTTCACATTTTCACACCGCATTCTTTTTTTTTCCAAAGCCATTGCAGTTTTTGATGCAAAAAAATATAATTTCTTCCTGTGCATTTCTTATTATTTTTTAATGTGGTTTAATGTGGATTGGGCACAAAAAAATTGAATGAAAAACAAGCACAAAGCTGCTGTGGTTTTTTTTCTGAAAAAACTGTGAGAAGTCATCCCTTAAAGGGGTACTTTGGCCCTGCAGTATAATCTGTGTACGGCTGGGGAGGGGGTTGGAATAGAAGCTGGCGGTGACTAACCTCCCCGGTTCCAGCAGCGGCTCCCGGATCGCGCCACCCCATCCCCCCGCCCCGCGGCCGCTTCCTGGTTAGAGCTTCGGCTTGAGACATGAGGTCTCTAGGCAGATCAGCCATTCAGCGGCCGAGGCGGGACTCCGCTACGACTGCTGAATGGCAGAGCTGCCTTGAGACGTCACATCTCAAGCCACAGCTCTAACCAGGCAGCGGGATGGGAGTATGGGGTGGCGAGATCCGGGAGCCACTGCTGGAACCAGGGAGGTAAGTCACCGCAATATACTGCAGGGCCGGAGTACCCCTTTAAAGGAGAAGTCCGGGGCTGAAATTATTGTTGATCACAGCACCAGCACCCCCGCTGGCCTCCTGGATCTTGTTCTCAGACGATGTCACGAGCCACCTGAATGACAACCCACTCAGCCAGTCAGTGACTGGGGTGGGACACCACTGCAGTCACTGATTGGCTGAGCGGCCAGTCCATCAGTCAGGTTGGGCATTTCCCCCCGAGTCATGACATCATCACAACTCAGGGGAAAATGCCTTCCGGAAGGGGGTCCCGGGTCTTCTACAGGCATGGGGAAAAGTATGTAGTTGTTCCTTATGATGTTCCCCCCTGCCAGAATTTAAAAGAAAAAAAGAAGAAGGAGAGAAGATGGGGGGATGGAGGAAGGAAAGCAAGAAGAGAGGAAGAAAGAAGGAAGGAAAGAGGGAGGGAGAAAGGAAAGAAAGGAGAGATGGAAGGATGGATGGGTGGGGGGGATGGAGGAAGGAAGGAAGGAAAGCAAGAAGAGAGGAAGGAGCGAAGAAAGAAAAAAAAGAGGACCGAAGGAAAAAGGAAGTAAGGAAGGAGAAGGATGGGAGGGAGGGACAAGAATGGGATGGAAAGAGGGAGAAGGGAAGGTATGGATAGATCAAAGAAGAAGAAGGATGGGAGGGAGAGCAGAAAAAGAATGAGAGGGAAGGAAAGATGGAAAGGAGGGAGGAATGAAAGGGAAAGAAAAGATGGATGGAAGCAAAAGAGAAAGGAAGTATGGATGGGACG